>NW_019091223.1:37520-637520 GCF_002217175.1 Folsomia candida | reverse complement strand
GACGACTGGTTTGTCTATTTTGTCGAACTGGTTGTAATTCCTCTTCTTCCGACTTATTTCCTCAATTTTTAACTTATCTCGCCACGATTAATATTCCCGTGGAAAAAAACTTGCTGGATGAAAATTTCTGCCGAGAAAATTTCCATTGTTGTCAGAAATGTGGCTCCCTTTTGGAAACAATTGCCCACCACGTGCACCAACTGGGACAAGATTTGCTTACAATTTATCGCGTAACGTTGCAAAATATTAATCAAAGTTCGGACGATAATGACGATATTTTCGAAATTTGGAGGAGGCAAAGCGTTTCTCGTGAGAATTAGTTAATTAATTACGAAGTAATTATTTAAATTTTAAAAACGTACTATACTTTTTTCAGAATTTAATACTTCCATCTCCTTGTGGAAAGATTTAATCGTACAAGATAACCACGAAACAGGATACAATATTTTACGTAAGTTTTGCAATTTCTTCACAATTTAATTCTTTATCAAGTACTTACTTGCATATTAGATAATTTAAAAGATACAGATTTACTTACGTACAGTAAAAATAGTATAATTTGCATTTTAATTTAGCCGAAATTGCAGAAAATTTAGAGCAGGAAACACCTTTCAAATTTGAACAAGATTGCGATGACAATGTCGACCTAGAGATAAAGATTGAACCCGACCAAGAAATCCGAGATACGGTGGGGATTTCGCAAAATCTGGATTGTCCAGGTGACCCCCGCGATGACGCTATTCCCCCAGAGGAAGAGGATAAATCGTACTTAAATGATATTCTCGAACTCGCCGAGGACGCCGATGATCCTCTAGTTCCGTCTCCATGCAAACGGGAAAAGAAGGTATGTAGGGGGCGTCCATAAATTACGTAGTGCAAAATCGCGATAGACCCACCTTTAACATAGGCACGATATCATTTGAGCCTTACACCCACCCCCTCTCGCGTTACGTAATTTATTGACGGTCTTGTCGAAAATTTAATGGCAATTCTGTATTCCAAATGTTTAGTAACAATGGAACCTTTTTTACAAGCTACGCCGCGATTGGGCAGCGGTTTATGTTAATAAATCCAGCCAAAAATTAGGAGTCCCGTGGAATAAACGCGGGAGAAACTTTACGCAAAAATTTAACTTTGCCGCAGATATTTTTATTCAAAGGGAGCATTCAACGGCAAGATAAGTGTCATGTGACTTGTAATTTTTGGCTGAATTTTTTAATATAGCTCGTTAAACAATTTCGATGTAGCTTGAAAAAAGGTTCCATTGTACTGGGCCGTACATAAATTACGTAAAGAAAAAGTCGCGATTTTCTAGACCCCTCCGCCTCTAACATCATGTTAGTAACATGTGTAACATTGGCAATTGGAGCCTTAGACCCCCTCCCCTCTGGCGTTACGTAATTTATGAACGGTCCCTAACAGTTCTCTTCACAAATTCAGGCCTCATCCCATATACGCCAAAGCTCCTCCTCCAAAAGACTGGAAACCTTTAAAATAATAAAGTTGGAGGACAATGCCGATTCGATCCCAGAAGAACAACCCGGTTTGACAAACAACTATTATTTTTATCATTAATTCATACATTTCACGTCAGTCTTCGTAAACCGCATAAACTTCACCTTTGAAAACCGATGGGTTTTATAATAATTTGTAACTCCGTACGTTTTTTGTAATTTCGTAGGCAAAAGTTTTTTTTAATGCTCCCAAGTTTAGTAAAAAGTTCGTAAGTTAACACGGTTACAAAGGCTGGCATGAAGTGCCTCATTGTAAAATCCGGAAACAAATTTTTACAAAATTTGCATTTTAAATTGTGTGTACCAGTTTATAGAACTATTATTTTACAATATTTCCGAATTTTACAAAAAGGGAAAATCCATATATTATATTACGTCATCATTTTAAAGGGTGAGTGGTTTTGAACTTCATATCTTTCCCATATTCAAATTACCTATCCCTTACTGTGCAAATACTTGGGTGGGTGGGTGATATATAAATCGCGAATTTTTGATGACGTAATATATGAATGGCCCCAAAGTTCTAGTTAAATTTCCACATTAACTTATCCTGAAATTTTCCCATTTTTGTGCAAAACCTAGCTCTGACCTCGATTTATGCCCGAGACGATGGGCGTCAGACTAAAAAGTGCGACTTGTGCGACCTCACTTTCCGCTTGGAGTCCTCCCTCGCCGACCGCAAGGCCGCGGTTCACCACAACGGGGCCCGCCACGTCTGCACCGTCTGCAAGCTGGGGTTTCTGGAAATACATAATTACAAGTATCACGCGCGAAAGTGCGACAAACCGCGCACGACCTCGAGTTCTGCGGAGATCGAGATTGCCGACGAGCTTGGGACCATTTTGGGCGTCGCGGTAAACCAAATCGTGGATCAAGATGGCAACGAAATGTTCCAGTGTGGTCGTTGCAACGCGAAACGATTCACAAGGGCCCATTTGATTACTCACGTGCGCGTAAAGCATACAGGTACACGATCCACGGTGGTGCAATTTCGGGGCGGTATGGACAAAGGAAGGGTGTGCAATCCCGGGCAGGGTTTTGGGGTAGAAAATTTCAGCAATTTCTAAACACAGGGCGGTTTGAATGTTATGCTGCAATTGATAATTTGTCAATGCGAAAAATTCGTAAATCTACAATAGTTACTGAAACTTTGTCTCTGAAATTCGATATTTTAAGAATTTTCTCATACATAAGTGTTCAATCAGTTTTACAATAACCATAAAAATGTCAATCCAAAATAAGGCAACTAATGTGCAATGGAAATTTTTCTTTTGAAAAAATTTTCGATTGAAGCGTGACATTTAAAAAACCGTGTACTTAGCAAAAATCGGGACGAATTCAACCAGCACTCTTTAATACTAAATCTCAAACTTTAAGAGCGGTTACTGCTCAAATGGGTCATTATTTTAGTATAAATTTGCATATTCCTCTTTCCCAATATTTTAGACGAGTCCTTCAAATGCAAAAATCCCAGTTGTGGATACGCCTTCGCCTCGCAGGCCGAGCTGGACGACCACATCCTGGCGAAAGGCCACCAGACGAGGCACGCGTGCTCGTTGTGCGCAGTCATGACATCCACAGCGGGGCTTTTGAAAGCCCACGTGCTCTCGGTGCACCAAAATGTTGTTCGCTTCACCTGCTTGCGCTGTGAGCACGGGTTTTATTCCCGTCATAACTGGACGACCCATGAGGCCCGTTGTCAAGCCGAGGTTAGGAAGAAGAGGAAACCGAGATAGAAATCAAATGTTCACGGTGGATTAAAATCCACAGAGATGGAAGTTCATGTAGAGGGATTTACTCGGAAAAGACTTTGATTTTGACAAAATTTTGAAGTTCAAAATAACTGAATTGTTAAAAAAAAACTTTTTACCAAGAAAAAATTTTTGTCAAGCGTGCATAGAAAGAAAACTCTTCTTCGCTAGTAAAAAAGGTACAAAGTTTTCAACTTTGACCTCACATGCTTTGGAAAATTTTAAGCATAACGTAAATTTTCACAAGAAACTGGGTGTTACACTTTACATCATCGCATTGTTAATAACGAATTCAGCATCAACATTTACTGCTCAAAAGGGGTACACTATTTTTTAAAGTGTGTTTGGTATTAGCGGACATTATCGGTCAAACATATTAATCTTATTTTTTTAAATTAGGATTTAACTGTTTTTCTTAATTTGTCATATTTAATTTAAAAAATACATTCCCTCAAATTTAATTTAAAATCTCGATAAAATCGCTAACTTTGGTCTCAAATGTACATTTTGTATTTTACTTTGTATTTTCGACGATTCAAGAAAAATTGTATTTTTACAATTTTTTATTTAAGGCTTGGTTTGAGTATTTTTATTTTCAAAATTAAGTGTCTATTTTTCCAACCTCTGTTGATTACAGGGAAAATTCTATCTATTAAGTTGCCTGGAATCTCAAAGTATTATTAGTATTATTAATCATTATGTATTAGTATTATACTTGTAGTTTTAATATCTAAACGCAGAACCATATCGAATATCAATATCCTCCAACTTGTCCACCTCGCTCTCGTCGATGTGTACAATACATCTAAACTGATCTATGCGATACCTGTCACAAAGTAACATCCAATACAACTGCCCATCCATGAAAGCCATACATGTGTCCATATATTTCTTCAAGTCTTCAAGAGATGGATGGCAATTATACTTCATGTACAATTGGGGACGATACTTTTGAAAATCGAGGCAAATAGTGTTCGCATCATCTTCCACGGACTTGAAGCATTTAGCAAAATCACCGCCATATTCACCATTAAGAGACCGGATGCATATGGCGTTAAACCGTTCTCCAACAAGAAGCTCCTTTCTCACTGAGTAGAGATCATTTGCAAATATGACATGATCAGATATCATTTTCCTCATCTTTATGAAGAGTGAATCGTCACGAATATCTTTGGGAACTTTGACCTAAAAATCAAAAATAATTTTAGCAAAAGAAAATAAATTTCCACCATTTGAAAATTATGATACTCATAAATGATTTACTGACTTTGTGAAGATAGGTGACCATCTCGATGCATGTGTCCCGCCAGAAAATTGACGAATGTCGAGATACTCCTCGATTGTGATTTTCGTCCCGGTGAAGCTTTTCCTTTTCAGGTGAGCTTCTGCTGTGAGGCTAGTCGTTACACCTGATAGCAACTAATTAAATTTTCAACCAGTTTCAAATTTTTGAGGTTTTTATTAATAAACGCGAAAAATCCTCATTTTAACATTAGTCCATATACGGAAAATTCCAAAATTTAAGGGCAAAATATCGAAAAAGACAGTTTTTATACAGCAACTTTTCCACTAAATAAACTCTTAAAAACCCGGTAATAAAATATTAATATCGTGTATTACCGCTGGTGTGGTAATATTACGTATTACTATCAGCGGTAGCCGTTATGTCTCAATTCCTCCACCACCGCTGTAAGGCAGGATTTATATAGTGTCGTGCCGGCATTAGGTAGTAAAGATTGTGTTGCTGCCATGCGGTAATAGTGCGGCTACCAGCACGGTAGAGTCATAGATGGTAATAAAATTTCTTAGAGCCTACCAATGAAATGCTCCTCGTTTATAGAAATTTTGGTATCAAGGTAATTTATTCAATAGACACAATTGTGTATTTCGTCGTCTAAAGGTTAATCTACCGGTTTTTTCGAGTTCTATCAAAATTGTATACTCCTCCACAGTTACCAAAACACTTTTAAAACGTAGTCCCAGAAATTAAGGCAATTTTTGCAGGTACTGTCCCCCTATGCCGGGAGTATTATAAACAATCGCCGAGTTACATTAACCTAACTGCACAAGGTGTTCCAAATATTTAATACCAGTTTGTTTAATTATGACGTACAAATCGTTCAATTTCCCAAATTCCAGACACAAAATTGAAATTCTTGCGTCAAAATGAGGTAAACTGGTATTAAATATTTCGACAACCTTTGGCGGTTCGGCTAATGTAATTCGGCGATTGACTACAAGACTCCCAGCAAGTGGGACAGTGGTCAAATCGCACACCTTTATTAACGGATTAATGATTTAAAAAAAACTGGAATGCACCATGAAATCATAAGGACTAAAAATTTGTGTTTTTTTAGTTTCTACTCAAGACTTGCAGCAAGATGCGCTTGGAAGGGGAGCGCTGTGTCACCGTCTTAACAAATACAATTCTAAGCACTTGTCCGTGTGCTCCAGGTTTGGAGTGTGTCAACCCATCACGTGGGTTAGGCCGCTGTCAAAATGTAACTACCACAACTGCTTGACTCGATTGGATTAATTACACAATTGTTGAACCTTTAACTAGTTAAAAACATGATTTTAATAAATTGATTGTTGAGTTTTACGTATGTACATATTTCCAGAATCGCTACATTTTTCTATTCATAATTAGTTGGTTATTTTTTACCAACTATGCAACTCATAAATATGTACATACCTGATCTAATATTTTTGCGTATACCGGACATTAACGACTGGTTATAGCATGCTCTTGCCCGCTCTATCAGTCAATTCAGTCTCTCGCTCAATATTTCTCCGTATGTTTACAACATGCATAATTTTTTGCACAGCTTTTTTACCTTGTCATTCTTATACCGAGATTAAACGTGCACTCAAAAATGTGAAATTTGTTGAATTACAACTAGTGATAGTTGCGCAACAAGGGAACAAGGCCCTTTAAAGGATTGATATGTTACTTTTATTTATATTAATGAATTAATCTCGAGAGAAACAAAATTTTGATGGAAATTGATATTCGGCATTTAATAATCCAATTCCCGGGTGAAAAATTTAGGGGATTTTATGCATAAATTTTGCTGGATTCTAAATAAATATGTATGGAATTGGCTGTATTTTATGCAAACAAATTTATCCTGAAACAATTTGTGCACAAAATATGCAGAATTATGCATAATTGCGCAAAACCTTTCTGCAGAATATACCTTTCAGAAGTTTTATGCAGAATCGTTCATACTTTTTCTCCACAAACCATTGTTCCGGGCAGTTGTGTCGAATTATGTCAAATTCGACATAATTCTTCGACATAATTCTAACGTTCGTCGCATTTCCCAGGGCGACAAAGCTTACTTCATTTTTCTCTTTGTCATATTTTGTATCAAATTTGCGAAATGTTTTCCTCAAAATCGAGCAAATCGTATAAAGTCAAATCTTTTCTGCAACCAAAATCACTTCCTCCTCCGGATGTTCCGTCTAATTTTTTTACAATTTCTTCGAGGTGGCCGGAATTTTTGCAGAAATGTGGGAAAATACGAATCACATCACGACTCCATTTGGAGCAGTGAATTCGCAATGTCGAGTGTTTTGCAAAATGAAACCAATTATGTATTAAAATATAAAAAATTCAGAAATGTACATATCAAAATCTTGTATCATAATGCAAAAAAATAAACAAAACTTAATATAACTTTTGCACACGAGTCGCAAATTGTGTCCATTAATTCTTCCTCCACAAAAGTGGCATTTACTGATACGAAGGAACCACGCAGTTGCATACATTGCTTGAAGGGAACATCCATATATTACGTGGTACAAAAACGACAATTCGTAAACCAGGCACCCATCTTATGCCTAACATACGCGACCCAAATCCACCCACCCACTTTTTCGGTGACGTAATATGTTGACATTCCCTGCATATTTAAGTAAATCATCTTAACCATACAGAATGGATGGAGTTTGTACACCAAAACCTAACCAAGAAATAGTACTCCTTCCATTTACGTTGGTATGTAGGTATAATCACAAGTCACAAGGGGATCGTCCATATGTTACGGCATCAAAAAAGGTGGACTTTGGGTCGCCTATCTTACCCGTGTTAAGTTTAACATCATTTGGCTGATATTGAACTGGGGTGTGGGTCGGGTGATATAAAAATTGGCGTTGTTTTGATACCGTAATATATGGACATTCCCAAGTCTAAAGACGACGATCATGACGCGTTTGATTGATCCCACGCGTTGAACTCTTTACACCGTGTGCATATTTTTGCACTCGGTTTGCAAATTTGGACCGATCTTTAGACTAAAATCGCGTGATGGCTGATCCAACCAGACCAGCCAACAATGGGCACGCCAGGATTGTTTCGTCCGGATTGTTTTGCAACGTATAATTTGAATATCAAAATTATGCGTAGATTTTACTTCAACATTTTGCCTGCGTGTGCGAAAACCACCGAATTTTAACCTTCAAATAAATAATGACGCACCCAAAAAAGCGGAATCGATGCATACAGACTTTCATAATTCCGGAAAGGTGGAAAAAAGAAATGTTCTTTCTCGTTCATCTTCAAAAAGACACGGGATCATTTAATGAACCACTATCAGATAGTGGTTCATTGGGGACTAAATATTTGTCGAGTGGAATGAAGTAATAATTTTGAGGGTCAAAACCCTCAAAATCTCCCCCCATACCCAGGTTGGAGAGAAATATTTGGGTTTGAAGCGTAGAAAATGGCCATAGATAAATTTTGAAATTTTGAAATTTCCAAATTTACTCTTTATTAGGGCGCAAATATTGCAGCCAAACCTATTTATCTAGCAAACTGTACCTGTGGGGCCGTCCATAAATTACGTAACGCAACAATCACGATTTTCTAAACGCTCCCCCCTCTTTCGTTAAGTAATCTTTGTGCGACCCATTTAGAAAATTTCAAACCGATTAAATTTGGGTATCGAAATTTGATATCGAAACACTATTTTTGTCACAATATTCCGGCATATGAACCTTGGCACACCTCCATTCTTACAATTAGTGGATTTCGTTGAATTGTACACACAAGTAAAAATCTGGAAGCAACAGGCCTCACGGTGACACTGTAAGTTGTTGTGATAAATGCGAGTGAGCCATGTTGAAATGGAATAATACGCCTCGAGTGGGGGTCGCCCATAAATTGTGCACACTAAAGAATCCTGATTTTTCACGTCATACTCACGGTATCCATGTAACCGACCCATACAATTATTCGCCTTTCCGAAGTACCCACATAATTTATTGATCACCCCTAATGTTGCAATAAATTATAGAAGATATTAAATTACGAGATCAAGTCATTGAACTCTCGTTAAGAGCCAATCTCCATAAAATCGTTAAATTTGGTTTCAAATGCTCAGTGTTCTGCAGACGGTCGGGAAGCAAATACTTAAATTATTTCAATCAGGCGATAAATCCAAAACTTGTAACTTTTATAAAAATTTTGAACATTATTAAAAACAATGTTTCCAATTTCTAAATTAAAATCACTTCTAAAAAATTTACATTCAATAAACTACCCTAAACCTACAGTTGGGTCTGGATTTTTTTAGGATAGTTTGCTTAATTTATAATTTTTAGAAGTGAATTTCCTTTCGAAAAGGGAGCATTATTTTTACACTCTAAATAATTTGGAGACAAAAATCGTCACCCGCAAAGTAGCTTGAGCATTGCTATTATCTTAATGCTAAATTGTTTAAATAAGAGTATTGTTTTTTTAAGAGTGACGTTACTTGTAACTTTTCTACTTACTTATTTCCCGTCGGTGACGAAGCGTCAGTTTAATTATTACCAAGAAATAGAGCACTTTGGTAGCTCCGCGGGGGACGATTTTTTGTCTCCAAATTATTTAGAGTGTAAGAGTGCATATTTAGATCCGAGAAATTAAAATCCAGCCAAATCGTTTCGAGATGAAGACGATAATTGCCTTGGTTTCCGTGGTTTTGGTGCTCATTGTGCCGGGAATGTCGCAGATCTGCTCTAACGATTCAGACTGCTAACCTGAGCAATGCTGCCAGACTAGATCCGTAGAAATGGTAATATTTCCTGACTTCTAAGAAATGACAAATTATTTGTTCCTACATATACTTAATTAAATTCGTAAATAAATTTCACATAAATCTAAAACTTTAAATGTATCTAAAATCTTAATACTTGATTTTCAAACGTTCGTAAATATCGTCCAATCTTCTCAGTGGCGGGGCTAGTAGTGGGCACAAGTGGGCCCGTGCCCACGTGAAATTTTGTGCCCCTTTACACTAGATATTATTGAACTTTTTTCAAACCATAATGAGATAATCGTGGTGGACAAAAAAAGTAAACCTTGTTGGTCTTCGCTCACACGCTGCATTTACTTATCTGAGAATGCTGATCTGGAAGATTAGAACTATTTGATAAGATTTTATATAAATATTTTCCGTCTCAATCACTTTAATAATTTCATTTCAAACATTTGTAGGACGTCGTATTTGAAAAAATTTTACAAGTTTTGCAATGCATACAAAACTTCAAAATTTTGTTACAATTTTTAAAATATTTAAATTGTTAGAAATTTAAAACCAAATCAAAAATTCTAAAATTATGATTTTCAAGATCAGCCTAAGAATAATTGGAATGTAAATTTTTGAAAATTTACTGAGGTCTACCCAGTATCTACTATATGTATTAGCAAGGGATCTGAAAAATGGAATCTGCCTAACTGGTCCTCGCGTTCAGTATACCACTGTTTTTTCGAATCTTCTAGACGAAGGATTCATTAATATTTCTGAGTAACACTCATGCTAGTCGTGGTGGGGTGGCGCGAAATTTTACAAATTTGAATGTTTTATTTTTCAGACGACAACAACTTTTGAAATTCTAAACGGATTTTCAACATTTTTAAACGTATCGAAATCATGGTAAGGAATTGAACTTTCGCATGTCAAATTTCTCAAACAAGGGACTTTATAATTTTTTTGAAAAATTTCGTACTTCTCATATAAGAGAAGATTTTGGACGTTTTCTTAAAATATTGAATTTTGTGGTAATTTTAAGCCCAAGATTTTTTAAATCGCACGAAAACGGTGAAAGTTATGGAGATCTGAAATTACAGAGGGTGGTCCAAGAAGCTGTATAAATATTCCATAATTTTCCTAGCCAGCAGGCGGAACTTTATGGGTTTGAAACTTGCTGGATGTGATGGTCCTTGTTAGTATCTTTAAGAATATATCGCTTTTTATCCGATAAAAAAACTTCCAGGGACTTTTCTGTGGTGTTTTTCTTGCACTCATTATTTTAAGCGTTCCAAAGTACGTGAAAATTTGTAAATCCTCCAATGTAAAATTTATCATTCCACGACGAAACATCCGAAATAATCCAATCGATCAACGTCTGATGACCACCCAGGTATGTCTTGAGTTTTTATGACTGCAGAACCAAAATTATCGTCGTCCGTTTTTGCGTACTGGTGAGATTTCTCCGCAATAAGCGAAAAAAAGTTTGCTTTCTCTCAATGCGTCGACCAACGGAAGACATTTTTGCCATAATATCTCCCAAATCAATTTTGATTACTCTCTGTATAGTTGATTTATACTAATCCAACAGCTAGACCCTGCAGCATTAAAATTCGGGATCTACGTAGTGGGTTAAGTTGGCCGACCGAATTTTTAGCTTTTTCGGGCGTTCAGCAATGGGTAGTTTCTAAGTGGTGAGAATTATGTTACACTCTTGGATTGACCTGGAACATGTCTACTAGGCATAATTCTATAAATTAATTGCCAATTCGTTCGATGACAACATGACTTCAGCTCTTTTTGTAACGCTTCCCGTGGGAAATCGACTGGAAAAGCCTTTCACTCGTACCTATCCTTCCCCTGATCACCGTGAGGGTACTTTTCAAATTAGGTCTACAAAAAAATTCACAACACTATTTTCTGAGTTGCTCTCCACGATTTGGGCTTCAAATTGGAATTTTATTATCCCGGCTTTGAAATGGGGTGGTTTAAACTTTTATACAGCTTCTTGGACCACCCTGTATTAGAAAATCAAGATGTTTGAGTCTGGTGCCTCTCCACTGCCCCGAACATGAGTTTTGCACGGAAATATTAACGAATCCTACTACTTTTTGTAATCTGGCCGAACATTAGTCGAGCCTTTACTGAACCGTACCCGCACCAGGGCCGCCAGGGAATTCGTTCGGAATTTTCAAAAACTCCTGTTTTCGGACTATTTATCCGTTTCCGTCGGGACCCAAATTCAGATTTGAATTATTTATTGTTACTACTTCCTTGATACTTGAACAAATTTGGTAGATGTCAGAAAGTTACATTATCATATTCAATTGTAATCTCTGCTTTTTAGAGGGTTTCAATACTTTCGAAAATTTTCTGTCCATTTCGGCAATTTCTGGGAGTATTTTTGGGTTGATGGAATGAAACAATGTGACATTTAAACAAATTTAATAATTTAAAAAATGTAAAAATTTAATACTGATCGAACCTCAAAAGTTCCACGAACACCAAGTCCTCGTCAGTTAAAAAATCTGCTTCCAAAAACTTTAAGACTTCATGTCAGCTCGAAATTTTTTAAATTAAAAAAGCTTTAATTTTTTAAGACTTAAGCCTTGGAAAAATGGATTTTTAAAAATTATGTCCTCAGTGACACTCTGAGCTAATATGCTATTTTTGAAATCGGATTAAAACAAGAAAATTAACAGCATTTTGAAAAAAATTCACTTGGCTGAAAAATTTAGTTAACAACTCCGCCATTGGCGAAAATATTTACGTGCATTTAAGAAGCTGCAAAAAATTGGTCCGCCTACTTCTAAGCGTGAAATAATCTAAATTAGTCAAAATCGGGAATAAACATCTAACACCTTCTCATTTTGAGAAGAACGTACAATAATTGGCGCGTATATTTATACGAACATCTAAATAATTTTGACATTAATATTTACCTGTTCTTGGGAAAATTAGTTTTGAATTTGAAATTAAAAATCGTACCATTAAATAATTTGCATACTGTAATTCTTCAGAACTTTTTTTTCTTGTGCCCACGTCTGAAAATATCCTAGCCCCGCCACTGAATCTTCTCTCCACGAGGTAAAAACTATCACAATTATCCTATGCCGACAAAATGTTAAATTTGAACACTTTTCTTATCGAAAACTTGAAAATTTCCCATTGATAAATTCTTAATAAATACGACCAATTTTAAAACAAAATTTCTTTTAACTACGATGTAAATTTCATAATTACACCTGATAGCAAACAATTCAAATTGTGGACCAATTTTTCAGTTTTTTTGAGGAAATACTAGAAAAAATCCACTTTTTAACATTGGTCTTCATAGGGAAAATTCCAAAATCTGGGAAGAGAAATATCGAACAAATCCATCCAGTTTTCCACAAAACACCGAAGAAAAACTCGTTGTTCATAGAAATTTTGGTGTCAATGTATTTTATTCAGTACACACATTTGTGCACACTCTAAATAAACCGGTATTAAAGTTACTACCAGGCGGAATATTTATGTGACTCTATCACAATGGTAATTTATTTATTATTGAGTGGTAGACATTTTGTTACCAAACCGGTAATAACCCCGGTCGCGAAATTTGAAAATATTACCAGTTGGTAACTAATTTTCTACCACTCGATAATAAATTAATTGCCATGCGGTAGAGTCAAATAGATACTCCGCCTGGTAATAACTTAGTTACCGAGTTTCTTAGAGTGTATTTCATCCTCAACAGAAAATAATATTCTGCCCAAATGGGCGTACTTGGTCGTTGAAAGGTTAACCTTTCGGTTTGATGAGAATTCTACTACTACATACATTATGAAAATAATTATTAATTCTATTATGAAATAAAAATTACCACGACAAATTTATAATGCATGTGGTTCTAAAAATTAGTGCAATTTCTTTTAGATATTTGAGTCATAAAAAATTACAACTTGACGGGTTAATGATAAAAAACTGAACTGCGTCATGCAATCCGAGGGAATTCAAAGTTTGTGTTTTTTTAGATTGAAGTCAAGAGTTGCGCGAATATCCCCATGGCAGACGGGCCGTGTGTCCGATTTGGTGTTAGGAAAACTTGCCCCTGTCCTCTAGGTCAAACTTGTTTCCGGAAACCAAATGAACCATCCAAATGTCAATCCGACGGAACGGTTTAATGAAGGTATGCATAGCTGTGCTCCCTCACATGTACATGTAACATATATTTATGAATACTAACGAAAAAACGAATAAATGAATGAATATTTTGACCATCGCTGCAATAAATTTGTAACCTCTGCAAGGATCATGAAAATCATAAAGTTTTTGTGTTCATGAGAAAAATGCATGGCAAACACATTTTCATGAGCGAGCACGTGGCGCTTGTTTTTGACATTTGTCCGACTAGCTTGCCTTTGTGCCCCAGGTGAGCTGGGGATATGCACACGTTAGTATCCCAAGTACCGCAACGCTAATGGTTTAACTGCACAATTGTTCTACCTTTAACTAATTAAAAATATGACTTTAATAAACTGATTTGATACATGTGCTTTCTGAACCTCTACATTTTCCATGAATAATTACTACGTGATTATTAACAATTGCACAACTCGTACATATTTATAATTCAATAATTTTGCATAGACATGAAATTAGCGAGTCACCAGAATAATGGCGAAATGACTCCTAAGTAAGGGTGATATGCCACTTAAGTAATGGTTAAAAACCTGTTAAACAACGTACAAGTTGCCTTAAAACGTCTCCAAAAAATACTTTTGCGGCCTCAAATGTACACATACGTATGTACATATGTACATATGTAAGCCCATAAGTTTGTCCTGAATTGTTTTATTAAAAGTAGTCGTTACTTATTCTGCATAATTATATAAATTACTCACAAGACATTATTTCATTTATATATATGTGTGTACGAGACATTAACTTGGTAATTATTTAGGAGACATGTCACCACTATTTCAGATTTGGGGGAATTTTATTCCTTTCATATTAAAATTAATTTCATGTTTGACAAATCATTCACGATTTATTCCATCGTACAAAGAAGACTTAAAGTTTAAGCTCACTTCAAACTTAATTATTGACTATTTACAAAACGTACAAACATATGTATCTATTCGTTACATGCAGAACTGATACATATTTACATTAAAGATTAACATATACAGTCAATGGAAAAAGTATTGGCAACCCCCACGCCAGCTAAATAAAATTGGCTATAACCATGGAATGCATCATACAATTGGCATGAAAATTTGTACCCATTTAGCAAATATAATGTAGTTTTCGATTATAATCATGATTTATTAATTAAAATTAGATAAACACAGTTTTTAAATAATTTGTTGGAAAATTTGCAAAATTTACCCGCAAGAAGTATTGGCGACCCTTAACTTAAAAAATCATAAATCAAAGAAACGCCAATTTTATTATGACAAACTGCTTCTAGTATTACGTAGCACCTCCCCTCGACACAATACGAGCACAAATACGCCGTGGAATTGATTCAACAAGTTTCTTTACAACGCTTTTCTATATGGCTGCCCACACTTCCTTCGAACTTTTGACAAGCTCGTTTTTCGAAGAGTGGTTTCCCACCAGTCCCTCTTTTCTCAATCCGGACAATCAGAATCACATCGGGAGACTGTGCAATCAACGAAAGAAGCTTAACCTTTTCGATCTCCAAAACCTTGCATCGTTAAATTGGCTACATGTTTGGGGTCACTGAATTTTCGGAATATAAAATTCCTTCATAGGTCAGATTTTTATCAAATAATTTCAAATTATCGTTTAGACTGATTATTTGGACCTCATTGGTCATGATTCCATCGATAATGACCAGCTACCTACGCCACGACCTAGTCATTTAACCCCAAACCATAATCGCTCCTCTTCTGTGTTTAGCTGTCATAGGAACATATTCGTTTTTCTGAGCCTATTATGGCATCCGCCAGACTTGAACCATTCAATTGGCTCCGAATAAGTAAAATATGCTTATGTCAGACCAGCAGAACCTTTTTTATTCATTGGAAGTCTATTCAGGGTGGTATTTAGTCCATTCGAATTTATTGAGTTGGTTCGTTTTGGGGACCCTCGCGTCAGTCGGGCTTCTGGACCCTGAAACCCCATGGCATGATTTTTGATTGATCACAATATTGCATGATATGTTGACGCCACAGTTGGTTCTCAAATTCAACATGGTTTTTGGGGTTAAAATCTTCCGATCTCGAGTGATAATTTGCTTGATTCATCAGTGGCTCGTGGGCGTAGGTGACTTTTTTCTTCCGCACCATGGAAAAGTAGAAACTGAGATTGTCATTTTATATTTCTTGGCTACGTTTTCAATAGTAAATATGGAGAAGTATGTTTTCTCTTTGAATTTTCGATAAGAAAGCTTTTTTGTGAAAGAGACATGATTATTTCTCGCGGCGCCAATACAGCTCGTTTGGTGTCGCCATTTTGCCTCCAGACAACATAACTGTAGACTTAAAATGTAGCTAACATCATATTTCCTCACCAAATTAACTTACCGTAATGAAATGTGGTAGCTGATTAAGAAAATTGTTTTGCGTAATTAATTTGGCCACATGTTGCCAATACTTTTTGCGGGTAAATTTTGCAAATTTTGCAACAAATTATTTAAAAACTGTGTTTATCTAATTTTAATCAATAAAACATGACTATAATCGAAAACTACATTATATTTGCTAAAGGCCTACAAATTTTCATGCCAATTGTATAATGCATTCCAACGTTACAGCCAATTTTATTTAGCTGGCGTGGGGGTTGCCAATACTTTTTCCATTGACTGTATGTAATTAGTATTCACCAATTCTATAAAGATAAGAAAATACCTAAGGATAAGTTGTCTAAGTGTACATGGTGGAGAGGGCAGATTTGTATTTCTCCCGCCCGTCCAAATATGAGCAAAAGGCGTTCGTCGCATTTTTCAGGGCGACACTAATTTCATCCTTTACCTCTCCTTATACTGATTTTAGATCAAATTGGGCACAAATTTGGGAAATTTCCCCCTTAAAATCGAGCAAATCGTACAAAGTCAAATTTTTTCTGGCACTAAACTCGTCTCCTCCTTCATTTAGGCCGCCTAATTTTGCCATAATTTTTTCAAACGCGGTGGTCGGAATCTTTCCAGAAATGTGGGAAAATGCGAGTCGTATCTCGGTTGCATTTGGGCCAGTGAATTCGTAATGCCGAGTGTTTTTCAGGCCTTAAAACATGAGACAAATTTTGTATTAAAAAATGCATAAAAAAGTATAAAAAATGTGTGTCAAAATAATAAAAATTAAGTAAAATTTTGCCGCAAAGAAATATAATTTTTGCTTAAAATACAAAAGACACATCAACATTTTGCTAGCAACTGCAAACTAACTGAATTTTTGTATCAAAATGCATCAAATGAATCTAAATTCAAAAATAATTATCAAAGCTTTGCATCAAAAGAGCAAAATTATGCAATTGCACCGTACACGAAAAAAATGTATCAATATTTTGTATCAATATTTGTAAAATGAGTAAAAAATTTACCACAAAATATACAAATCTTTGTATCAAAATGTAAAAAGTCACCAATATTTTTTAAGCAAAACGCACAATTTTTTGTGAAAGTGTATAAAAATGTACAAAATGTAAAATTTTGCACCAAAATTTCAAAATTTGACAGCGTGCTGTTCACTCACCTCTGAACAGCCCTTGAACCCTGTCACTCATCTGGTCCGGCGAACCGGTAGCTGTCCCGAGCAGGAGGACTTTTTCTCCTCGCAGGATTTCAAAACTGTCCAAAATCTGGTCGTGTTCCTTCATTTCCGAAAACTTGCCAATCCTCCCGTTCAACAACTGATCGATCCCGGGAACGTATAAAACTCCGAGTTTATCCTCACCCGGGTTAAGGATCTGAGTAAACGTGGCGGAAATGCGGCGTTCTACAACTTCCAACCCTACACCAAGAGGAGGAATTTCGAACTTGGCGGCGACCACGGAACTAAATCCGGGCGAGGAAAGGAGGGCGGGAATTAACAAATGGTCGATCACTTTGAGCTGCAAATTTTGAAAACAAAAAATCCATATTTTGTTACAAAATTTGTAATAGACTGTCTGACGCCGCACTTAAGCTGGGCAAGTTTATAAAAAATCTAATTTTCTTTCAAAATATTTGTAAAGTTTTGCTAATGTTAATAAATTTATAGAGTTTATGGATTTTGCAAGGTTACAAAGGATTGCGTGAATATGCAAATTATTTACCAACCTGTTTCGCATCATTCCCCCAAATCAGGAAACTATTCAGAGCCCCGCTAGATTTTGACTCCATATCCAAACTCCCGCTCACTTCCGGTCTAATAAAATACGCTAATCTCTTCGTAATTTCGTCCACTTTTCCTTTCAGTGCGGCCGCGGCCCCCGCGGGAATCGGTTTGTCCGTAATGACCGCATTTCCAAAATAATTCGTCCCATTTGGTGGGACCGATTTCAGTGCGCCGTACCAATCTTGCTTTTGCACGATTAAACCATCAAAGTCAACTGGCGGGATATTATTGTCTGGGGCATTTTGAGAATGTCTCCGCATCGCAAAGGTGAACGCTTGGCGGCAAACTTGTTCCAAATCAGCGCCCGTGTATCCGCCAGTCATGTGTGCGATTTCATCTGCAAAGTTGTCTTCCATTTTCGATTTTGCGTCCCACGTGGCCGTGTGAATTTGCAAGATTGCCTTTCGCCCGGCAAACTTTGGTGCTTGGAATTCGACACATTTGTCGAATCGACCTGGACGGCGGGGTCGAGACTGGTGAGACGATTGGTCGCCGCGATGACGAAAACTTCTCCCCGGGGAAGGTTATCCATCAGACCGAGGATTGTGGTCACCACGCCGGTGTAGAATTTAGAAGCTGAAACGACAGAAATTTTTAAAAATTCATAAAATAACCGTATAACTAAATAATTCTCAATCGGAATCGAAATTCTAAGAATTCGACATATGAAATTTTAAACACTTTGCAAAACTCTTACTTAAGAAGTAAGATTCTTTTAGCAAATTTAAGTAATTCGTAAAATTTGGAATGTTTTTTAGCCAAATTATTTCCCAAAATTGCAAATTGAAACTATTTAACTCGGATTCTCGGATACCGGAAATATATTTTCTCTCATAAACTTTACGTATTTTACGTAAGTCTATTTCGAAAATTTATGCACGCCAAAATTCTGTATCTTTAAATTTTCTAAACTTGCGAAATCCTTACACCCGTCATTAGGCTAAAAATATTCTAGAGTATGCGAAATCATAAACTGTAGAAGTTTTCTTAGTCACATTTTGCAAATTCCTTCACGGTTAAAAAGGAGCTTCGTAAATTTACTCAATATATGCTAAATTTTCTTGAGTATATATGCAAAACCAAATCACATAAACCTTCCGGAGATTCAAACTTTCCAAAAATATTGTTGTATCAAATTTGACAAAAATTTCCAACAACTCACCGCTTTCATCCCGCACCCTACAAATCCCATCGATCTCATCCATAAAAATTATCGCCGGCTTTTTCGCCTCCGCATTGGCAAAAATCGCTCTCAACTTGGCCTCCGTTTCCCCCACGTATTTCGAATAACACTCCGTCCCCTTATGATAAAAGAAGGCAAACTTCCCTTTCCCGTCATCTAGCCGACTCAACTCCGCCGCTAAAGTTTTCCCCAGCAACGTTTTCCCCGTTCCTGCGGGACCATGAAAAATAATCCCCCGCACAGGCTCTACCTGCCACCCGAGTTGTCTCAACTTGTCCCTATTCCTTAGCGGGGTGATTATATTCCCCCGCAAAATTTGAATTTGTCCCGCCAACCCGCCATTTTTTTTAAAACTTAGATCCTCCTCCACCTTAAATTCGTCCCATTTTTCATTTTGCGGCTGCGCTTCTGGTGCCGATGCCGCTGCCACTGCCGCCTTAGTCGCCTCTGTTGGTTTGACGTGCGCCTTAATTCCCGCCTCCCACTGGGGCAAACTAGGAAATTTGGGCGGGGGCGGGGGACACGTGCAACAATCACAGGCATGTTTCCCCGCACTATTCATCGATTCTTGCATAATCGTGTGGTACATTTCCTGACAAAGGGTCGTCAAGTCGAAATGTTTTATCGGATCGGGGTAACTGCCCAGGATTTCGGAAACTTTGGCTAAGATTTCATCCCGGGAATTAGTTTCTTCGGAAATTTTCCATTTTTCCGTTTCCGTCTTGAGAAAGGCAAGAACCCCTGAAGTTAGAACGGCTGTCGCGACGTGGTACCCTTTTGAGAAGCGGGGGGGGACCGTTCAGCCGATTGAAGGGGGCGGGCGGCGTGGCGTCCACGGTGGCGAAGACGAAGACTTCCCCAGCGACGAGGGCGTCCATGTAATAGCAAATTTTCGCCACGATTTCGTCACGTCGTGCTAGATAAAAATTTATAAAAAATTATATAATTGCAAAACATGAACGTTATACTGTTTAATTTTTCGGTTCTTTTACTGCCCGCCTGCAATGCTTGCAGTCACGTGATGGCGAAGCAAACCAGACATGTCTTGTTTTCACCCGAAAAGTTTTGGATCTTAAAATGATTCCAAAATGATTTGCATATATTATCATGAATTTTAGTGTGCAAAAAAACTTGTGACAAAAAAAAATTCTTTGTAGTTGTAAAAACTGGCAACATGATGGATGCCGTCTTATGGGGAGATCATTATGTAGCATACATACATCACGTTAGAACCCACGTTTTACAAGTACCAGGAATTTTTTTGTCACAAGTTTTTTGGCACACTAAAATTCATGATAATATATGCAAATAATTTTGGAATCATTTTAAGACCCAAAAATTTTCGGATGAAAACACGACATGTCTGGTTTGCTTCGCCATCACGTGACTGCAAGCATTGCAGGCGGGCAGTAAAAGAACCGAAAAATTAAACAGTACCTACTATCTGTCCACGGTAAGTTGAACCCGGAGATATGGGAGACTAAACTCAGTTCAACGTTAATAAGCATGGGCCGGGATTTAGTCTTCCATATCTCCGGGTTCAACTTGCCGTGGACAGACTATATGCTCTGTTTTGAGTTAAGAGGCCGAAAATTTCAATTTGTTTCATCAAAGTACCCAATTTCTATGGCATGTTTAAAAAAATAATTAAAAAATACCAAAATATTTAGCTTCAGGTACCCTCTTAAATAAAATAATGTTGTCCCTTTGAAAAGTAAATGCATTTTTAATTCTAAATTAAGTAAAATAAATCCATAGTAAAATTTGCTCAGGATTTTGAGTAGTTTACTTAATTTACAATTCTGAGT
This sequence comes from Folsomia candida, assembly GCF_002217175.1. Taxonomy (NCBI): domain Eukaryota; kingdom Metazoa; phylum Arthropoda; class Collembola; order Entomobryomorpha; family Isotomidae; genus Folsomia; species Folsomia candida. The sequence continues at coordinate 616,920 of NW_019091223.1, read as the reverse complement.
GGATTTATTTTTCAAAAGTGTGACATTCTCCTTAAGGGTGTAACATATTTAAAATTTAGCAAAATTTTAAAATTTAAAATTTAGCAAAATTTTAAAATTTGAAATTTAGCGTTTGCAAAATTTTGCAAACGCTATGCAAAATAACGCAGCGCGATATGTACACACATATGTACATAATATCACTCTGCTAATTCGATTATAGTTAATACACCAATTAAATAATTGGATACTTTATGCTGCATATGCACAAAGCATACTAAAATTTAACACTTTTTCGGAATTTCAAAAAATTTAAAAACTTACTGCTATGTGGTGTCCCAAACTTGTCCAACTCTGGGAAAAATATTATCGACGGTTTAAACTTTTCCGCTGCTGCGAACACCTCATCCACGAAGAAAGTCTCGGTCCCTTCACAGCTCGTGTACGCGTCGATATGCGTCGTTCGAAAAATTCTGACCCGTTCCACCCCCAATTCTTCGCCCAGGTCGGTCGAGAATTCTTTAATGGTTTCCAGGGCACGCTCATTTATTCCAGTGCCGAAGAAATACATTCCTTTCGGGGGGAAAATGTTGGCGGATTTGTACAAGTCGGGAAACCTGATGGGATTTAGAAACGTTTTGCGGAGGTAGTCGATTCGGTCGTTAAAATCGGGGTCGTGAAAGCCATCGCGACGAGGTGATGCATCGATTTCGTGATCTTTGATAAATTCGGCGTCGTCATTTTTGTCATCTCTTCTGCTGGGGACGATACCTGTTCACATTCATTCATTTGCAAATGAATATTAAATAAATATAATACAGAATTAATATATTATTCATTCATTTGCAAATGTATATTAATTAAATATAATACAGAATTAATAAATTATTCATTCATTATTCAGCAAATTCATGAACAATGAGTGAATAATTATTTTTAAAATTTTGTAATCAGTGGGTATTGAATAAATATTTATTCGTTCATTTCATACATATTCACGAAAAATGAACGAATAAATAATAAATAGTAGTTTTTTAAAATTTTGAATAAATTTGAATTAAATGAATGAAGAATTAATGAATAATTGCATCCAATTTTAAATTAAATGAGGATTAGTTAAAAAATGTTTTTTGAACAGAACGAACCCTCAATTTCTTCCACAATTCCGCAACATTTTCGACACGAATCTGTCGGAATTTGAATTTCAAGATTGGCTTTCTTCGTTGGGGGAGCGCTTTCACCTCCAATTTCCAAATCCTCCTCACAACATTTTCTCTTTACGCCGCAATTCTCACAACATTTTTCACACACCCAAGTTGCCACGTAACTTCGCACATTTTTTACAAATTGATGAAAATACGACGTCATGTTTATTTCTTTGGTGAAATTTGTTCTGTTCAAATTTTTTATAAGTCTAAATATAATCTGTAAGATAATTTTCTGGAAAGAATGAACCACAAATTTGTACAAATTCTGGTCTATGTAAATAAGTAGCTCACTTTTCTGCGTGTGTCCTTAACTGGATGAAATTCACGAATGGGCCAGATAATAAGCTAAACTCGAATGTGTAAAGGATCTATTTTTGGGGGACCCTTACTGAAAAAGAAAATGGGATGAATGGCAGTCGCACATTTAGGATTAGTCAAAAGGGGTTAAATATCTACATAAATAGGTTAATCCTGGACACTGGTGCCTTTTTTATTGCCTCCTAATACTTTTGGCTCATTCAACGGAAACAAAATTGCAATAGAATTACTTAATTTGGGCTTTATTTTGTGACACACTACTCGCTATAAAATCCAAATTTAGTTTGAACAATGGTTCCATTGTTAGTGAGGAGGATTCGAAGAACAAACGCAGTTGGGTTTAGTTAAGTGGATACCCTTTAAAAAACCTCTCCAGAAATATATAGGACAAAATTGCCCTATTTTTACTCATAAGCATTCCATATAATCAATCAGGTATTGATTTCCCAATAGTAAAGTTTCTAGATGCATAACTGGTATTAAAATATTACTGGGTCCCTATAAATTTGCTACTGATGCGGTAAAACCTTAACACCGAGCTTTGTAAGTATTTATTACTACAATGTACATACATATTTACATATTTACATATTAATATGTATATATTAATAGTAATTACTTATTAATACCAGTTTGGCAGAGTCAAACGGATATTTACATACTTACATGATTACAGTTTTTCTAGATTTCTTCGAGTGTGAGAAAGGGTATTTAGACTGTCTTAGGCTGTTTATATTATTAGTATCATGTTAATATTTTATTATCTTTGGTAATGATATTACACCTGACTGCATTATACAACCTAAATCATTTTCTTCACAGGGAGACATCTGCCAGGCCATGCCGAAGGAGGGCGAAATTTGTAACCCCAGCGGTTACTTTTGCCCTTGTGTTGAAGGGTTAACTTGCGTCCAGACTGGACGATCCAGTCAGGAATAATTGGGCTCCACCGCTGTCAACGTGGTCCATAGTTCAATAAATATGACTCGATGGGATTAATTAAACATTTGTTGAAATCTTTTACCACATGAAAACACGATGTTAATAAATTGATTATTGTGTTACATATAAATCTTATGTATGTCCCAATCGGCTAAGTTTTCTGATAATGATAAGGTTTTATTAACAATTAATCAACTGGGATAGGGACATAATCTAATAATTTTCCAGGGAGATTGAAAAAAAACATTTCTCGAATAATGCTGAAATGCCTCCTAAATAATGGTGTAAAACCTTCTAATCAATGTACATGCTTACATGCTAAACGTCTCCAAGTATTATTTATGCGGTCTCATATGTAAATCCATCCATTCCATAAGTACATGGTGCTAATTTGCTTGGAAAAATAGTCATAATTTATTCCACATAATTATAATTATTCACAAGACGTTTTTTTTCATTTAGAGGGGTCGCCCCGGGAAGTGGTGATGTGAAATTTGTACTTAAAAACGGTCAAAAAATGATTCCAAGAATGCCATAAACTAATTCTTTAAAAAAAACTTAGGTGAGGCTTGCTTAAAAGGGGAAAACAAGATGTTATCATCGTGTAGTAACATAATATGCTAAATCAATGTTCATCTCATGATTTATAATTTTCGGTAAACAGAACAGCAAAGTATATGCGTTTGGGACCATTAGCTTCGCCGTGGGCCGTCATTAATTGAATACAAATATGCCATCTTACATAAATATTAAAATTTTGCTATAATTAAACTGTTAATTTGTGATTAAGAAATCTTTGAATATATTTCCAGAATAGGTCTACATTTTAAAAATTCATGTTCTGCTATTGCATGTAATATTGTATACTAGCCTATAAGCCCGTCCTAAAGACGGGCCACATGAAACTTTTTAACGCTGCTAATGAATTGTTTGGTCTTGCAAAGGAATGTTGTCGAGTTGCTAAGGAATTTTCTTGACGTTGATAGGGAAATTTTTTATGTTGCCAAGGAAATTTTTTATTGTTGCTAAGGAAATTTATTTATGTTGCTAGGGAACTTTTTTTATGAAGCTAGGAAATTTTTTTTATGTTGCTAAGGATATTTTTTAACGTTGCTAAGGAAATTCTTTTCCGTTGCTAAGGAAATTTTTGTAACGTAGCTAAGGAATTTTTTTATGTTGCTAAGAAAATTTGTTTATGTTGCTAAGAAATTTTTTTAACGTTGCTAAGGAAATTTTTTTATCTTGCTAAGGAATTTTTTTACGTTGCTAAGGAACTTTTTTAACGTTGCTAAGGAAATTTTTTTATGTTGCTAAGGAAATTTTTTTAACGTTGCTAAGGAAATTTTTTTATGTTGCTAATGAAATTTTTTTAACGTTGCTAAGGAAATTTTTTTATGTTGCTAAGGAAATTTTTTTATGTTGCTAGGGAATTTTTTTTATGTTGCTAAGGATATTTTTTAACGTTGCTAAGGAAATTTGTTGACGTTGCTAATGAACTTTTTTAACGTTGCTATGGAAATTTTTTATATTGCTAAGGAAATTTTTTTACGTTGCTAAGGAACGTTTTTAACGTTGCTAAGGAAATTTTTTTATATTGCTAAGGAAATTTTTTTACGTTGCTAAGGAACTTTTTTAACGTTGCTAAGGAAATTTTTTTATGTTGCTAGGGAATTTTTTTACGTTGCTAAGGAACTTTTTTAACGTTGCTAAGGAATTTTTTTTATGTTGCTAAGGAAATTTTTTTACGTTGCTAAGGAACTTTTTTAACGTTCCTAAGGAAATTTTTATAATCATAATTATAATCATAATCATAATTATAATCATAATCATAATCATAATTATAATCATAATCATAATCATACCCATAATCATAATCATAATCATAATCATAATCATAATCATAATCATAATCATAATCATAATTATAATGGTAATCATAATCATAATCATAATCATAATCATAATCATAATCATAATCATAATGGAAATCATAATCACAATTATAATCATAATCATAATAATGATCATAATTATAATCATAATCATAATCATAATCATAATGGTAATCATAATCATAATTCGTTTCTGTTCCCTGATTGGTGGAGCAGGAAAGTCAACAGCCAATCAGAATGCAGGAAAGTCACTGAAAATTTCACGGGACGGACTTTTCGAAATTATAATATAGATTAGAAATTAACCTATACGTTTGGTAAATATGATCAGAAATCGATTATGGATAACAAAATTAACCAAAAAGTTATGTATTGTTCCATTCGACGTATTTGCCGCATGTGTGTAACAAATTCTCTGAACACTAATATATCTACTCTAATAAAGTGTTAGTATGATCCCTGGGTCCCTGGGTCCGTCTTCGCAATGCAAATTGCCCCATACAGTAGACAAAGAAGGAAGCGGAGCAACCACTGCATGCATGCACTGCACTGCATGAATAAATGAATACATGAACATGTACACCCCACATACATACATCACTCATCAATAGTGGTTATCATGATAAGTGATCGTGATAAACACTATTAATTAATTATTTTAATTTGAGAAACTCTACCCACAGCGAGTGGCATGTCAATTCGAATGTATTTTTGACGCTGAATCCAACGCCGTCAATGGTTTTGACCTGCGAGGCCCCCGTGACCTCGCCGTGACCGTGGTGTCCAAATCTGGCTTATTCGTGATGTCGCATATCAATTCGAATATATTTTTGACGCTGAATCCGAATCCGTGAATAGCTTGGCGTTAATTGTAGAAGTTAACGGGGTTTATGGAACTTAACGGGAGCGTGAAGCGTGGGAATTTGAATAGTTAGCTATGCAGTTACTCCCACACGACGGGAATTTAAGTAATTAGCTATTCAACTACTTCCACAGGGGGGAATCAAATTTTACTGTGACCAGGTTAATTAAAATGCAGTATGACTTGGGCAAACCCTCAGTCTGATGTATGTATGTAGTATGACAAAGTCTCCACTGGGAATTATTTAAAATATAGTATGACGGATTTTTCGCTTTGGGCACACCCCCCACTGGAACTCTAGAACCCGGCCTTGGCCGGGCTATACGCTAGTTTTAAAATATTTTAATTCACAAAAGGGCCCACGGCGAGGCAAATGGTCCTAAACGCATATACTTTGCTGTTCTGTTTACCGAAAATTATAAATCATGAGATGAACATTGATTTAGCATATTATGTTACTACACGATGATAACATCTTGTTTTCCCCTTTTAAGCAAGCCTCACCTAAGTTTTTTTTAAAGAATTAGTTTATTTTTTGTTTTTCAGTCTCTTCAAGTTGTCATCAATAATAGATACCAAATTAAATCCTCATAAGCCCGGATGCGTTGCATATGAAATTAATCCCCCAGTGGGTGTGGATAGGGGCATACCAAATTAAATTCCCCCATCACCCGTGAACTCATAGTCAACAAATGCACTTACATCATTATGTATGTGTACACACTGTTACAAATCTCTACTAGAATTCTAAGTGGTTGATACTGCTTGCAATTAGTATTAAAATTATGCGGGTAAGAATTTACTACCGATATAGTAAAGCTTTAATATCGACCTATTACCGCACAGTAGTACTAATCAATACCAGTTTGGTAGTCAATTTTTATACTGGATTTCTGAAAGTGCATACATACAGGTTTACATACAGATCTTACATGCTTCTAGTGTGCTTGTTGCTAATAGAAACGTCACGTTTCAAACGTGGATTTATCATAAGTAATAAAGAACCATTATAATTAACGTATGTACTGCAACTGGTTGCAGATGCCACCAAGAAAAGTTTTTCATTTCTTATCCGATTTCGCACGGGTTTACTTTAAATGACGCGTTATAGATTTCTGCACATGAAAATCAGGGTCTCGCACTATCATTGCATGGTAAAAGTGAATTTGCCAGTCGTTTGAAAGTTTAAAATCGATTTTAAATGCGTTAAAATAAGATTGTCATGGCTCTCTTATTGACGGGCATCATCTTCTCAGCAAGGTCTGCACGATTGCCTTTTACACCATTTTGATACGATTAGCCGTTTCGTCACAATCTTTGGCAGAATATTTGGAGGGGGGGTCTGTTTGCATACTAAGGCTTCGCCGTAACCATGCATTTTTTCATGTGATCATGGCTATGCTAGCATGGCTATGCCTCACCTAAGAAAAAATGATAAAAAAATATTCGAAATATAACTATCGTGAGATATCCGCAAACAGAGACGACTTAAGTCCATTGTCCATCTTGTATTTAACTATTTTTATCACGCCCGCCATTAATGCTTTTCCAAAAGATTTTGAAACTTCATTGTTGGTTTTCACAGGCTGGAACTTAATCTTTTTTAAAGTATCGCATGTTTCACAAACCTTGTAGTATTTCTTCTTGGATAAAGTCCAAATTCTGATTTTGGGGTGAAGATGATGGGCGTTTCAGAGATTTTCGTCTTCCAACCCCAAACTGACATTTCTGTCAAGTTCTTCCTTCGCATATATTGCATGGTGGATGATCGCAAAGGTCGGGCCAAAAAATTACTTTTTATGTTTTTGATACGCCTTGATGAAAGGAATCAGACGGCCTATCGCACATTTCTGAAAATAATCCTGTACGTCCACACAGCCCATTTGAACTTAAGGGTCCCAAAAATGTCCAAATTGGACCAAACCCGACCAAATCTGGAATTTCCGACAAACAAATATTGCAGCTCTCATTTGCATATTTAGGTATAATCATAAGTCTTAAATCAAAGATGTTGACGAGTTTGTTTACTCTTGAACTATTGACTACACATATTTATTACCACATTCGCACTAAACTTTGGACTTGAATCGCGTGATGGCTTATCCAACAAACAACTCATCAATGGAAGTCTCCCAGCGTAGGCTCTCCGATTTTGAACAAATTAACGCGAATCGATCACAAATTTAATTAGGATGAAGTTTAGGAAGTTTGAAAAATGGCGTTTGGCGAAGATATTTGCATTTTAAGAGCAATAATTGCGCCATAAAGTTAACAAAATTTGCATTTTATTGCGCGTTTTCTCTTCTTCGGATGCAGATACATATCTTTGCCACGTGCCCACTAGGTGTGTTTCGCAAGTTGTATACCAATTAAATTTGTGCTCGATTGGCACTAATTTCCTAAAAATTCGGAGAGCATACGCTGGGAGACCTCCTTGTTATTTGGCAAATCTCACCCTTAATCGCAGAATAATGTCCTTACAATCATATATCAATAAGCTAAGCATAAATGACATCACTTTGGTTTAGGGAACACCCATAAATTTCGTCATCAAAAAGGTGGGCGGGTGGTTTTAGGTCCCATATGTATTTTACTCGTGTTAAGCTTATCGTGAGTATGAAGGGGTTGGTCGATAGTCTAAGCATATTTTTTTATTACATAATGTGTGCACGTTCCCTAGCTTAAATTAAGAGCGAATCTCTATAAAATAGATAACCTTGCTCGCAATTACTTTCAGTGTTCTGTTCAGAGTCTCGGGACACAAATAAATAGGTAATTTCAATTAGAAAATAAATCCCAAAATTGTAACATTTCCAAAATATCGGAAACATACATATGCACACACTTAAAAATAATGTTACTCTTTTAAAAAATAACTGCAACGTAAATTCTAAATTATGTAAACTATCCTACATAAATCCAGAGCAACGTTGACTTGATAAAGAGTAAAGTTTATTTACACTGGATTTAGTAAAGGGTGTTGATTCAATTCGTCCCGATGATGAATTTTTGGGATCGAACAATATTAAAGCATAATTTGCAGACAAGTAAATATTTTTCTTGGAAACTTTATCATGCGTATGGTTCAGATAAGTGATTAATCATAATATTTACCAGAAGAACCCAAGTTTTCACCGGTTTTGAGTTACAAGTTGTCAAATATTTAGAAAAAATCGGGACAAATTAAATCAACACCGTTTATACCTTAATTTAGGATTCAAAGTGCTTTTACTTTTGAAAATAGTAACATTATTTTTAAGAGTGTAACCTGCTAACAGATCATTCCAAGAAAAAATTTCCAATCAAGCCGAGATGAGGACAATAATTGCCCTGGTCACCGTGGCCTTCTTTCTCATTGTGCAGGGATCGGCCGAGAGCTGCAATTCTGATGCAGACTGTCCGAGTGGGTGCTGTGTCATGTCCTTCGAGGATCCTCTCGTGAGAATTTTAATATTTATCGCTTTTAGTAACGCCAAATCATTTAGATTGTTTTTAAATTCCATTGCTGACCCACATAATTACTGATACATTAATTCATTGATCACGGGCTAATTTGCATTATCTTAAATTTATGTATGCAGATATTTTATTTACTTTATTTTCAAAATTTGATAAATTTCTTCCAACTAATATTAAAGACAACTTCGCTCAATCAAATTATGTATTCACTGAATCAATTTATGAATTAAATGTGTACGTATACATATTTACACTCTAAATAAGGATGTGTAAAATTTATTCAAGCAGGAGTACATAAAATAGAGTATGACACAAAAATGGGTTCAAATTTTTTCCACGTTGGATAAAATTTATGTCGTCCGCTATTTATTTTGAATAAATTTTGTATACTTTAGTTTAGTGATTTTTTAATTTATGTATTTTAATATGGTAAAGCTACTGCTTATTTTATGTTGGAATAAGAATTAGTAGTATAGAACTGAACTAAATATGGTTTGGTTTTTTAGGCTTTTTTTAGTGCAGAATTTATGGCTGCTGTGTCAGCCGCTTTGTTTTTACAACCCGATCGAGTTATGGTCCTTGTGTTGAAATTAGACCCACTTTTGTAAAAGAAACTCATACATACATAAATACCATACAAACCATAAATGTTTGCAACTTTTCTGAGCAGAAGGAACTGAAGGAGTGCGTGGAATTGTCACCGGAAGGTCGCCTTTGTTCCGACAGACGAGACCCACTAAACTGGTTTTGCCCCTGTGCTGCAGGTCTCAATTGTGTCAAGCAGCCAGGACTTTTTGACGGCCACAGGTGCACCCGGCCATAGCATTGACAATATGTATGACTGGATTTAGTACATAATTGTGAAATCGAATAAGCAAAAACATGAGTTTTATAAATATATTGGTGAGTGCTAAATATGTGGGGACGTTCGTAAACTTTGCAACGCAAGTTTTGACTTTGGTCCAAATTTTTTTACCAACCTGTATCTCATATTTAGGCACGATAACATTACCACTGCGTTATGATGTTTACGAACGTCCCTTATTTTGAATCGTACCTCTTGAAACATATTTTTTGGCTAAAAATGCTGCGACCCAGAAAATGTTATTTAGTAATAAGTGACTCATTAAAGGTTCTAAAATAAATAATTATATTTTATTTACTCAGTTTTTCTTCAATTTATTTCAAGTTCACCTTATTTACTCGATTTAAGCATAACACGCAGAATAATTAATGAATACAATTATTAATTCATCCTTCACGAATATCTGTATGAAGAGTTATGAAGAGAATACATATTCAGTCGTCCAAAAATTTTGAAAAAACATATTCACTCATTATTTACATTTATTATTTGTAAGAATGTATTGAATAGCGATTGAAATTAATCTGAAAAGGATTAGTTCGGAATTGAGAAATCATTAAATAGTAAGACATTAATGTTAATAAATAATTATTATCAAATAATTTTACGAAGATAAGAAGATATCTAAGTGTACATGGTGGAAAGAGCAGATTTGTATTTTTCTCGCCCATCTAAATATGAACAAAAGGCGTTCGTCGCATTGTTAAGGGCGACATAGAATTCTTCACTTTTCTCCTCTTGATCTGATTTGAGATCAAATTGGGCACTAATTTGGGTAATTTCCCCCTCAAAATCAAGCAAATCGTATAAAGTCAAATTTTTTCTAGCCTTAAACTTGTTTCCTCCTTCCGTAGAGCAGCCTAATTTTGTCATAATTTTTTCAAACGGCGTTGTCGGAATTTTTGCAGAAATCTGAGAAAATACGAGTCGTATCTCGGTCGCATTTGGAGCTGTGAATTCGTAAAGTCGAGTGTTCTACAGGCCTGAAAACGTGAAACAAATTTTGTATTAAAATGCACAAAAATTCGTCAAAATTGTGTATCAAAATAATAAAAAATCGATCATAACTTTGTGGCAAAAAATGTCATAATTTTTGTTAAAAATATACAAAAAACATAAAAATTTTGTTACAAACTGCAAATATGTAGCTATAACAATTTTTGTATCAAAATGCACAACATTACCAAAATGAATCTAAATTAAAAAATACTTATCAAAACTCTATTAAAATGAGCAAAATTACGCAATTTCACCGTACATGGGAAAAATATATCAAAGTATTGTATCAAAATTTATAAAATGAATACAAATTTTGCCACAAAATGCACAAAACTTTGTACCAAAATATTACAAAAATGTACAAAATGTATCACACTTAGCACAAAATTTCAAACTTTAACAGCTTGAAGATCACTCACCTCTAAACAGGCCCTGGACCCTGTCACTCATCTGGTCCGGCGAACCGGTAGCTGTCCCGAGCAGGAGGACTTTTTCTCCTCGCAGGATTTCAAAACTGTCCAAAATCTGGTCGTGTTCCTTCATTTCCGAAAACTTGCCAATTCTTGTATTTAACAAGTGATCGATCCCGGGAACGTACAAAACTCCGAGCTTGTCCTCACCCGGGTTAAGGACTTGAGCAAACGTGGCAGAAATTCGGCGTTCTACGACCTCCGTGCCTACTCCGAGGGGAGGAATTTCGAACTTGGCGGCGACCACGGAACTAAATTCGGACGAAGAAAGGAGGGCGGGAATTAACAGATGCTCGATTACTTTAAGCTGAAAATAAATAAAAAAATCATAATTTATTCAGAAAATCATGGTAAAACTGGTAACCGGAAAATTAAAAATTATATTTTTTTGGTAATTAAAGCTATTCAAAAATATTTCAGAATTTTCATTTTTTATAGTGAGGCAATTCACGCAGTTATTCATAACTCGTTGAATCCATACGATTTGCACAATAATTTCATAACTAATTTTACAGAAATTTGGGGGCTAATTTTCCCTCAAGATTTTACATAATAAAGGTTTGTTAAATTTGGAAGAGTTTACAAAATTTACGAAGGTGCCAAAGGACTACGTGAATGTATATATGCAAATTTTTGACCAACCTGTTTCGCATCACTCCCCCAAATTAGGAAACTATTCAGCACCCCGCCAGATTTTGAATCCATATCCAAACTCCCGCTCTGCTCTGACTTGTTAAGAAAATACGCTAACCGTTTCGTAATTTCGTCCACTTTTCCCTTCAGCGCGGCTGCGGCCCCCGCGAGAATCGGTTTGTCGGTAATGACCGCATTTCCAAAATAATTCGTCCCGTTTGGCCGGACCGATTTCAGCGATCCGTACCAATCCTGCTTTTGCACGATTAAACCATCAAAATCAACTGGCGGGACATTCTCCTCTGGGGCATTTTGAGAATGCCTCCTCATCGCTAAGGTGAACGCTTGGCGGCAAACTTGTTCCAAATCGGCGCCCGTGTATCCGCCCGTCATTTGGGCAATTTCATCTGCAAAATTGTCCTCCATTTTGGATTTTGCGTCCCACGTGGCCGTGTGAATTTGCAAGATTGCTTTTCGCCCGGCAAATTTAGGTGCTTGGAATTCTACACATTTGTCGAATCGGCCGGGACGGCGGAGGGCGGGGTCGAGACTTGTAAGACGATTTGTCGCCGCGATGACGAAAACTTCCCCGCGGGGAAGGTTATCCATCAGACCGAGGATCGTGGTCACTACGCCGGTGTAGAATTTGGATGCTGGAAAAGGTCAAAAATTTACAAAAATTTTAAAACTATAAATGGAACATTATTTTCACGCTTTTGCAAAATTTCTACTTAAATACCAAAGTTATTTTTGCAAAATTTTCTCAAAATTGTGCATAGGTGGAAACTAATTTGGTTAATGAATCTGACTTTATAAACCTTGCGGAATTTACGTAATCACCTTGTACAGATTCGGCCAGACCAAAAAAATTAATACATCGCGATACTAAATACTCAGAAATACGCGATGGTAGAAACTTGAAATTTTATCTTAACTTTTTGCAAATTCCGTTCCGCCAAATTTATTTTAGCTTAAATTTGTGAAATGTACGCTAAATAGTCGCGAGTATGCCAAATCAGACAAAAATCCTGAAATCCCATCTTTTTAAAAATTTTGTACCTAAAATGGGTCCTATCAAGTTTGACAAAAATTTTCACAAACTCACCGCTTTCATCCCGCACCCTACAAATCCCATCGATCTCATCCATAAAAATTATCGCCGGCTTTTTCGCCTCTGCATTGGCAAAAATCGCTCTCAACTTGGCCTCCGTTTCCCCCACGTATTTCGAATAACACTCCGTCCCCTTATGATAAAAGAAGGCAAACTTCCCTTTCCCGTCATCTAGCCGACTCAACTCCGCCGCTAAAGTTTTCCCCAGCAACGTTTTCCCCGTTCCTGCGGGACCATGAAAAATAATCCCCCGCACAGGCTCCACCTGCCACCCGAGTTGTCTCAACTTGTCCCTATTCCTTAGCGGGGTGATTATATTCCCCCGCAAAATTTGAATTTGTCCCGCCAACCCGCCATTTTTTTTAAACTTAGATCCTCCTCCACCTTAAATTCGTCCCATTTTTCAGTTTGCGGCTGCGCTGCTGGTGCCGCCACTGCTGCAACTGCCTTAGTCGCCTCTGTTGGCTTGATGTGCGCCTTAATTCCCGCCTCCCACTGGGGCAAAGAGGGAAATTTGGGCGGGGGCGGGGGACACGTGCAACAATCACAGGCATGTTTCCCCGCACTATTTAGCGCTTCTTGCATTATCGTGTGATACATTTCCTGACAAAGTGTAGTTAAGTCGAAATGTTTTATGGGATCGGGGTAACTGGACAGGATTTCGGAAACTTTGGCTAAAATTTCATCCCGGGAATTATTTTCTTCGGAAATTTTCCATTTTTCCGTTTCCGTCTTGAGAAAGGCAAGAACCCCTGAAGTTAGAACGGCTGTCGCGACGTGGTACCCTGTTGAGAAGCGGGGGGGACCGTTCAGCCGATTGAAGGGGGCGGGCGGCGTGGCGTCCACGGTGGCGAAGACGAAGACTTCCCCAGCGACGAGGGCGTCCATGTAATAGCAAATTTTCGCCACGATTTCGTCACGTCGAGCTAAATCAAAATAAATAAAAAATTAAAATTTCAGTTTTTTTATCACCGTACATACTAGGGGCCATCCATATATTACGTCATCAGAAATTTTCCATTCTAGCACCCACTCAGTCAACGTATAAGTAAGGGATATGGAATTTTAACATCGGGAGATAGGAAGACCTAAACCACCCACCCACTAAAATGATGACGTAATATATGGACATTCCCTACTTTCTATGACTTGTAAGCTTCTTCTGAAAAAAAGTGTAATTAAACAATGCAAAAATGTTTAGTTTCAGATACACTCTTAAAATGATGCTGTCCCTTTGAAAAGTAAATGCATTTTTAATTCTAAATTAAGTAAAGTAAATCAATATAATATCAATAGTAAAATTTATTCAGGATTTACATTGAATAATTTACTTAATTTAGAATTCAGAGTGGATTTAATTTTCAAAAGTGTGACATTATTTTTCAGGGTGTAATCTACTTAAAATTTAGCAAAATTTTTAAAATTTATAATGTAGCAAAATTTTGAAATTTAAAATTTAGGAAAATTTAGCAAACGCTATGCAAAATAACGCAGCGAGATATGTACGTATGCACGCATCTCTCTGCTAATTCGATTATAGTGAATACAGTGTATTCAATACACTAATTAAATAACTGGCTAATTTATGCTACAAACCTTCAAAGCATTTCTATGGAAATTTAACACTTTTTTCGGTATTTTTAAAAAATTTTAAAACTTACTGCTATGCGGTGTCCCAAACTTGTCCAACTCTGGGAAAAAGATTATCGACGGTGTGAACTTTACCGCTGCTTCGAACACCTTATCCACGAAGGAAGTCTCGGCCCCCTCACAATTCCTGTACGCGTCGACATGCGTAGTTCTAAAAATTGGGACCCGTTCGACCCCCAATTCTTCGCTAAGGTCGGTCGAGAATTCTTTAATGGTTTCCAGGGCCCGTTCATTTATTCCAGTGCCGAAGAAATACATTCCTTTCGGAGGAAAAATATTGGCGGATTTGTACAAGGCGGGAAACCTGATGGGATTTAGAAACGTCTTGCGGAGGTAGTCGATTCGGTCGTTAAACTCGGGGTCATGAAGGCCATCGCGACAAGGTGATGCATCGATTTCGTGGCTTTTGACAAATTCGGCGTCGTCATTTTCGTCATCTTCTGTGTTGGGGACCGTACCTGTTCACATTCATTCATTTGAAAAAATATATAAAATAAATATAATACAGAATTATAAATTATTCATTCATTATTCAGCAAATTGATGAACAATGAGTGAATAATTATTTTTAAAATTTGGTAATAAGTGCGTACTGAATAAATATTAATTTAATACAGACTTAATCAATTATTCATTCATTATTCAGCAAATTGATGAACAATGAGTTAATAATTGTTTTTAAAATTTTGTAATTAGTGCGTACTGAATAAATATTAATTTAATACAGACTTAATCAATTATTCATTCATTATTCAGCAAATTGATGAACAATGAGTTAATAATTGTTTTTAAAATTTTGTAATTAGTGCGTACTGAATAAATATTTATTCATTCATTTCATACAAACATATTCATGATTGAAGAATGAAATAATAAAGTAATAAATAGTAGTTTTTCTAAGGTGAGGTAAAAAAAACTATAGTTACAGTTACACCTTAGTATGCATTCACCCCCCCCCCTTCGAAAACTTTGACCGCGTCCTACAGCCAAGGGGGTGCGTTTTAGAGAAAAAAATAAAGAGACCAAAAAATCAATTACGGACATAATCTAGTGCTATCTTTAGGGATTTTTCGATATGACCTCCCAGAAAAAAATTTTGATGGTGATGAATGGTTGCGTTTCGCAGTTTATGTATGAAGGAGACTACCTACATACATAGCTGGGTATCTAAATTTATGAAAGATCGCCCCCACTTTACTATAAGCGGAAACAAGAATTGGGTCGATTGGTTGAGAAACCAGTGACTTTTCCTTATAACGAAAATTTCCGGATGGTTGCTATATAGTAACTATATAGTTACACCCTCGCTATGGAGTAATTTATAGTCTTAGCCCACACCCGGGCTTATGGGACCGTCATGTCCGTCCGTGAACACGATAGACTTGCAATTTTACCATATGCATATTGGACAAAGTTAGGAAATATGTTCGAAGGTGGGCGAAATCAGTCAAATGGTTGACCCGTGGGGGTCATCTAACAATGAGGAGGTGTGAGGTGGTTATCGCCGATAACCACCGGACTAATTTTAAATTGTTCACGCTCAAAAATAAGCCCACCCATATTTTTTCGTTTTCCTGAATGGGCATGTTTACACCCTTAGCGGAATTTTCAAAAAAAATTTCAGCCAAAATTCGGATTTTTAAAAACGCTGTAACTTTTCGAATTTTAACCCGATTTCAAAAATTGAATACAATTTGTGTTCAGAATTACTTCCCTAAAAATATAAAATTTCATTTTCAAAAATTTTTTAATTTTCAAAAAATTATCGTTTTTCTCATTTCTAAAAACTCAGAAATGGCATGAAAATATTAAATTTAAAAAATTTTTGAAAATGAATTTTTATATTTTCAGGGATATAATTCTGAACACAAATTGGGTTTAATTTTTTAAATCGGGCTAAAATTCGAAAATTTACAGCGTTTTTAAAAATCCGAATTTTGGCTGAAATTTTTTTTGAAAATTCCTCCACGGGCATAAACATCCCCATTCAGCAAAATGAAAAAATACGGGTCCACTTATTTTTGAGCGTGAACAATTTAAAATTAGTACGGTGGATATCGGCGATAACCACGTCACACCATCGCATTGTAAGTGGGTGGGGTGCTATGCACCAGATTTCAAAATTGTCATAGAAAGCTGAAATTTGGCATGCAGATTGTTAGTGGCTCTTAATGGAAGAATATGAATTAAGATTGGAAAAATTTTCATCTGGAGGGACACTCTGGGGCCACCCATACTGATTTCTCAACATCATCAAATCGAGTTGTAATTTCGTACAGCGGTTTCTAGTCGTAACTAATTGAAGAATATGAACTGGAATTGGGAAAATATTTATGTGGAGAGACCCTTTTGAAGTCGCTAATTGTCCCCAATGGTTATAAATAGGTTTAAGTTTACACATTAGTCGAAACGCAAATTTAAGTGGGTTAGGCATATCGAAACTTGGCACCTTTCAACTGACATTTTTAAAACGTGTGCTCTAAATTTGAACGAATTACGCAAGCCTAACGGGGTAAATGCAATTGCGTGCAATAATGATTATGTTCTATGTTTGCTTCTAAAATTTAAAGGCATAAAAAAGAATTAAATAAAATATAGCTTGAAAAAGTAAAAATTTCTAAGGTGGGGAAGTGCACTTAAAAGTATTAAACAAGTTCCCTCCGCCACGCAGATAATTTTACTTCGCCTGGGCTGTCTACTGCATGCAAAATATCTGTTGTAAATAAAAATCGGTTGTAAATAAGTTGCTAAAAGAGTCACTCAACAAATCTAAAAACAATGTTTGTTAAAACAAACGTATAGTATACATTACAAAATTGTAATGTATACTATAGGTTTAAAATATGTCGATTTATCAATACGCAATACGACTTATCAACGAGCACGATATCGACCTAGTTATACAAATAATTAATGAATATTTTGGGACGGATGAACCTTATCTAATAATTACCACCAATTTTCATAATTGCTAATACCCTTACCACCCTGCAGTGGATATTAACCAATTCAAAAGTTAACTGTGGACCAAGAAATTAATTCTAATCCCTATTTTCTTACGTGACGAAACATTATTGTCGATATTTTGCATGCAATAGACAGCCCAGGCGAAGTAAAATTATCTGCGTGGCGGAGGGAACTTGTTTAATACTTTTAACTGCACTTCCTCACCTTAGAAATTTTTACTTTTTCAAGCTATATTTTATTGGTTTTAAATTTGGCATAAATTTGAAGTAAATGAATGAATAATGAATGAATACTTGCATCCAATTTTAAATGAATGAGGATAAGTTAAAAAAATGTTTTTCGAACAGAACGAACCCTCAATTTCTGCCACATTTCCGCAACATTGACACGAATCGGTGTGAATTTGAATTTCAAGATTGGCTTTCTTCGTCGGGGGAGCGCTTTCACCCTCAATTTTCATATCCTCCTCACAACATTTTCTCTTAACGCTACAATTCTCACATTTTTCGCACACCCAAGTTGCCACGTAACTTCGCACATTTTTTACAAATTGGTGAAAATACGAAGCCATATTTACTTCTTTGGTGAAATAATTCGTTCTGTTCAATTTTTAAAGTAGGATAATTTTCTGGAGGGGATGAACAATAAATTCGTACAAATTCTGGTTTATGTGAGTAGCTCACTTTTCTGCGTGTGTACTTAACTGGATGAAATTCAGGAATGGGTTAGATAATCTGAATTCGAACGTTTAAAGGATCCATATTTGGGTGACCCTTCCTAAAAAAAGAAAACGGAATGAATGTCAACCCTACATTTATGTAGGATTAGTCAAAAAGGGTTAAATATCTAAATAAATATGTAGATTAATCCTAGACACTGGAACGTTTTTTATTGCCTCCTAATACATTTGTTGAAATGGTCATTCAACGGAAATATTTACAATTGCCATAGAATTCCAAATTTTGGACTTGATTTTCTGACATATACAACTCGCTAGAAAACCCTAATTTAGTTTGAACAATAGTTCCATTGTTCGTTGGGTAGACCCCAAGTACAAATGCAGTTGGGTTTATTAACTTGGGTTTCAGGGTATCCAGTGGACTAATAGTCCAGTGGATACCCTTTAAAAAAGCTCCCCAGATATAAGTAGGGTAAAATTACCCGATTTTTAGACATATTTACATAAACATCTGGTAGTATTGATTTCTCAATAGTAAAGTTTCTATACATACTGGTATTAAAATTGTACTGGTCCCTACAAATTTGCTACTGATGTGTTGAAACCTTAACACCGAACAAATAGTAAGTATTTATTACTACAATGTACACATTTACACATGTACATATTACTTATAAATACCAGTTTATTATAGTCCAACGGATATTTACATACATACATGATTATAGTTTTTGTAGATTTCTTAGAGTATGAGAAAGGGTACATATTTAGGGTATTTAGGCTGCTTTACTTTTTTACCCAGTTTAAATGTGACAACCAATAATCCATATCGTCGCACTCATTCTAAAAAGACGTAAGTGCAGTCAATGTTTAACTTTAAAAAGACGTAACTGCACTCGATGTTTAATTTTAAAAAGACGTAAGTGCAGTCGATGTTTAATTTTAAAAAGACGTAAGTGCACAAAAAAAACTAGTAAAAAGACGTAAGTGCACTTTTAAAATTATAAATAGTAATTACTTGTTCAAAATTGTCGTGTCAATTGAAATTTGAGTTTATTGGCCCCCCGTTGGCTGGTAACAAAAGAAGATTTAAAAATTAAAAACCACACCCTCCGGGGGTGTGGTTCTTGGCGCCAAACATAAGGTGAATCAAATCCTGACTTTTATTTCTTTTCTCACCGCCATGAGGCAATTACCAAAGATTATTAAAAATTTAAAAACCACACCCTTAGTGGGTGTGGTTCTCGGCGCCTATTTTGCTCTAAATAAAACATGGCATGCAATATATCATTTTTGTCAGCCCGACAATCGATATTCGACGGTACACACAAAATTTTAAAACAAAACTTTCAGGGGGAGTGGTTCTTAAATTCAAAATTGAATTTTGACTTGATTACGCCCCCAAAGTTTCCAAAATTGAACTTTGACTTTGTTACACCTCCAAAGTTTCTAAAATTCAATTTTGGAAAATTTTGGAGTGTTGCCAAGTCGAAATTCAATTTTGGAAACTTTGGGGGTGTAACCAAGTCAAAATTCAATTTTGGAAACTTTGGGGGTGTAACTAAGTAGAACTTTAATTTTGGAGGTGTAACAAAGTCAAAGTTCAATTTTGGAAACTTTGGGGGCGTAATCAAGTCAAAATTCAATTTTGAATTTAAGAACCACTCCCCCTGAAAGTTTTGTTTTAAAATTTTGTGTGTACCGTCGAATATCGATTGTCGGGCTGACAAAAATGATATATTGCATGCTATGTTTTATTTAGAGCAAAATAGGCGCCTAGAACCACACCCACTAAGGGTGTGGTTTTTAAATTTTTAATAATCTTTGGTAATTGCCTCATGGCGGTGAGAAAAGAAATAAAAGTCAGGATTTGATTCACCTTATGTTTGGCGCCAAGAACCACACCCCCGGAGGGTGTGGTTTTTAAATTTTAAATCTTCTTTCGTTACCAGCCAACGGGGGGCCAATAAACTCAAATTTCAATTGACACGACAATTTTGAACAAGTAATTACTATTTATAATTTTAAAAGTGCACTTACGTCTTTTTAAAATTAAACATTGACTGCACTTACGTCTTTTTAGAATGAGTGCGACGATATGTACCCTTTTGTGTTTTGCCTTCTGAGAAGAGATTAAAAAAACAATCTATAAATAGCTACGTACAGTGGGTTCTCAAAAGTATTGGTGGTCCATTTTCCGCTCGGTACCATGTACTATATGTTTGCCAAGGGATAGCCATAGATTAATTCTTCAAGCGCTTTTTGAGGCCAAACTAATTGCCTAGAAAATACTTCAAGCAGAATTTGAAAATTTGTCCCCGTTCGGGGGAAATTGAGAAAAGAGTGCAAAAAAATCATGAAAAATTGTTGCAAAAGTATTGGTGGTGCCATATTTTTTTTAATCAGCAGGCCACGCACATCTGAATTCTTAGTCTCATCATTCGACTTTTTTATACCACTATGGTAGAAATCTATTAAAAACGTTCGAAATAGGTGAGTTGAGCATCGCTGAGCAAAAATTTATCACTAGCATCCATGAACGATGTCCTGGACCTCAAAACTATGACCTTCTGACCTCACTTAAGCTTGGGAAAACTCAGAATGTCTTTAAACGGTACAAGACAACTGGTACGGTGATCAGCAAAGCAAGAAAATACCGTCCAAGGGCCACCGCATCACACATAGGCAGAAAAATGACCCATTATGGTAACGACAACCGTATGGCTTGGGTCTCAGTGGTCACAAAAAAAATCCAGATAATACTGGATGACAAAATTTAATAGTTGACTCACAAGGGACACTCACGACCTGTCGTTTGAGTCCAGGGTACCCACTATGTTTTTTAGAATCTACTAGGACCCCAGATGAAGGATTCATTCATATTTCCGTGTAAAACTCATATTTGGCGCCAAGGCGTGGCGCCAAACTTAAAAATTTGCATTTTCGACCAATTTCAAACCCCCATAACTTTTGCAGTTTATGTCGGATTTTCAAAATTTTATGCTTAAAATGATCACAAAAGTCGACATTTTTGAGAAAAAAATAAAAATAAAAAATTTCTAATTTTTGAGATATTTTTAGCATTTTTTCGACGAACCTCCATTTGAAAGAAAATTACGAAATTTTGCGAAAAGTTAAAAACTATAATTTTGGGAAAAATTGCATGGAATACGAAAGTTGAACTCCTTGTCATGATTTTTGCCAAAAATTTTTAAAATCCGTCCAGGATTTCAAAAGTTATGGCGGCTTCAAAAATAAAAACATTCAAATTCAGCGAATTTGGCGCCACGGCACGACGCCAAATATGAGTTTTACACGGAAATATGAATGAATCCTTCATCTTGGGTCCCAGTAGATTCTAAAAAACATAGTGGGTACCCTGGACTCAAACGACAGGTCGTGAGTGTCCCTTTTCAGTGTGGGAGGCTACGTGAAACAAATTTTGATTGAAGGAAGCCGATATATCAATTTATGCATAGGAAGAAGAATGTATTTAAAATATATCAATGGTCAAAAAATCACGCACCATGAGCGAATATGATTACGACAAGATCCTGGTATCCGATAAAGGCAAATTCTATTTTTTGGAATCAGTGGACATTGGAATCATCAGAAACAATCAGTTAAACAACATAGAATCGACTGCTCGAAAGTAAATGGTGATATTGATAGAGATAATCCGTTATGTTTTGCTCCCTAGCCTGTTCGGAATTTAATATCATCTATATCGGGACCAGATTCAGTGATTGGGTGGGGTGCATGCCGTCAAATAAAGTGGGGAACCTTAGTTTCTTTATTACCGCATCGAATCTTTACAATGTGTAATTCGTTACTTATTTTTGTGACATCTGAGACCCTTGCAAGACGATTGTCGTTACCGTTATAGGTCATTTTTCTACCTAGGTGTTGTTCTGCGGCTCTTGGACGGTATTTTCTTGTATTGCTGATCACTGTACCAGTTGTCTTGTACCGTTTAAAGACATTCTGAGTTTTCCCAAGCTTAAGTGAGGTCAGAAGGTCATAATTTTGAGGTCCAGGACATCTTTCATGCATGCTGGTGATAAATTTTTCTCAGCGATGCTTAACTCACCTATTTCGATCGTTTTTAATAGATTTCTACCATAGTGGTATAAAAAAGTCTAATACGAATGATGAGACTAAGAATTCAGATGTGCGTGGTCTGCAGATTTAAAAAAATATGGCACCACCAATACTTTTGCAACAATTTTTTATGATTTTTTGGCACTCTTTTCTCAATTTCCCCCGAACGGGGACAGATTTTCAAATTCTGCTTGAAGTATTTTCTAGGCAATTAGTTTGGCCTTAAAAAATGCTTGAAGAATTAATCTAGGGCTGTCCCTTGGCAAAAATATAGTACATGGTACCGAGCGGAAAATGGACCACCAATACTTTTGAGAACCCACTGTACATACATACATCCTTAAGGATTAGTTTTAAAAATCTGATGAGCACATAACTCAACAGATTTTGAAATATTTATGCGCAAAGTCAAAACACAAAATTAACTAATAAATGCATAGGACTACAGATATGAACTCATAGGAAGAACTACATACATTGCTTGTAAATCTACCAAATTGCAAAAATAAGACAATGAAAACGTACGATTTGTTTTCATTCTTAATGCCCGTAGCTTTCTGTCCTAATAAAGTATGAATTCTTAACTCCAAGAAATACTCAATAATCGCAATTAAATTCCGAACGATTCATGTCCTTCTTTATTTATAGCACTCTTTGTGAAATTCTTGCACATTTATGCACTTCGCTATTTTCATGAATACTGATAAAACTCACGGCAATTAGTGAATACATAATTTAAATTACCTACGTATTTCGTTATTTGCGAAATTTGCGAATTTTGAATTTAGAATGTGGAATTTTCTCCTCAAGGCAACATGTCTATATTTACATCGCTTTCTGCAGTATTCTTCTAATCTTAAGAAAATTACATATATTTGTAATTGTGGAAGTGATTAGTAATTTTGATACTTACAATGGAACCTTTTTTCAAGCTACACCGGGATCGACTAGCGAGCTATGTCAAAAAATCAAGCCAAAAATTAGGAGTCACGTGACAATCATCTTTCCGTTGAATGGCCCCTTTGAAGAAAAATATTAAAGGTCAAAGTTCACACGAGCGCCTTGGTTTTCGCCCCGTGGAGGAAAACGCAAGAGAAAATTTGCTCAAAACTTGAACTTAACCGCCAATATTTTTCTTCAAAGGGGCCATTCAACGGAAAGATAAGTGTCATGTGACTCCTAATTTTTGGCTTGATTTGTTGACATAACTCGCTAATCGATCCCGGTGTAGCTTGAAAAAAGGTTCCATTGTTAATCAAAAAATATTCCCAGAAAGGAACGTTTAAATGATTTTTTCAAGTCACATTCACCGTTGTCCGAGTAGCCAATTACTTATATACATACATACACCTACATTTTCAATGGTTTAGCTTAAGCACGGAACCCAGAGTCTTGACACAATTTACTTATTGATGAAACTATTAGACGTCAGAATGTAGGGTTAAACAATCACGTTAAAAATACATACATCAAATCAACCATTTCCTCCAGTCCACATTATCCCGAAATAATTTATACCACAAAACCTTCCGCGTCCACCTTGATGCACAACGAGCTAGATAATTACCCCCATCGAATTAACGATTGTTTAAGGAGAGTTTAGATGCATATACAAAAAAAGTGTGTGACTACATTACTATTTTCTTAGGTTGATACTTGTCCATAGACACTCTTAAAAATAATGCTACACTCCTTAAAATCTACATAGATTCCAAATTACCCATGTATGTACACTAGGTATGCGAACTCCGGAATAACTTTAACTTGATAAAGAGTACAATATTTTAATTTGGATTTTGCATAACTTATTAGAATTCAGAGTGCATTTATGTATGTACACTCAAAATAAGGCAGCAATGCATCATTACCATGCCGAATGACTGTGTGTCTCTACCACGTCGGTTACGATTTGTCGTAGAAATGATTATTATAAATAAGTTAAAAGAAATTCAAATTCATCACCAAATTTTAAGAAGTGAATACCATTATGTATTAAATTTGAATTTCCCTGAACTTATTATTACCATTTCTACGACAAATCGTAACCGACGTGGTAGAGACACATAGTGATTCAGCATGGTAATGATTCATTACTACCTTATTTTGAGTGTATGTATGTATGCGTGTACTTTTCAAAATGGGGAACATTATTTTTAAGAGTGTACAAGACTTGTCAGTACTACTTTGGTACATATACCGCTTTGTACATGTACATAATTTCATTAACGGATTTCTAAGGGTGGACATGTTTGGTTGGGTTGGTTAAGCACTCTTAAAAATAATGTTCCTCTTTTGAAAAACCAAATATTTACACACACCCGGAATTCGGTATTAAGCAAGCTTTTCTAAATCCAGCATAAACTTTACTTTGAATTTCCTATATTTACATACATACATACATAGTTACCTAACTTACATACTTTATAATTCAGACTGCATTTACTTTTCGAAAGGGAAACACAATTTTAAGAGTGTATCTGTATTTAGGAAGGTCTAGATGCCTGCATAGCATCAAATAGCAAATATTTATGGCTAATGAGCCAAAGAAAGTTCTTGAAAGGTGTAATTACCTGCATTAATTAGTTCACCTTGCAGTTGAAAAGCAGTATAATCACCTTCGCGTTAAAGATTAAATATCCGTTTTGGCAGTAAATACTAAAAATTTTAGGTGAGATTACCCTCAAGTTGGATATACACGTTTAAAGGTCAAGCTTTCCTGTCCAGTCGGTGTCCAAGATGTTTCGCGACGGGAAATCCGATTCGGGGAAACCGACCCGATTTGAGGCGCAAGTCGTCTCCTTTGGGGATGCGCATAATCTACAAGGTATGTAATTTGGTATTCATAATTTACATATTTCAAAATTTTCAGTTTCATTTAAACCTTAATTAAACACTGATAGAAATCGAAATTGATTTTTTGATATTTAATTTCGTACATGTTGGTACACAATTTTGCGTACAAATTAGGTTAGAAAATTATTACTTGAAAATTTGCCACAAATATGTATTGTAAAATTTTGACATCAAAATACAGCTATTACCACATGGTATTATCAGTGAATATATGGCATCAATACCACACTCTTAAAAATATAGTTAACCTTTTATAAAATATATCGAATGTGTATTCTAAATTAAGTAGGCTAATCAATAGAAACGTTAGCTTGATAAAGATGAAAGTTTTCTCTAAATTTTGCATAGTTTACTTACGTTAGAATTTAGAGTGCATTTATTTTTCCGAAGAACATTATTTTTAATAGTGCAGTTTTGTAATCCGATTTTAATACCACATACAGAAGGGTGTACGGACGTACATACATCAATGATGTGGGGTACAATATTATAGCTAAATAAATATTTATTTAAGTCTCACGTTCTTCATATTTTTCATTTCCACAGTGGACCGACTATTCACCTTAAATGATAAGTTTAAGGATAAGGACGTCGACTCGGCGCCGTTCGAAAACCAGGCGGCGCAATATTGGAAAATCTTCTTTGATTTTTCCTACTACACGCTGCTCACCCCGTTCCGCTATTCATGGGACAGGAACACTGGACTCTATAAAATGAAGAAGAAACGAAGGCAGATTGTGAGTATCACTTTTTATTTTAATAATTGCCGTCTCTAAATTTTCTAAAGTTACAAACTTTTCAAAAATTTTACAAATGTGCACACAAAATTTCACCGAAAGCAAATTTTAATTTACAAATGTTTGATCTCTTGTAAAACTTGTTAGATTTTAATGAAGCGATTCCGGTGTTGGTTTGTAAACTCCATAAAGTTACGAACCATTACTACTTCAAATTTTACACACATTTCGACGCAAAATTTGCTCAAAAATTTTGTAATCTTGTTCAATTAAAGGGCGTATTTTGTAAAAATTTGTTCTATAATTTAACAAAACATCAGAATTTACAAGTTACCGAGTGAATTGACGCATTCTTACGTACCCACGATTTTAGGCATGCTACATCAGTAGTAAATCAAAAAATACGTTTCTGATTTTAGAAATCTTGGTAAAATTGTCCATTTTCTAGTAATTTAGCCGATCGCTTATTAAATAATTCTGACCAATCCATAAATTCCTAATTGTGTCACCCTCTGTTAAAAGTTTGGTACATAAAAACTTTCTTCCAAACTGGTTAAATTAGCAGTTTAAATTCTGACTAACAAATTTTTTTAACCATAACATTAATAATGTCAGTTATTACCACGTCTTCAGAGTCATATGTTCTCCGATCATAATGATTTATTACCAGTTTTCTAAATAAGTTCACCCTCTGTTAATTCCCAGTTCCTACAGCGAGCCCTTTACGCCTGCACGACAGTGTACTTCATCTGCCGGGTGTTGAAAATGTCCAAAATGGACCCGATTCAGAATCCCGATCTGTATTTCCAAGTGGCGTACTACTTTTTCGATACGACCTTCCTGGCCGTCCTCTTTATCTGGTTTGGCTTCCAGGCGCACAAGGTCACCGACGTGTTTCACGACCTTCAAGTCAACAACCACAAGTACTACCGGAATTACAGGAATTCTCGAAAGGTAAGACAAATTTATGAAACCTGTTCAAAAAAATTTTCTTCATTCAAAACTCGATCATCCTATTTCTGGGTTAAGGGTCCATTGTATGCGGATTTTGAATTTAAGTTTTTGCGTCGCAACTTTCCCTTTTTCCAGGTATTCAAATGGTAATTTGAAACATGTTCATCTCTTATAAAATTGTAATTTTAGTGCATATATCTACATAAAAATCGATAATTTTTAGGTTTGCAAAATTAAGCTATATTTCTGTTTTGTTTCTTGTACTAAACAAAATATTTAATTTTTTCCCATCATTTTTTATCCATTTTCAATTAAATATGCTTTAAACCAAAATTATAACCTGAAAACTTTTCAAAACTAAAATTATCGGTTTTTGGATGCCACAAAATCTTCGTTTTTATGAAAAAACGCTTGTACATGAATATGTTTCTAAATCGCCACTTAAATACATGGACAAAGACAAAAAATTAAATTCAAAACCCGCAACCAACCTTAATGAAATGCAACTTTCTTCTTAAGGCTCGTCGAATTTCGGCCATCATCTGCATCGGCTGTTTGGGAACTTTGGTCCTCCAAATTCTGGAAACTTTTCTGGACCACGGATGGAGCTGGTATGGTTTTTGGGATTACTGGATGGAGGACGCGGCCTGGGCGCTGGGCGTGCGACCCATCACCGACCTCTGCCCCATCTGCTTCGGGCTGCTCGCCATCACGGGCAGTTTGCTGGAAAAGCTGTTCAACGCCTTTTCCGACGTCCTCTTCACCATGACGGTCCTCATGTTCAGCAATCTGGTCGACAGCTTCGCGGCAGACATGCGCCGGACCACGCTGAGCAGTCCGAATCCGCTGGATCCAAATGAGGTCAGTGGGGCGTCTCGTTTTTATATTTTTTGTACGTAATTTACTGCACCAAATTGAGAGAAATATCTACGAGGTGGAAGAAATTAGGATAATGCGAGGTGCAGGAAATGCTAGAATTAAGGTTGCGGAAAGTGCAAGAAATGGTGGGAATGTACGAAATGCAAGAAATTTTGAGTATGGAAGGTGCAAGAAATGCAAGAAATTGTGGGAATAGTGGGAATGCAAGAATTGGTGCAAGGTGCAAGAAATGCATCGTACCACATTTACATAATTGTAGCAATTCTACACTTGATTACCAAATAATTTTTTCAGTTCTTAAATTCATGCATTTCTTAAATTACCGAACAAAATTAACAGTTTCTTGCAGTAATTTCTTTCCGCATCCGGATTTCAACATGTGAAACATTATCAATATTACCGTTTACATAGAAAAGATTACATTAATTTTTTGTACTTATTAATTCCCAGGTTTTGGAGCACTACTGGTGGCTCAAGGCCATCACGAATAAAATTAACTACGCGATGGCTCTAATCAATGGCGCTTTTATCGCGGGAAATCTGCCCTTTTATGCGACCAACGTGTTTGAAGTGGGGAACGGAGACGCTAACATCTTCATGCGGATGCGCTACACGTTTTACTGCAGTTACTGGTATCCGTCCCTCTGCATTGCGGCTGCGGCGAATCAACGGGTGAGTTTTGCACACTAATCCATCACAATTTATTAGCGTAGCATGAGAGCTATTTAATTCCTTTTACTGTCATTGCGGATTTATTCTGCTTATTAAGGGGTAAAAGCATTTTATAAGATCTTTATGTCCGTCCGTCCGTCTCTCCGTCCCTTGGTCCGATAACTTTTGAACGAAAAGACTTAATTTTGAAGTTAAACTCCTAACGTCAAAGGCTAAGACGAATTCGAAGATGGACACTATAGGTCACACCCTTCAAGGTCAAAAGGTCATGAAATGCCATTTAAATGTCAAACTTCTTTGAACTGAAAGTTAACCCTGAATTCAATGGTGACTTCTATTTTGACCTTATAGGTCACAAAAGGTCACAGAATGGTCATTAACAGTTAAATTTAATACATTTGTCAGAATTGTTGAAAACACATTAGGCATTTAAATTTTAACTGATTTTGAACGCCAAACACAATATGGTGTTGAGGTTGACGGATGAGATACTACTTTCACCTATTGGTTACATTCGTTGTAACGGTTTATTTACTCGTGTTATTGCTATTATATGTGTTATTGGGGTTATACGTATGTATGATCACTTTTCTAACTTTCCACGTGTTCTCTGCCCGCAGTTTCGATTCGTTCGATCGTGGATTTGTAAGGAGGAAAACTATTCTCGCATTCCTGACAAGAAACTTCGCGTCTTTCTGCACGAGGTCAACTATCAAACCGTGGGAATTGGTTCGTTCGGAATAATCACCGTGACCTGGTCAACCGTTGGATCGGTGGGTTCTAAACATTTTTTACGATAGATATTGTTAACCTATTTCGGAGTCCGAAATAGACACGGGGTGAAGCGAGACCAAAGCTACTTCTTTATGTACCGTTTACTTATTTTATTAATGGCCATACTAAATATTTCGTCACTCATTACCTTAGATCCTCAGCATAATCGTGTCGTACGCCATGATGAAGTCTCAACTCGCCGCTGTCGCCCCGGTCGAGGGAGACTCTGCTGCCAACGCGACCAGCCTAATGCAAAATTTGACGAGAAGCTTGTGGTGATCTGGTGACCAATTGGATGACAAATTTATCCCCTAAAAAGGGAAATCTGCCAGCGTACGTTTTCCGATTTTGACAAAAACTAGCACGAATCTACTGCAAATTAAGTTAAATTACATCACGTGATCTCCAAATGGGAAGATATTTGCATCCGAAGAGGAGAAAATTCACAGCAATTTTTTCTATACTGATGAATTTGTC
Organism: Folsomia candida; assembly: GCF_002217175.1. Lineage (NCBI taxonomy): Eukaryota > Metazoa > Arthropoda > Collembola > Entomobryomorpha > Isotomidae > Folsomia > Folsomia candida. The sequence goes on along the minus strand of NW_019091223.1, from coordinate 587,439 downwards.
CATCCACGTTTTCTCCTCCACGGATACAAATATCTTCGATGAACGTAAGCAATGGGGGATCGTGAGATTTTTAAATTTCATCCTATTGTTTGTCCATTATTATTAGTCGCAAAAGCAGGATAATTTTTATTTGGCCATATATTACTTAAATAATTTCATCATTGCCAACAATAGCGAAACCGTTACAAAATAAAAAGACCAGGATGATATAAAAATTTGTGTTCACGAAAATTTATTTTACCTGTCAGGTAACCTCTCAGAATTTTTAATAATAATCGATAAACAGTAATCCAATTTGGGAGAGATTGATGCTTTTTTCGTTGAAATTTGAGAGCACGCATTGGGAAGCCTCCATCCTTAGTTTTACGATCGTATTGCCATACGTACGTAGAAATAATTATGAGAATGTATTGCTAGAAATTATATTTATTTAATATAAATAAAATAACAGGATTTACGACTTTGATAATTTTCGGGCTTCTAAAAAAATCGAGAGGTGATGGGAAGGTGAAAATATATTTCGTTTCTTAAATTAAGGTTTATGTATGTAAATTAAAATTTAAGTAAGACTAGTAAAACTAATGAAAATATGTTAACAAATAAATTCTCCTGTCACAAGAAAATAAAACGGGTAAAAAACCATGGGTGTATTTATTTACTCTTCATTTTTTCCCTGGATGTTACAAATTTTCAATCATAACTATGATTGAACACACATATGTGGAAGTATGTATTATTGAAAATTTGACCACCGACGCGTCGTGGGTCAAGTAATATTTACAGCTATAATGATATTTATTGCGTAACATTATTGTCAATCATTACATATGCCGACTTGGAAGTTTTGCGTACGTGACCACCGTTTGTCTATAACTTCCCTCTCAAACAATTTAACGGTGTCACTCGATCACACTCAAGTATTGTATTCTATTCTCAAATGTCACTTATTTTCCTGTTGTATCTAACAAATTGAATAATGTTAATCCAGAATGTTTTAAAACTTATGTAGATACATAGATAAGCAATCCTGTCATCAAGACTTTTACATCGGGTAGAAATAAAGGAATTTAAAATGTCCATTATATTGAAATATTTTTGAATCTCTGGTTTGCTAAGTAAATTTTCTAGTTTCCTCTTAATTTCGACATGTCAACCTACAAGTATTTCCTCATATCTCTGCATTTATCAAGTTCTATGGAATTTAGCAATATAAAGTCGCACATTTTTAACTCAGTTCACGATATGTTTTCCCATTGTACCTTGACCTTAATATTCACCACAACTTCACCCGTCAAAATCATTACCTTACACCCTTTGCTGATATATAAGTCAAATTTTGACTCCTTAGAATACCCAGGAGACGTAAAGCTACGGCATGCACGCGGCGAATGCAGCCCCACAAGTTTTGTTGGACGTATGTTTTCAACGATGTCAAAGCTAATCGTGGTTTTAAAATTCCTCCCTTATTTCAAGATTTATTTGAGATTCCACTATTTTCTCGAATAAAATCTTCTTACGATATACAAATAATTTGGATAACCTCTTCCATCAAGGTGCGTCATGATATAGAAGTAATCCACAGGTATTTGTTTTCATGGCCGATTAATCTCCTGGGAAGTTATGATTTTTATCTGGTCACTGAAGTTTTACAATTTTACCATTTAAATCAATATTACCGACCAACAAACGAAGGTTCAATGTCGTCCCAGATTTTCCAGACACTGTTGCCTCTCTGTTTAACAAGTTTTATTGGACTTATAGCAAATGGTTGCATCTCGACTATTTGGGGAACTACACGTATACAAAGGCATTCATCGATATGCAAAACACGTATTTCTTAAAACCCCCTGATTGGATTAAGATTTCAAATAAATCTGAATCATTTCAAGACTTTATCGCGTATACAATCCTCTCTGAAACCCTGTTCAATGTAACACCCCCGTTAAAAGTGTATAACAAAGATGTCTACCAATATTTTGGCCTGGATCGAAAACAATATTACATCACTAGTCACCAAATTATCCTGGTCGGCAGTAAGTCGTACTCTTTCTTATCTTGTTATGGGATTAAGAAAGAGAATTCTTACCAAGTTTTTACCGATCCGTTTCATACATACGTTTGGCTCTCTATTATTACAATTGTACTTGTATTTACGTTGATTACTACTGTGCCGAAGCATCGTTCGGTAGATATGGACATAGTCATCCTTACTTTTTCCGTCCTTCTGGAAATTTCTTTGACAGAACGTATCAAGAAAGGTTTTCCATCTAAAATTATCCGACACCTTTTTTGGGTATGGATCTTCTCCAGTATTGTGTTAACGTCGTACTATAAAGACATCTTCACCACGGAAGTTATCCTCCCGTTCAAGCCAAGTCTGACTTGGGACCACATTTACGACCTTTTTGACCAAAAAGGATTTCAGTTTTACTTTCCGGTACCAGCCCACGTGGAAACTTATTTTGAATCGTATTCTAACGGGACACCATTCAGATCTATTTATGATTTAGAATCGTATATTGATATCAAACTTGCGGCTTCTTATGGTGGTAACCTTCCTCGGTTGTTGGGATATAAACGATTAGCCGAAGCACTCCTCGCCAGCGAGGGGGACCTTGGAATGAAAAGGATCTGGAAGGGTTTGCATTATAAATGGCCGTTCGATATATACTCGAATTTATCTAATTGTGGAAGATCTGTGTATTTGGATGAACGTGAAAATATTAGAGATATAATCCCATTCTTAAATGATAACAAAGACGGAACCGTATTTATGTCAGGGGCGGATAAGGATTTTCTACTGGAGTGGAATACAATCGAAATTGATCCTACTCCTAGAGGGAATTTTGTCTTAAAAAGGGTCAAATTTCTGCTAACGTCGGGAATTTATCATTGGTGGGAGGCCTGGTTTGCTAAGACTAGGCCGAAAAAGTTATTTCCTTATTATGCAAATTGGACGAAACCGAAATTAGGAGCGTTAGAGAGACTGGATTTTGTTTCCAAGTTTACTACAATTTTGCGGATTTGGGTGATATGTTGTGGAATTTGTGGGGTAGTGGGGATTATAGAAATTGGGATGAATTATTGCGCCTTGTGTATTATGGAAAAGGTGTTAAATATTTTTGGAGTGATGAGAAACCTTGTACTCGAATTTATTTAGACTATTCTGTATTAAGTTGATGTACATACATAAATCATTCATAAAATAAAATTGATTTAAATTAAAATTTAATCTGAAAACAAAAATTCGTAATTTGTTCCACAAGTATTTAACCTCATTAGTACATAAACTGAAAATAAATATTAACCGTCAATTGTGATAAATACATACGGATTAATCTACGTACGCAATACACACATAAATAAGAATAGTTAGAAATTTTTTATATCTTTGTTTCGCAAATTGCGAAATAATACCTACATAAAATGGGTACATGCACAGCACGGTTTCTTCGCGTCTCTGGAGCGCATACGCTTCACAATGTGTGATAACACCATATCTGAAACGGGCATTCTCGTGATTTTTCTCTTAAAGAATATTGAAAAATAAGCCTTTGTTGCCTTTTACTATTTTCGCGAAAAGTGACCTATCTGAAATGTGTGTAAATATGAGATTAATATTTAATTAACCACTTCAACCCTAGGAGACGAGTTTTTTCATACCTTTCACCCCTAGTAACCGCGAATTTTTACCTCCCTTGACCCCGAAATTTTTATCTACTGCATGACGTTAATTCCTGGGCCATGAATTAAAAAATGGTGTCCCCACCGGAATTATTCTGGACACTTTTTTGTGAAAATTGGTATGAATAACCTTTCAAGAAGGTATTTTGAGTTGTAGTTTGCATTTTTGAGTTGTGGCGAACCACCAATGTTTATAGCCGAAAATAGCCAACACGCCGAATTTTAAAAATGATTGTAATTGCATGAAAAGTTAAACAACCATGGAGTAATACTTGCATAATAGTACGTAAACTCGCAAATATTGATTATAGCGCATAAAGCGCCTTAGGAGCCGATTTTGGGCGGGAAAACCAAAAATCCTTACAATGACTTTAAATAGACAGCAATGACAATGAATAATTATCCCGTGAGAGGAAATTGCTCGAACATAGACTATGGCGCATCTGGTGAATAGAAATCAATTTTAAGCGGAAAAATTAAATTCTACTAATTCCTGGCAATCTCTCAATTTTTAATTTTCCCGCCCAAAAGATATTTCAGCGGCACCCGGTACGTAATCATTAATTTTGACGTAGTTTACCCTACCGGCAAGATTATTTGTGGTATATAATTAAATCCATGCAATGATGCAATTCATCAAACTTTTAGTTTTCTCGCCCAAAACGCCCATTTGTGCTACATGCGAGCAAAACAATTTCTCTAATCTTATCGTAAAGCGTTGTTGAAATAAATCGGTGTCGAAATTTCCTTGCAAAAAACAGTTTTCACAACTCGGCGTCTTGGCTAGATATAGCCACTAGGCTATTAATTTATTTTGCATCCATTTCTAATATTATTTCCTAAGAGACAATTTATCTTCCCGTCTAAAGGGCGGGTTGTTGACTCATAACTCTTGCTTTGCTTTGCTTGGAGAGGCAATGACCTAATTTTTTTCCGGATACGACACATAGTCGTAGGCCGGTGTGAACGGAAAATACGCTACATAGTCGTATCCGTTGTCAAGGGTCAATACGACACATCGTCGTATTCCGGTGCCAAGGGAACTTACGCCACATGGTCGTATTCGGTGTAAAGGTCAAATACGCCACATAGTCGTTATAGGGGCGAAGTGGTTAAGTGCATATTTATTCCAATGTCTATGCAAACTCATAATCTTATAATCAAAAACAGAATTAAATTTCCTGAATTAAATTTGCATAATTTTAATTTATAACTTGCAAGTTGCTGCCCTTGGTGAATGATTTGAATCCATTATTTTGCATGATATCCCACATTGTCGCCAATACATATGCTTATGCATATACACATAATCTTATTTGCTACACACACGCGATTGGTAAATCTGATAATTAATTTAACCCTTTCCTAGGTACACTCGGAAGGAGAAGTGTCTATAATTTCCTGTCAGAAATTCAGAAAAATCATATATATGTTGTCAACCTTAATAAATCCTACACTCTACGAAACCCGGTCACTAAGTTATTACCAGGCGGAGTGTCTGTATGACTCGTACTTGAGTGGTAGAAAATTAGTTACCAACTCGTAACATTTTCTAATTTCGCGACCGGGGTTATTATCGGTTTGGTAACAAAATACCTACCACTCAATAATAAATAAATTACCATCCAGTAGACTCGCATAGATGCTCCGCCTGGTAATAACTTCGTTACCGGGTTTCTTAGAGTATAATTCTCCTCCATCCCTACAATTCTAATGTCCCCAAATGTCCCCCCAACTTCCGCTGCCATTGACCTTACCACAAACCAATTTTTTTAGCATTATAAATTTCCCATGTAGGCTGACCTTGTCTAGGTTTCCATACCTGATATGCAATTTTCTTCATTAAAATTTACATCAAACGAGGCATAATTTTTTTGCAAGTGCTGAACGACTTATCGAATATCACACATTTTCTCCATACATATTTCCTTCCATCTTATTCCACGCGATTGGCTAATACAATCATTAATTTAGCCCTTTCCTTTCATAAGCGAGGTATAAGTACCTATAATTTGCAATCTAATTACGATACCCGGGTCACCTGCACCTGCATTTCTTATACCTTTGATCATACCTAATTACTTGTTCGCGCCAATGTCTGCTCAATAAATGAAATAGACGTCATCCCAGCAAACCAATCAAGTTAATAATAAAAACATCAATAATTGACCTCCCGAAACAATTTATTCACCAGATAATTACCCCAATCAAGGTGACCATGGATCAAGTAGAGCCTAAATAAGCAAATGGATCGTTCCATTACCTGATTTACATATTTTACTTGGTTGGTTTTTTTCCAACTTCAGTACAAAAAAGACCTTGATACGCCACGTCTGGAAAAAGTAATTTGGCCCGACAAATACGAAAATATTTACGCATCTTGAAAGAAAACGAAGGTCGTGACACCTAACAAAATTACTTGATTTGCTTCCCATACAATTAAAAAAGAAGCAATAATCATACAGATTAAACTTCCTTCCGTTCATATATCCACGTTGCGAAACCACATAGTGAAAAGTTTAGGGGAAATTAGTCTCCTAAAGTGCGGTATATATAGCAAAACCTTCAAATTTTATTGTCTAGTCGGGAAAAATGTTGAGAGAAAGTAAAATCACTAAATTTGAGGAGAAAGTTGTTGACTTTAAGAATTTCGGAAAGTTATAAATTCGTATCGTCATCCAAGAAGAAAAACAAAAATATCATAAAAACTTGTACCTCTAACTTTAAGTTTTACTTAAAAATAACAACACTTTTAGTGTGCTGTTGTCATGGGTACCGTGGTCACGTGCTGTATCCAGATTTTTGATATGCTGCAAGTTCACGATAAAAGATTTGATTACCTTTAATTTATTGTTATTTTGTGAATGCTTGAAATGTGGTTGAGATGATAGTGATAGGAGTCAACTGATTCCATCTGATTACCAATCATAATCGATAAAACTTGTAAGAAATAAAAAAAAGTTAAGGAATAAAAATAAGGGAAAATAAAAAATAAAAATAAAACTGACAACAAAAAAGATGAATAAATTTGTCTTAAAAAATATGAAATAAAAAAGTCAACAAAAAAAGCTCAATAAATTCATCGTTAAAAATAAAAATCTTCAGAAAAAATCTGACCCTTGTAAATTCCTCCTTGATTTTTCCAAAATGGGCTGCCATAACTCAAAAGATCGCGTTCATCCAGCTAACAAAAGTACCCCCAAGATTCCACCCACCGATTGGGGCACTTTAGATCAACACGACCTCAAAAAATTCGAAAAATTCGACCTCCTCGAAACCGATACCGGATGCGGTCGTGGAAACCACTGGCTCATGTCGCTCGGTGAAGGATTAGTCATCCACGTAATCTTCAGCACGGAGAAAATGCGCGGGATTATTCGGATCGAAAGTGTCGAGAAAGCAGCGAGACACGCAAAGAAACTCAGGGTCAACAACCTCACTGAAACCGCGAAGGAAAAAGGTTACACGGTTCTCTCCGAGGATAAGATTTGGGCCCTAATTCAGCAAGACTTCGAAGATTGTGACAAGATCACGGAGGAAATTATCCAAGGTTTTGTCAAATTTAATTGGAAAAAGGAGAATTGTGAGCATTACTCGACAAAGTGGAGGTACGGGGAAGGATTCAGTTTACAGGTAGGAATTTCCTCTTTCTTTCTTTTTATGCACTCTTAAAAATATTGTGACCCTTAAGAAACGTAAAAGCTTTCATCGTTGTAAGTAAATTACGCACTTTAAGAATTCCGGTGATAAATTAGACGATTCGTGGCAGAGGTCGACGCCGCCGATCTCGCGCCGCCATACGCCGATGATTTTTCCGCGCCGCCGCCGCCGAAAAATTCGATTTCCTATTCCTTTAACGTTGCGACGCCGCGCCGCCGACGCCGCCGAAAAATTACCAAAAACTGGCGCCGCCACCGCCGAAAATTTGTCGGCGTCGACCTCTGATTCGTGGTGATCGTGATTTAGAAGTCAGGGTGCATTTACTTTTCAAAGGGGTCAAAATTTTTTAAGTGTGATTCAATGATGACCTAAAAAATATTTTTTACTCTAGGCGACGGGTTTGGACAGCTTTCCTGCCGGAGGCATTTTATCTGCCAGTATGGATTTGGCATATGACAACGAACTATTTGCAAAACTAGTTTTGAACGAAAATATGTGCCATCGGAAATACGAAAGGGAAGAGGACAATTCGTCGAAGAAGCTTCCGTCGAACGGGAAAGTTATCGAAGTCAAATCGTCGAAGACCCTTCCATCCAACGGACCACTCGTCAAAATCAACCCGACGAAGATACTTCCGCCGATCGGAAAAGTCATCGAGGTCAACCCGGCCAAGACGCTTTCGCCGAACGGACAAGTCGTCGACATCAAACCATTGATGGTGCCTCCATCGAGCGCAAAAGTGGTCGAGACCCACTTGTCGATCAAACCAATCGTCGTGACAAGTGATCGAATTTGACGAAATAATATTAACTGATAAGAATAAGTAGTTATGCTACAGTTATGCATTTATGTAACAAATATTTAACAAATTACATGTAAAACGAGGGTTTTATTTATATTGTACGCTGCTTGTATTACAAACTTTGAATTGAATTTCAAACACTTCTACATAGTGCACATATTTTAAGAAATTTGAACACCACATTGTCTCCACTACCGAATGGTGGTCAAACCCCACCGCTCGGAGATCTTTAGCACTGCCCTCCTTGACCTCAGGGAAATCGCCGACCCCTAGTTCAATGCTTTGCAGGAGCACATTACTACCAGTACGGTAAAAACCACCAGAGCCGACAGAATTTCTTCTGTCACAGGAATTCTTGTAGTTGTCTGATAATTATAAGGGTTCTTTTAATTTCTCATTTAGTCATTTTCAGCTTCATGTTTAAACTTAAAATTATATTGATTCGCTCTTAGGATTTACATAATCCGTACAAAACATAGTACGTATGTATATGTACATAAATACAACCAAACAATTTAATGAATAACTACATATAAATATGTAAAATTCCAATATTTGGTTAGGGAAAAGAATAAATTGATATTTTTTTAATTCAGCTCGTTTTTCATAAAAAGGTGCATAATTGTGATTTGACAGTCCTAAACTAACAACTTAGCACCGAGCTCCATCCTAGAATTGCGGCCTTTCTGCTGTAATTTAATATACTTGAAAAAAGCTATTACCAATTGCCACTGGATTCATTTTTGGTCAGTTTTTGAATTTAAAAATCGCAAGAGTAAATAAGCAAACTTTCATTTTATTTGAGAATTCATGTGTGTGTACATCATTCTGAACATACACGTTTTCTATTTTTTGAAATCGTTCTAAAGAATAGAGCGTTTTGATAAGCCAGTGTTATTGATTTTGAAAACTTAATCCATGCTGTAAAATTTGAAAATTACAAAAGTGAAAAAAAACATCCTGCTAGTTTATATCGCTGAACAATCAAGTTAAACTTAATTCTGCTGACATCGCCCAGAGATGCAGCATTGTCGCATTGCCCTTGATTGAAACCATAAAATGCGACGTAAAAGAACTTCAGTCAACTGTTGCAGATGCAGGAAATTAACTTGTAAATGGTAAAGCTAAGTCACAATCCAATCATTTCTACCTCCATCCGAACGTTATCATGTGCTTGAGCTCATTCAAAATTAATTGCTCCGCTCAAACTAGCATTTCCCTTTAACACTCTTGCATATCTATACATCTAATGAATACCATATTACTAAAATACCGGGTAGGAAATATTTAAAAAAACAATTACATAGGTTACGCACATAACACTGCAAGATCAATATTTGTTCCTCTCGTACATTCTCATAATTCCATTCCGCAATGCAATTTAACCAACCTAATTAATGGGTTTTTAAGGCAAAACATATTTATGTTTCGACCACACATGTTACAATTTACTTGAAAATTATAAACCTTGTTGGTCTGCCTGAATGAGGACACCACATAGCGAAATCCAGCACAGATTAGATACCTTCTGGTGATACAACTGTGGTACATATTTACTACTTCTAAACAAAATTACCCTCTCTAAACGTGACTAGTGTGAGATGTACAAACATTTCTATTGACGTATGTATGCATGCATGCAAAAAATAACAATGTCTTCATATGCAAATAATGTACACGTAAATATAGCAAAAACTATTTCCGAATGCTGCTTATACACTTTGCAGCACATGTGTTACTGCACGTATGCAGTACAAACTTTACATATCGACTGTCTCCGTGTATTTGTGTGACAATCACCATGATTGTAAAATGGGCAACAAAAAGCTTTAACAGAGATGCAATTTTTATTAGTTGAGCTTAACTCGATCCCACAGTACGATACATACTTTCCATTCGCACACAGTAAAATTTTTACAAAAATTGAGACTTCTGAGAAACTACGGCAGTGACAGTCTCAAATTCTCTCAAATTATGCTCACGGGGTAGCTTGAGACTGAAAGTACCGTAGTTTCTCAGAAATCTCAGTTTCTGTAAAAGTTCTTCGGTGTGCGAATGGAGAGTACTTTGTTTATCTTACGACTTTTTTATCGATACCTTACACATGTACAAATAGCTTTCTTACATACTGTAATATAACTGATTTGGGTAAACCACAGTAACTTTTCGAGATTTTAATTTTTTTGTCAAAATGACCCCCGCAATGTGTTGCTGTGCATGCTGCTCTGTCGGTCAGGGAACACTTGCCATTGGAATTTTCAACATTGTAAGCCATTAAATGTTAATAATAATATTTAAAATTTGTCGTCACGTATTGCAGAGTTGTATGTATTTATGCCAACCATTTAAAAATTACGCAACTATTTACATACCAAATAGTTGTTATTCGTAAATTTTTAATTTGTTAACACTCTCCCGACAGGGTACATTTTTCAAAGTTGAAGTAAAAAAAACTGGATATTTGCAGAGTCGAGTATTCACTACGAGTTCACACAGTTAGACGTAAACATAGAAAAAAACGGAGTTCGCAAATGTTTTTCCTGAGCCAATTTAGTTCGCGATATTTATCCCGAAGTTGTACCAATTGCAATGAATACCCGAAAGGAAATCTGGTGACAAATTTGTTACCATATGTATTTCTACTCCGAATTACAGGTAGTCGGTATTCTGTTCCAGGGCCCGTTTAAGGGCCAGGCAGCCTAGGCACCTGCCTAGGGCGCCAAATTGTAGGGGCGCCATGAGGCGCCCCGCTGTACACTAGATAAAAAGGACATTTGCGAAAATTGATAAATGATTGTCTTATATTCGTAAACATACAATGCCGAGTGGAAAAAATTTTGTGAAACGGTCTCCGGACTATTTGATAAACCATTAAGCTTTATTTTCTTGTCTCACATAGTTTTCGAGAAACAAATATTGTCTTCTACTGGCAGGCCCCGAAATTTGGTAGAGGACAATTTCTCAGAACGCCAAGTCTGAGGGCGCCGCGAGGCGCCCAAAAGTAATTGTTTATACAAATTTCGCACAAACGATTCTTGTATTCAGAAACAAATGATTCAATGTTAATTAAACCCGTCCAAATTTAAAAAACTGCAAAAGAAGTTTTAAAAGTTCGCAGAATTGCATATCTTATCCCAAATGAAATTCGGAGCACACATACAGTAAATCAACTAATCGTTACTGTGCTCGTGAGGAGGGTTAGGCGGCCTCACAGTTGCCCAAGGAGCTGAGGCGCCGCTGATATAATATTAGCGTGAGGCGCCGTTGATTAAATATGATCGTGAGGCGAGAATTTTAAATTGCGTTCCGGGCAAAACCTCGAGTTCTCATGAACCTGAACTTTTCGAACCTTAGCATGAGTTCAAAATGCGAAAACATGAGTTTATAAACAGGCCCCGCAATTGCGAAGGGCATCCAGAATACAGAACGCCAAAATCTGAGGGCGCCGCGAAGCATCCAAAGGTTTACATACATACATATATACGAACATTTATTTTAGTCTTCGAAACATTAGAGACTCAATTTATTGTTAGTGCAATTGTTACAATTCCCATTTTTGACATAACTAAATCTTGTTTTCTCAATATTCGGAAGCGTTTAAAAATTTTGGAGTTAGCCGGTTACCAAAGATATATTTACTATATATTAGCATATTTTAATATATTAACTGGTCGACTAAAATTAACAAAAAATTATTACAAAATTAACATGACGAAAAAGTACCCTGAGCAATATTGAAGTGGTCGCATGCCCCACCCCCAGTGGGTGTTGCCCTCGGCGCCTTTTCTGATCTTTACAAAACATGGGTTGTGACATATCATTTTTCTCAGCTCGACCGGGGGATGTGGACTGAATAATTAAAATTGATAGACCACACCCCCAGTGGGCGTGGCCATCAGCGACTTTTCGCTTTTAACGAAATCAGGTCATGTGATATATCATTTTTCTCAGCACGACGAGGGGATCACCATTGAAAACTTCAAATTTAGGGGCCACACTTCCAAGTGGGGGTGGTCGCCTGCGACTTTTCGACTTCTACCTGACTATGTGATGCGATGTAATTTTCCTCTTCTCGAGGAGGGGATCTCGATTTAGTACTTAGGATTTAAACACCACACCCTTAGTAGGCGTGGCCCACCAGACGGAATAAACGACATATTTAAATATTACATTCTGGTGGGTCTAATTCAAAATGAAGAAGTTAATGGAAACATACGTTCGACCGAAAAATCATCATACCAGAATTTTGAAAACACGCCTACGAAATTAATTAACTCACTCTGACTATTTGGATCAACGTACCGTAAAACCTCTATTTATAGCCGGGGCTAAAATCCAGAACTGAGGGTCACGGACCCGGCTAAAATTAGAGACCGGCTATATGTAATTAGAGACCGGCTATAATTAGAGACCCGGCTAAATTTTGTTGCTCCAAAAATTTTAGATGTTACAAAATCAAATATAATTCATGTTGACTCAATTTGAGTTTTCTAATTTAGCAAGATAAGCCGCAAGTAACCCATTCACTTTTAATCTACATCTTGAAACGAAGTTTAGCAGGTTCTTTAAATTGTCTGTCATGATTATATCCATTATTAACCTGAAATTAATAGGAAAAAATTAGTAGTTCAACTTATTCGTTGATTGGCATAATGTGCAACATTTTTCTTTAATGGACTATGAAGAAAGACACAGCGGACAAGACAGGTCATAATTAGAGACCCGGCCATAATTGGGGACCCGGCTATAATTAGAGACCCGGCTAAAATTTTGAAATCTTGGTGTCTAGACCCGGCTATATTTGGAGACCGGCTATAATTAGAAGAGGGCTATAAATAGAGGTTTTACGGTAATTTGCTTGTCCGTAAGATTATTTTACTAAAATTGGTAACCGCATTGATAAGTACTGCCTAATTTTCCAATTATAATCATTATTACAAATTCTGATAAGCTTAATTTGCCCAGTTGAATGGACTTGATAATTCAAATGTCACAAATTTTACAGGCCTCAGGAATTGAAGTTAGATGATGGGCTTAGCTTATTAAGACCCTTGGCGTATTAGACACTCCCGTAGAAGCCTTACCTACAAAAGCCAGATAGTGCATAGAATTTGGTTCGGACAACAAAAGCTGAAAATGCAGCTCGTCTCAAACAGAAAATTCAGTCATCAGGTTACAAGAAGTGAAAGGCTTGCAAACACAATTTCCTTTGTACGAGTCAGCCCCTCATTTTCAGGGATTCGATTGGTAAAAACCAAATTGACCAGGGCAGCGGGAAAAAGTGGGAAAAAGGCATTTTTACCACCCACCCAAAATGGGTGGGAAACGGGAAAAATGGAAGAAATGGGAAAAACTCTGGTTTTGGGGCAATCCGAAACAACTTCTTTTAAACTTAAGATTTTCAAAATTTGACTTTATATTCGTATTATCCATCAAATTCTGAGAAAATTAGTTGGTAATACGGTCCAATTCGAACAATCTCTAAAATTAACATGTGCATATTGCATTCATATGGGAAAACTGGAAAAATAATTATAACGGATCAAAATTGCTCGTATTACATTAAAAATTCTCAGAAATTCGTGGAGATCACGAATATGAAGTCCAATTCCGGAAATATTGATTATTAAGGAAGTTAGCTTTCCATAACTAAATACATGGACAGCCATATTTCCCACTTTGGACGGTAAAAACCGTTTTTCACGGTTTTTACCACTTTTTCCCACCTGCCGTGGTAAAAAATCGTTTTTGACGGGAAAAACGAAACCCTGCTCATTTTATTGAATTTCTAAATTTATTATGCTTCAAAATTTCCGTATTCATGTGGCAATTAAAATTTCAAATGTAATTTGAGGTATAATTCTTAGCTTATGCAGTGCCCATCAACTGTCTCATTTTTCACCATTTCCTTCCTATGTAATTGTATGTAATTATATGTAATTATATACTGCCATGCTATTTACATATTTGACACCTGAACTTCGTTCGCAATTTTTTTTAGTAAATTCGCTGACATCCATGTGAAACGTTATGGCACCTTTCCCTGACATACTCCTTAGCTGAAACACTGAAGGAAGTTGAAAATTTTGGTCAAGAAGAATGACATGTCGCATGCCTGGGTTAACTTCGACTAAAACAAATGTTGATGGCCACACCCCCTGGGGGGTGTGGTTTTTGAATTTCGTGTTTTGCATCCTAATCGCCTTATGTAGACAAGAAGAATGACATGTCGCATGCCTGGGTTTACTTAGACTAAAAAAATTGTCAATTGCCACACCCCCTGGGGGTGTGCCAGGTTGCCACTAAGCATTGAGTCAGATAGCCTATACTTTACTTTATATTTGTACGGAAGGAATTATTTTTATGACGTGAAGTGCGGGCTATGTATATTTTTGGCCACAATTTGTAAAACCTGGCCCATAGTGCAACCCTTTTCGAGCGTTTTTTGAGAACTTCGTATAAGAACTTGGATTCACATTTCCAATATCATGCATATTATATTTTCAAAAAGTTTGATGACTCCCTAAAAAAATATTGCAAAAACACATTAAAGTCTCAGAGAAAGCTCCAGACGTCGGTTTTGCCAGAAAGCTCGGGTTTTCTGTACAAGGCTTTTGTGTTTAAGCATGATATGAAAATGAATCTCTTTCTTCGAAAGTACAGGTATCAAATATTAAATTAATTTTCTCAAATGTGGTCTTTCATGTGAGGATTATTTTGTTGAGTTTATTACCTAAATTCTTTAAAAGCCCAATGAAACGTTACGAGTAGTTTTGGAAAATGATTTGTAGTATTTTGAATACATGATTGACGCGTAATTCATGTATGTGATAAAAATGAACGAAATGCAATCAATCGAAAAGGGAGCGATGTTAAGAGAAGTTTGGCTTTTCGATTTTTCAGTCATTGCAAATTTAATCCCATTTTAATCCCATTCTAATCCCACTTTAGGATTAAAGTTGACATAGGGGGATTTGGGATTAGTGATTAAGGATTAAAATTCTAGAACTTGGGATTAGAGATTGAGATTGAGGATTAATTAATCCCCAGTCCTAATCTGAATCCCTAATCCTTAATCCGGGATTGACCAGTCTCTGCTGGCTAGTTACATTAGTCACGTTAGTTGGTTTTATTTCATTGAACTGTAGAATCATAAAATTTTCACAAAATCGGAGCGAGTGTTACACTTCAAACCATCGCATTGTGAGTGAAATTCTGGTGATGCTTTGTTTCATCTCTTGGTTCTTTCACATGTTGCACCATTTACATAGAAAGTTATGCTTCCGCGAGATTTATCATTAATGATAAATCTCGCGGTGAAAGTGAAAGTGCTAATTAGCACTTTCAGTACGAATATACATAGGTTTTCTCAACAATAAAATAATTATTGAGCGTATTAATTTTTGGACTATACATATGTAAAGTGCTACAGAAATGTGTTGCATATAATAGCAGATGTTTAACAGGATTTTTCTAATGTGGGAAAGTTAGGGGCGCAAGAAAAATTTTGCCTAGGGCGCATATATACCCAGCCCGGGCCCTGTTCTGTTCATAATTTATCACTCAATCCTGCTCAGCTACATGGTCACGTATCCGGATCAAATTGAGGACCCTGCCTTCCAAGAAAATAGTACATACACAGTTCTTGTCGCTAATTTTCAATTTTTTATGCTTTGGTTATTTTTTATGTTAATTTCTTAAACGAGAAATTATTTTACTATATTTCGTCTTACAATGGAGGTCTCCCAACGTATGCTCACAGATTTGGAGGAAAATAGCGTCAATCGATCACAAATATAATTAGTATGAAATTTGCAAATGGAACTATCCGCCAATGCGCAGGTTTGACCGAGATATTTGCATCCAAAGCGGGAAAAATGCACAGAAAATTTGGAAAAAATTGCAGCCTTGGGGGTGTGTTTTCTACTCTTTTTATGCAAATATCTCCTCTAAACTTGCGCATTGGCAGATAGTTTCATTTGCAAATTTCACCCTAATTAAATTTGTGATCGATTGACGCTAGTTTAGGCCAAATTTAGGAGGCCTCCATTATGAGTTATTAGCATTATTAAGATTAATGTTGTATCAATTTTACAATGTGTTAAAGGGCTTCGTTACATCTGTCTCGCTAGTGGTCACATCTTCTTGTCCGCAGTTCTAGTCATTTTTGCATCTCTCCTAGTGCACGGATACACCCGGGTAAGTAATTCCTTAAAAATATTGGAACCCTTTCGAAAAGTAGATGCACTCATTTGGCCGGTATTTTCATGGTAAATGCTAGAAAATTAAAACGAATTTAATTAATTAATTGAAAATGACTGATTTTTCCCTCTTTTCATAATTCAACCTACATTGGGCAAACGAAGAAGTGCAATCCGATTAAGTTAAATGAAATCAGTTTAAAAAAATGAATGAATGTGAACGAAAATCATCAGTAAAAAATCTGGATGAGTGACTTTTGAATGATTTTTTTTGAATGAGTATTAAGAAAACTACATCAAATCCAGCGCAAACTTTATTTCTTTAATCAAATTAACTCTGCTCTAAATTTTGTTCAGTTTCTTGAATTTACATGGAATACAGAGTGCATTTACTTTTCAGAAGGGTTAGATTATTTTTAAGTGTGGTAGATAACAATAAATTATTTTTTACAGCGCAATTACCGCTACCTTCTGCCCTGGCTGTTCTGCAATTATGTTTCCCTTGTCCTAATCGTTGTCTGGATTGTGTTAATTTGCGCAATTTACGCCATCGCGTTGGAGCTACAGTTGGTCCTTTTTATACTCGTCGTGTGTTCGGTATTATTAGGAATTGAGACGTATTGTGTCTTTGTCGTGAAAGCATTCGAGGATGAGCTACGAGCCGGAGAGCCAAGTCGCACTAGTCTGTGAGAATATTATTTAAGACAATGTTCTTCCCAGAGGTTTCACTTTGTACATATGTATCAATTTCTTTAGATATATCCATACATATTTAAATTTTGTTTTCAAATAAATTTTTATGGAATTGCTGTCATTTATTTCTACATACATTCATACACAAATATGTATGTATATCCCGGAAAATTACAATGAAATAAAGTTGGATAAAAGAACAGATTAGTCATCATGAGAATTATTTATTTATATATAATTTTATTTTTTCATAATTCATATTTTTCGCAATTCATATTTCTATAAAAAGTAATCATGGCTTAAAATTAACTCCACACGTATATCTTACACCCTTTACTTTCGGATTTGTAGTACATACTTTAGAGGTTCATTACAACATTCTAATAATAGAGAAGCGAAGTGTATGTATGCTGGTTTTTTTTAGAAAATAACTATTTAAATTGATAGAATTCCCAGCAAATCAAAAATAAAATACAAGTTCCTTTATGTTGGTATTTGAACAACTTACATATCCAATTTACATATAACTATTATTCGCATTTTAAAAAGTTTGCATGAAATACTGAGCTTGTTCGCGATAACGTATTTTATTGTTAATAAGTAACATTTTTAGCACCATGTATGTATTTATGCAGTAATTTTTCCATGTTCTGGACCAAATTTTCGATGGCAGTAAATATGTGGCACACTTGTTAGATAATTAATTATTTTAATTGTTAATAATGTCATGTTATCAAACATTTCTAATTTTGAAAACCCCGACAATCCTTGGGAATTGCTCAAATTTGCTACCCCAAAACCGTCCAATACCCCAAAAATCCGGGGTAGCATACCCTGCTCTCGCTTGCGTAAAAAGCCTTGAATTCTTTGAAGTGTGACGAGATTCATAAAACATTCGTGTACCAAAATATGTAAATATTTACATACATATGCTGAATTTGTCTCGCGAAAAAAAAAATTCTCATATCGCCACCAAGTTTTATGCAGGTAGGATTTTACTCAGAATAACGAAGGAGATAAAAATAGTATGTATCATTCATCACAAATACATAAACTTGAATATTTACATTACAATGGACAAAAATCCCTTTATTCAACAATAAAAATTATATCATTCTGATGTTAACTACATAGTAGCACCTACTCGTCACGACATGTTATCCTGCACGTATGAATCTCGTAACATGATTGTTTGACAGAATCAGTCAAAAGTCTTAGTCACGTCGGCATGGAAATGATTGTCACATTGACTGGAAGACTATAGACAACAAAACGGCTTTGTGGCTACTAATTTTGGATCAGTTTATGTTAAACCGAGCTATCCGAAACACGCAAATATTTCCTCTTAACTTTATACAAATCTAATCACAATATTTATAGACATTAATTTCATACTACGATATCTCTGACACGGAATTGTTGGTGTATTGGAGGACAAAATGTCGACGGATACGTGTTGCTGTGGATGCTATACAGTCGGACAGGGAACGCTGGCCATCGGAATTTTCAACATTGTAAGAGTTACTAAATGTGTAAATTAAGTATCATAACGTGAAGTCGAAAACAATTAATTTATTTGTAAATGTCGAAGATAAATGTGATTTAGTAAGAAGAATTTGTGAGATTAATTCCCATTAGGTACCACACTTTGCTTCTGAAATTCTCAGAATTTAAGAATTTAGGCATTATTTTTTTCTATCAGTTTTGATAGTAGGAATCAAAATCTCAATTCCAAATCCTCGTAATCCCTAATATCCGCATTTATAATTCCTCGCTAATTACGAACGATACCTCAGTATGAAAGTAAAATTTTAACTTTTCACCAAAAGTCATGTCAAGTTGCCCCATTTGGGAGGGGGTAGAATTATAAATGCCGCATAATATTCATTCACGGTTTGTTAATTTATGTATTTACAATGTAATACTTTGGTAAAATAATGTATTTGTTACTTTGCGGGAGAATCTTCAAAATATGAAGCTTACCAGTTTTATCCACCATCTTTCTAATTAATTACATAATAATTCTTTCCAGGTGGGAGGCATCCTTTTCATAATTTTCAACTCGTTGGCCGTAAACTTAATGGTAATTCATCCCGATCAGATTACGGACCCCGCATTCCAACAAAATCGTATGCATTCTTAACAATATTTATTAATACTTTCTGACACTATGCATTTTCGCCTCTTGGTAGCTCAAAAACAGTGTGTCCAGAGCAAAAAGACAGGCAGTGCCTTTTTGCCCACAAAATCAGATGCCTTTTTGGTCTTTTGCCCTTTTCTTAATTGGGGCGAGATGACACCCAAACCCTTAGATAAAATTAAAGTGAAAGTTATTCATTGCGTGTTTATACATTCATACATATCTACAAATATGCATTTAAACCCAAAATTTGAAAAGGCAAACGGGCATTTAAAAAGGCAGGAAGGCATGAAGAAATAACAAAAAGTCTGCCTTTTTGCACACACTGCTCAAAACCAGCTAGAGTGAGGCCATCCATATATTACGTCATCAAAATTGTTTTTCGGTAGGGAATTTTAACATTGGAAAGTTAGTAGAATCTAATCCACCCACTCACTAAAATGATGACATATGTAATATACGCAAGTTCGCAGAATAATTCCACCCGCATAATTACAGATATTTGGCATAATTATTTGTCCCTTCCTAAATTGCAGCCAGTCGCTACATCACGTTGGGTTACGTCCATATATCATTTTCCGCAATATACATCATGCTTGCGTGCATTCTGGTGCACGGGTGCCGCAAAGTAAGTCAGGTTTTACATCATGTTTTTGTAAATCCGCAACCAATTTTGAACATTTCTGTTTTTATTTTTTTAGCGCAATCACCGTTTCATACTGCCCTGGTTGTACTGGAATTACGTCTCCCTTCTCCTCATCGCGGTCGGGATGGCGGCCTTTTTTATAAGCCTGGCCATCTCTGGGGAAATTGGGGGTGGCCTTATTCTCCTCGGAGTTTACGCTGTTGCGTTTGGAATTCAGATGTATCTTGTATTCGTGGTGAAACGATTCGTCGACGAGTTAGTGGTGGAGGATGTCTGCACGGCGAGAGTGTGAAGCTTGTGAAAAGGTTGGAAAACATTTGGGTGTATGTGACTGTTTATCCTCACAAATCTGGATATCGGAAAGAACTTCAATTTAATCTGAATTTAACATAGTTTTTTTTAATTATTTAAGAACTTGTCTAGCTTTGTAGAGGATTTAGAATAACTTAATAAAATATAGAAAACTAATTAGCACTGAAAATTTGGAGGATTTCGTTTTATAAAGTATTTCACATTATTGCCATGTGTAACGGGTGTGATACATATTTCGCGATATAAACGTGATTTATTATATACGCTAAAATCATATTTCAGCAACTTTCATAGTTCCTAACATTATGTCAACTTGTAAAAACGCGGCCGTTATTCGCTGTTATCTAACATGTGATATTTCCCATTGTCACAATGTGATTCTTCTACCTAAGACGCTGTAACATAATCGGTAGCGTATGATCTGTACAAGCGGGACGTTCATAATCGTTTCAACCCATTTTAAAAAATCCACCTATTTCAAATCTTTCTGTCAAAAAAACGACGCCGGTATTTTTGTTATGCCACTTATGATCGTCCTCTCTCTATTTACATATGTGTAGTCATCTTATCTACATAAGTATTAGCAAAAATTATTCACAATTCTTTACGTAGGCTCAAGCTTGGGCTGACTACTAGGTTGTATTGAAGTGGATAACATAATTTCGAAATTTCAACAAAATCGGAGGGTTACACTTCACACCATAGTCGAAGGTGTGTCAAACAGAATCAGTGTACGCAGAGCAAATCGGCATGCAGTGCTTTTTTCAGCCTAATTGCATTTGGCATGTAAAAATGTGTGCCTTTTTGCCTACTTACTAAAATCAGACCAAACTGAAACTACTTCGTCTAAATTCGATTTTGTATGAAATATGTACAGTAACATTGTATTATTCTCCATTAAATTTTGATCATTTTCAATGAAAATATTTCAAACCCAGTCCATATTTTATTCAAATTTCATGGAAAACAGGAATTATTTTTACAAATTAATTTACCCTGCAGGAGAACAAATTTATACATCCAGATATCGAGAAAACTGGATTCCCCCTTTACTCAATCGTCCAAAAATTCCACGCCCCATTTGATCCCGACCCTGAAGGGTACAGGGGGCGAGATGTACACCTCCCCTTTTCCACCCATTGGTCATTCACTCGAAATCCTGACCCTTCGCATCCAATAAAGATGGAGGCGTGTTTGTAACTTCCAGAATTGTAGGTTGCCCCATCTCCAAAAAAAGTAGCAATCGCGGTTCCACTAGGTATATTGTGACAATTGCCCATAACCCGAACGCCCCGCCGCCACGAGGTTGTCTGCCTGTTTCGCATGCCGGGACATTTTTCCTTGATAACTGCCACACATTGGAGACCGTCCACCCCACGTCCACCGGGCTCCCGTCACAGTAATCACAAGATATCTGCAAATTTAATAAATAAATTATGTAGATTTTTTTTACAATTTTTGACATTTTTTGTTGGTTACTTACGTAAGCCTCGCAAAGTTGGGAAGCCACTGTCACCACCAACAAATAGGTGGATAGATTGATAACATACTTGCTCATGGTGTCAATCGTTTGGGTGTCGAAAATTCCAGAATAATTCTGCAAATATAAATTTCCTATTTAAGGTATACACTCAATGTAACAAGTACAGGCAACCCCCATATATGTAAGCTAAATATATTTTACTATAACTTTGGAGTGCATTATCAAATTAGCATGAAACTTTGTACGCATTTGACAAATCTAATGTAGTATCCGATTATAGTAATGTTTTATTCAATAAAATTAGATAAACACAGTTTTTGAATAATTTTTTGAGAAATTTGCAAAATTTACCCGCAAAAAGTATTGGCACCCTTGAACTTTAAAAATCATAACGCAAAGAAACGCCAATTTTAATACGACAAACCGCTTCTAGCATTACATAGTAACTCCTCTCGATACTATAGGAGCAGAAACACCCCTTGGAATTGACTCCAGAACAAAGTGTGCAAGGGCAAAAAGGCATGCCGTGCCTAAAATGCCTTTTTGCCTATTAGGCACGTGAATTTTGACCATGCCCGATTGCCCAAAATGCCGTTTTGCCTTTTTGGTAAAATTGGGGCAATGTGATAATACGATCCCATGATTTGCTAGTTGTAATCTTGTAATGTTTCAGAGTTCACAGGATTTGTTGACACGTGAATAATAAATTATGGTTATCTATCCGATTTGGATGACCGTCGACACCACTAAAAAAATTATGCACATCTTGAGGTGCATAAATATTTATAAATGCCCTTAATTATCACGACTGCATAATGTTGTTAAGTAGTTGTGTAGAAGTGTATAGTTGGTAACGTTTTAGAAAAACCTAAATTTATAGCCAATTACACTTTTGTCACACTTTCTTGTCCATAGTTGTATAAATAAACAAGGCCCCAAAAAATGGGAAATCTTAGTGAGTCAGCGCAATCACAGTTAATAAATAAAATTAGATTGAATAATTTTTTCATCACCGCTCTCGGTATCATTTTTCCTGGAAGAATTAATTAATCATTTAGAATAATAGCCCCCCTCAAAGGGTCTGGAGATTTCATCAGAATAGGAATTAATGGGATATCCAAATTTATATATCGAAATTGTAGATTTTCAACTCTTTCAAAATTTAAAATTCGCAGTTCACAATTATATTTCATATCGATTAATTTAGCCAACTTCTCGTTCAATAGTAAAAACGTCATCTTGTAATCTCAATTAATTTAATGAATGCAAGAGTTCATGCGTATGCAAAACTAAATTTACAGTGGACCAGGTAAAAATTATCCCGAGAGCGGTGATGCAAAAGTTATTCAATCTAATTTTATTTATTAACTGTGATTGCGCTGACTCACTAAGATTTCCCATTTTTTGGGGCCTTGTTTATTTAAAACTTGTAATTGGTTGTCAAAGACATTATTTTTACTGCACAACCGCCGTTACTATCGGCACCCTGAATATTTTTATTAAATTTTTGATTTTCAAACTTGAATAACGCCGTTATTTCTCAACCGATTTAGGTCATTTTGCGCTTAAAATGTCCGGTATGACTTTGACTAAAATATTTTCAATAAGCGAGCATGCTGAGATACACCACTTATGAATCATAAAAATAAATATGTTTTCAGGGGAAAATTTTTGCAAATTTTGGCACATAACTTGGGTAGAAATCAAAAATTCGCCAAGTCGACTAGCACATCTTTTCTAAATTACCTAACAATGATCTGTGCAAAATTTCATCAAAATCGGTTGAGAAATGGCCGAGAAATCTATTTATTTCACTTTTTTTGGGTGGGGTAAATGCATACTTAGAAAATTTTTTTCGTTGTCAGGTATTTGCCTCACTAAGAAAAATGGTTCGGGCGATACCCAATAGAAACATAAGGAAAAAGGCAAAAAGGCATCAAACGGGCAAAAAGGCAATTCGGCATTGAAACGGGCAAAACGGCATGAATTTTTTCCCAAAAAGGCGCCTTTTTGCACACTCTGCTCCAGAAGTTTCTTTCTGACGCTTTTTGATCTGGCTGCTCACTCTTGTTTCGAAATTTTGGCAAGCTCGTTTTCCGACGAGTGGTTTTCCACTAGTATTTTCTTAACCCGGACGATCAGTTTCACATCGGAAGACTGTGCAGCCAACAAAAGAAGCTTAACTTTTTCGGTCTCCAAATATGTGCGTCGTTAATGTGGATGCATGTTTTGGGGTCATTGCATTTTTGGAACATGAAATTCCTTCCAATTTCTGGGTTTTGTCAAATGTTTTCAAATTATCTTTTAGAATGATTACTTAGACCTACGTGGTCATGAGTTCATCGATAATGACCAGGTAACTACGCTACGATCTGGTCATTTAAGCCCAAACCATAAACGATCCTCCTATGTGCTTAACTGTCGTATGCACATGTTCGTGTTTCTGAGCCTTTTACGGCATCCGCTAGACTTGAACCATTGAATTAGCTCCGAATAAGTAAAATTTGTCTATGTCAAACCACCAGACGCTTGTCTATTCATTGGAAGTCTATTTAGGGCTGTATTTAGCCCATTCCAATTTATAGAGTTGGTTCGCTTTGGGGACCCTCGCGTCAGTCGGGCTTCTGGACCCTGAAACCTCATCGCATGATTTTTGGTTGATCACCATATTGAATGTGTTCAGATTCCTAATATGTAGGAATATGAATGTATTTGGAGTTGGAATGTGTAGATTGCATTGTTTTGTCAGTCTGCATTTAAGATGCAGATTTAGCGCAATTTACATAGGTATTTCAGTAGAAACATGTAAATCAATGTATATGCGGAAGTGATGGCAGGTATGTTACGCTGCATCGCTTTCACATCTTGCAAACTCATCTTATGTAGATTGAGTTGTCCAGTTTTGCAGTTTTCTAAACAGGTAAAATGGTAGTAAGTTATGTATGCATGTATTTGTTCCAATGTTGAACAAACAACGGTATTTATGTAACTTACATAACTTGCATAACTTGCAAATAGATTTATTTTTAGTTGGAAAATGGAATGTATTAGTTAGCATACACGGGTGCTTTTCCGTCCGCTCTGCAGTATAAAGCTAGCCACGGACCAGAGCCCGCGTAACGCCCATTTAATAATTTTGTAACACAGGGTTGTTCTGCACAAGAGTGAATCGCAAGTCTCACATTGCCTCAAATGAGAAATTGAGATTGCAAAATTATTAGTATCAAATTACCCATAGGAATTGTATCAGTTTGCCCATAAGAAATAGTTGTATCACAATACCCCATATTAACCATTAATAATAGAAATAGTATCATGCAAGTCTGTATGTGCTTATGAAGTAAACCAGAAATAAACCAGTTACTATTAATTTAAAATTAACCCATTGAAGTTGTCTACGAATTATTTACACAACCATAGAGCTTTATGCTAGAATTTGGTGCATAGTATTTCAAGTTGCGCTACACTTCAACATACACACACTCATAATTAACTAACGTGAATTTACAACTCACGCACCTCTAAGGAATTTACTTACGATTAAAAACAGAATGATATGATGACCCCACAGTTGGTTTTCAAATTCAACATGGTTTTGGGAGCTGAAATCTTCCGCTCTCGAGTGATTTTATGCTTGATTAATCTGTAGATTTTGGGCTTAGGTGATTTTTTCTGCCGGATCATGGGAAACCAGTAACTAAAAATGTCACTTCATGTTCTTTGGCTACGTTTCGAATAGTAAATATGGCGGAGCATGTTTTCTGCCTGAGTTTTCGATATCCAAGCTTGTTTGAGAAGGAGGAAAGATTATTTCTCGCTCCTCCGAAAATAGCTCGTTTGGTGTCGCTATTTTGGCTCTAGACAATACCAATCTGGACTTACGAAGCAGATATATTATATTATTATATCGTTATATTTTGTGATCTGATTAACTTGTGACAAAAGGCAGAGGTTTATCGTTATAAAAATTTCGCACAAATAATTAAGACATAGGTTGCCAATACTTTTTGCAGGTTCCAACCAGACGCGCTCATATCAAAATCATAATAACGTTATGGTTATTTAATTTCAGTCGGGAACATGATTATAATTGATGACTATATTGGATTTGCTAAATGTGTACAAAGTTTCATGCTAATTTGATAATGCATGCCAAAGTTATAGGCAATTTTAAGTAGCTTGCGTGGGGGTTGCCTATACTTGTTACATTGACTGTAGCTGTGAAAACTTTTTGAAACTGACTCCTTGCTTGATACGTCGCACGCTATTTACACTGATCCGAAGGAATATTTAGATTGGAGTTGAATGTCTAGGATCACGTATTTGGAGGAGGGACAATACATCGAATTAGTTATGTAAATTTTGAAATGTGTAAACAAAATTGTTATTGAAAATTTATGTAATCTGCACAAATAATTGAGAAGTGAGCATTACTCTGCTGTTAGGAATATTTTAGTTCTGCCAATTTCTAAACTTTCGTACGTGACAAACTATTTCTGCATGGTTTTGTTTATTCTTTATTACCATGCAGATGTTTCCACTGAAAATTGTGCAGCATTGATAATTATAATTTTGTGAAATAAAAAAAATGACACATTTTTATTGGTGGCTAATTTTATATTTATAACTTATATATTTACTAGTGAAATATAAATATTTCAGATATTCTTCCACAAGTTAGGAGAAAATTCGGGAAAATATGTTGAACGAATTTTGCAAGTCTGTCGAAATTTTACTTTCATCTCGTAAAATTTAAAAAAAATATGGACGGACTGTATACATACATAAAATAGCGTGTGAGATATATCTTATAATATTGCGAGTATATACTTGAGTTATATCTTCTAATATAAGACAAGATAAGATAAGATCTATTCAATCCTTATAAAGGCCGCTTCGGGCCCATGAAGGTACAGTAATTAGTTAGTGTTTTTTTGATAATAAAGAGTTCCAGTATATTACGCGCGTTTGAATTGGAATTATGTTTAGTAATTGAAAATTGAAGTAAAATAAATTAATGAATGTTGAAAAGTAGAGATATTGCACGTGGTATGGCTGTTTGGGGAATAGTTTTTGGCGTATGTGTGAATGTCAATTGTGTGAGATTTATTCTCTATTATGTACAAGTGTCAATACCTTGTTGTTGCTTATAGCTGTTTCAAAAAATCCCAAAAATAAATAAAATGTGTAATTGTCACGCTAGAATTATTTAAAAGCCCAGATGCTTCTTTTGACACGTATGTTGAACGTCATACTCAATATAATATAAAAGTAAATCGGCCCGGAACGTGAGTAATTTCAGGCAATTTATTGTCCGAAAAACCTGCAACAGATGTTGACATTGTTATCGGGCGAGAGAAAAGAATCTTATTACACTACTCGTGCCGTATTTCACGTACAATCTAGTATAAAAATCGGGTAATTTTACCCCATTTTATTAAAAGTTTTATCACTAAACCATCTCGCTTGCGTACACTAGTTTTTCTTTTTTAATTTCACTTATTTTTCGAATTGTATCATGTACCCGAAAATTTTTGCGGCATTTATATTCTCCCTGGCAACTGTGGATATCTGTCAGGGTAAATTAGTTTGCGCTTTAAATCATGTAAAAACCTGGTTAATCAATACAAGTCTTGCATTTATAAGGGAGCGTTCTGTTTCGAGCCACCAGCAATGATACGGTAAATTCTTCGGGAAAAATTGTAGGAGGAACGGACGCAAAGCCGCACGAATATCCGTATCAAATCTCTCTCCAGGATCAGGGCTGGCACATTTGTGGCGGCACGATTCTCAGCGATGTAAAAATCGCAACGGCGGTAATTACATTGAAAAATATATAATATGCACTCTTAAAAATCCGGTAATAAATTCTTAATACCGCGTATTACGCCTGTGTGGTAAGATTAGGTGTCAATGGATGGTATGTATGGTAACATTCTATTACCATTCATTTCTTCCACCAAGTGGTAGCAAAGACTACCAGCCTGGTTAAGTTGGGTGGCAAGGCAGTCTCATGTTAAAATTGGGTTGTTACTGTGCAGTAATAGTATATAATTTATATAATTTACCGGCACGGTTGAGTAATATGTTGAGTAATACATGTTTACCGCGTGGTAATAAAATTTTTTAGAGTGTAGCAATAAATCCGCACCTCGTAACGGTCCCTTTTTAACTACAAAATTGTTGAAATAATGTCCAAATTACCAAATTCTTTGACGTAGTTGGTTCAAGTAGAGAAATTTGAATTTGAACGAAAATATAGCTAATTTAACTACAAATTGTAGTCATTCTCTGATTTATGAAAGATCTGCTACATACTAACTTTAGGCACATTGCTGTGAAGACTATTTAACGACATGGAGCGACCTTCGCGTCGTGGCGGGCGCACACGTGGCGGCAAATGCTAGTGAACCCAATCAACAAAGGAGATCCGTTAATCGTCCCCGAATTTATTAAGGATACGATCCGTGAGATTAATTTTTTAAACGTTATTTAAGCAAACAAACAATTTTGATTACTGATTAATGGTGATAAAATGAATTTAATGGAAATTATTGTCACCGCTTGGTAACAATTTGTTGTAGTATTGCTAAGTCAGGTAGTTATTACCAAGGAGTCATTACCGGGCTGCAGATTGTTACCTAATTGGAGAGTTTTTACTACCACTTTGTTACTACACTCTTAAAAAGATGAATAAACACGGTATTACTATGTGACTCTACCCTGACCTGGTACTAAATTACTACTTCGTGGTACACAGTTTAATGCCTATAAGTATTAAACTTAATACTATACAGGTTTATTTTATTACCAGATCCATACCCATGGGTATTGTCACATAGATAGTAATACGCGGGGTGTAGAATTTAATACCCAGTTTCTTAGAGTATATAAATTCGTTGCTATGGCTGTTTACTAACATAAAATTGTATCCCCACAGATATTACAAAACTAATGATGCATGCATTTTAACGGTTACGGAACCCCTCGAACTGAACTTCGCGGTCAAAGCAATGCCCCTCTGCGAGGTGGAGCCTGCGCCTGGCACCGTTTGTACGGCGACTGGATGGGGGCGCACAAACCCTGACAATGATAGGTGGAAAGGTCCCCTTCAAAAACTGGATATGACCATAGTTTCCCGCCAGGTTTGCGAAAGATCGTACGGACCTCTAGATGAAGATGTTATCTGCGCGGGAGGAGTTTTTGGCCAAGACGTTTGTAAGTATTTAGAGTAGGCGGTTTATTTAAGTTTTATTACCAGTTTATTACCGGTCGTGGTTTATTACCGTTCGGTTTCTTACCGGTCGTAATTATCAATCCATGGTAGTAAATATCTTACGGCCGGATGATCCTTTTGTCTACTAAATTGTTGCCGAACAGTAAAAAAAATATATTACCGCTGTTTTAAAAAAATATGACCATGCAGTCTATAAAAAATTATTTCCACGGTTTTACGGACCAAATATTTGTTACGTTCAACAATTTCTCTAAAATTTAAGCTCAAGCCAAAATTAATTTACAAGTTGGGGGATAAAAATTTAAATAGGGAATAAACATTTCAAAAAATACCGCTTCTTTTTCTTGCCAGGCTTCGGCGATTCCGGTGGTCCCCTAGTTTGTGAGACTGGTTCTTCAAAATGTCTCGCGGGTGTGACTTCTTACGGAAGTAGTTTGGGCTGCGCGTTGGGAATACCTGCCGGATTTACGAATGTCGCCTGGTTCTACAAATTCTTCACGAATGACGGATAATTCACACATGTCGTGTTAATAAACATTCTTAAAACTATAAATAATAAATAAAGTTATGGAGATTATGTAGTTTTTTGCTGAAAAGGTTCACACAAATTTTAACATGGTGACGTGGGACCTTGAAACCCAGTACCAATTTTACACACACTATGTTCCAAAGGCTCATACAAGTGATCATTCAAGGGTGCATATCATACAGAAAA
This sequence comes from Folsomia candida, assembly GCF_002217175.1. Lineage (NCBI taxonomy): Eukaryota > Metazoa > Arthropoda > Collembola > Entomobryomorpha > Isotomidae > Folsomia > Folsomia candida. The sequence continues at coordinate 557,866 of NW_019091223.1, read as the reverse complement.
TACTATATAAATGTTTCTCATGTAAATAGTAAATTAGATTCTCCTACCTACATACCTATGTATGTACATACTAAGGAGGGGAGGTTATGTATTATCAACTCATGGATGATCTCAATATCCTTGGGATATGTTATAGTGTCCCATGTTCATAAATATTGTATTCATATTAGGATTATATTTATTTCACCACCTAAGGAAATGAATAATGCACCAACTGCATACTTAATTATGACAGTCTTTCCTCACTCCAAAAACTATAAACTAAATTTGTTTCACATTTTCCTTATTAGTGAAAACTGGGTACCCGCACAGGTATTTAAGTAAATATGGTTTACTTTATGGCACTAAATAAAATGAATACTTTCCTCGTGACGATTTTAAATGCGACGACATCCTTTAGTCTTTGAGCTGTATGTACCATAACTGCTGAATAAGTAGGTGACAAATGACCATTAATTGCATCATTAATTGACATATGTATACATTAATTGCATTTACAATTTTCTGCATAGTTCACACATTATCGGCTGATGCGAACAATTAGATAAATGGAAAGATATGAAGTTAATGAAGCTGACGCACGGATGCAATTTTTTTTGAGTAATTATTAGCTCTGAAATTGGTTAAATTCAGGATTCATTGGTCTATAAAAGAGAATAATTTTACAACCCGAATTAGACACCAGACACGATTTACATGGGAGTTTAAGGGCTTCAAGTTATCAACGATAAATACGCAAATAAGTTTCCTATATAACTTTTGGCCAATATATTTATCACCTATTTCATTTTAAATCTACAGTTATAAACTATTAATTGCCCTCAAATATGGGATATTGGAAAATCTATTATGGATTTCCGAACCCGATTTTCATTTGGCATTTTTTTTAAATTTGTACTAAACTACAACTTGCAGCAAAGTTTATAAAGTTTATTAAACGTGTTTTTACTCATCAGGAACGTCTCATAAGACAACGACCTTCCTGGTATTATCTAGCTTAAGACTCGTGAGACCTGAGCTACTTACAAGGGCTACGTGTTAGTAGGCCTCCTTTTAAACCGGTTGACACCTATCCCACACGGGTGTTACATACATATGTTACATGTGTTGCTATATATGTACATACGTCTGAAGCAACGGCGTTGACCAGAAATATTTATGTCAATTATTTAGCAGAGAATCAAAAAATTATTTACGGAAAATAAATTCCATTTGAGCATATTTTTCATTGGGATACATACATCCCAGTTTATGTGGAATTAGATAATTAAGTAAATTTACTTATCTTAATGCAGCTTATTAAAGTTATGTAACTAAATGATGTAATGCATATATTTTCACAGTTCACCGTCCTACATACACCACAATGGCGCCACGACAAGGAGAAAAAACTGTGTCCGACAATGTTGGCATGACCCGGATAAAATTCGCTCTACCCGTCGACCCTTCCTCGGCCCCGATTCCGGTTCAATTTGACCAAGTGACCCCAGCCCTTGTCATGGAATCAATTCCCGATACGGCTACAATTCTAGCGACACAGCTCTTCCGGGACGTTGCCGCCTTCCTGGGGCGATACTTTGCTTCCCAGGAGACGAAATACTTGGAAAAGATTGCCCTCAATGGCGCCACGTATACAAAATCGGTCTATTACTTTGCCTCGAGTTACGAGAATGAGCTCGCCTTTGCCATGCTGCACACGTGGTGGTGGCTTCTGGACGATTTCGTTGACACGTGCGGCCTCAAGGGGACCACAGAAAAAATGGAGATGCTCGATATTCTTGACAAATTCATTGGGACTGGGGGAAATCCAGAGGTATTAAAAATGGGCACATGTTTCTACCATGTAAAAAAATTAGATAATATCAACGGCCAAGATTTATGGCACACTCTAAGAATTCCAGTGGTGAATGCACGTGATTCTACCGGCTCTGGAGATCGTGATTATTTCCATCCCGTAAAGTAATTAGTACATATTTATGGTTTGATTTTTAAAGTAGGGGCGTTTTTAATAAACCAATCCTAAGACCGGCAGGGCTCTCATTTTAAAAATCAAACCATAGCCTCTGGTCGATGATGACCCGGTGAAATAATTTCGTATCCTGGATTTCAAGCAGGAATGATTCAATTTTCTAAAACTAATTCAAATCTTATTAAACATATTTCGTGCTAGGAAACCATCAAAACTAATTCAGACCCATGGCTTCGCGCTATGTTGGAAAGTTATGCAGAATGGGATGCCACCATGGGTGGAATTGTACCAGACTATTTTTCGTTTAAAGATCGTTTTACAAAAGGATTGAAGGTATATTTACAGTCGAGCGAGTGGGGTTTAATCGACTCAACTTTGACCGGGTATTCGTTCGAGATGTTTTCGCACTGGAGAAACATATCCTGCGGGGCTATTGGCTCGAATGAATTGATGATGTTGTTAGAAGATGGAAACCCTCCGAAGTATATGCTCGACCATGTGATGGTCAAGGTGAGATGGGAACTTTTGGTTTGGTTAATACATAATTTGCCCTTATTAGAAATGAGTTTCTTGTAGAAATTGAAAGTAAATCTTACATAATCTATGTCAATCTACCAGCGCAGATTATCACCAAATCGGCATCACTTGATCATAAATTTAATTAGTAGTAAATTTTCAGAAGACACGACTTCCCAATAATTGCATCTGAAGAGGTGAATAAACGCTGAAGGCTTGACAAAGTTTATGCTTTTCTCATTTATTCCGTTGTTTCTCCTCTGCTGTAGAGATGTGTTCAGTCGGGGTAGTCGGGGACATCTGGTCTGAACTTAAGGAGATTTTGCCTCCTTTAGTATTTATGAATTTGAACCTAGCGTTTGTGAAACTGACATTTTATAAAATTTCAAAACAGAAACCCTGAAGCTTTAAGAATTCAAATGTCCACAAGTGGAGTGTCCTTAAATATTATTATCCCGAATACTTTTTGTCCATATTCCAAATATTTGTCTATATTTTTTATCCACGTTTTATTTGTCTGCATTTTTTTTCCATGTTTTATGTGTCTATATCTATATTATAATTTCGAAAAGTCCGTCCCGTGAAATTTTCCGTGACATTCCTGTATTCTGATTGGCCGCGGGCTTCCTGGCTCCGCAAATCACAGCACGGATACGATTTTGCTTGTGATTTCGGTTATGATTACGGTTATGATTTGGGTTATGATTCGGGTTATGATTTTTGTCATGGGTAACCAAAAAAAATTCTTAGCAAATTTAAAAAATTGCTTGGCAACGTCAAACAATTTCCTTAGCAACGTTAAAAAAAATCCTCAGCAACGTTAAAAAATTCGTTAGCAACGTCAAAAAAATTTACTTAACAACGTTAAAAAATAGAAACGTTAAAAAATTTCTTACCAACGTTAAAAAATTCCTTACCAACGTTAAAAAATTTCCTAAGCAACGTTAAAAAAATTCCTTAAAAACATTTAAAAAATTCCTCGGCAACGTTAAAAAAATTCCTTGGCAACGTTGAAAAAAGTCCGATGTAAGCTGGCAACCAACCTGAATGAAGGAATGTACTGGAAAGTTTAAGGGAACAGCCTTTTCGATGTTTTAATATATTTAGATGTTGTTTTGCTCTCAAATTGTAAGTTTGTTATAATTAGTTCATTCCCGCAGTGATATGGTGCTTTCATCGAATGATTTTGTTGTGTTGATTTAAAACTTGATGTGGACCGTCTTTAAGACGGGCTTATAGGCTAGTTTTTCCATATTTTACTTGACTATATTTTTGTCCATGTTTTATTTATCTATATCTTGGTCCATATTCTGTCATCTGTATGTCATTAGTAAGCCATGGATCCTAATATGTAAATGAGCACTTTGAAATTTCAGACCCTGTTTTACACGTCCTCCACACTGGGCGCCGTGCGCAACGATATCGTCGGTGTAGTTAAGGACTTAGCGAAAAACGAAACTGGAGGCACGGTCATGCACAAAATCCTCGTCGAAGAGAAATCGCCAGATGCCGCCGTCCAAGAAATTATTTCCCTTCATGAGAAAGTTATTCGAGATTATGTTCAGTTGAGAAAAGCCATTTTGAACCTCTTCAAAAATTGTGGGCAAGACGATTTCAAGAAACTGGAAAATTGTTTCGAGTTATTGGAGCGGTACGAGTATGGGGCGACCATTTTTTACTTTGCCTCACCGAGATATCTGCTCGATGGAAAGTTTGAGTTGGAACACATTACCACAAATTGATACATCACATTAATTCGTAATAAATGAAAAATGTTAAATGTTTTCAGCAAAATATGTTTGCAAAATATACACATGCAAGTACGTATGTATGTGGCTCATCCTCAGCAAGGCTAAGAATCCATTGTGTTTGAGAGGCTAAAAAGTATGTTGTTAAATGCCTGGCTTAAAATATGAATATTAGTTTTACTTTCCTTGTCACAAGGAAATGAGAGATATGAATATGTATCTGTAATTTCGATCTGGGCAAACCTAACCCACGTAATCATCCCAATTATGTCTCGCGGACGGAGGGAATTTTGTTACAAATTATTAGCTCACCCTGTGTAGCACGGGGCTATTGAATTCCTCTTGTCCGTCCGTCCGTCTGTATTATTAATCCTAACCATATTAACCCTAATTAGTATCACATTTGGTATACAATAATCTATGTCAAAATTATCTAACAATTTTTCCCGCTTTTTTCCCACCCATAGCGCATAATATATTAAAATTACGTGTTAGTTTGTCTATTTGTATGGGGCACAACAATTGGAACAATTGATGCGAAAACCACAGAGTAACTGGCAGTAACAATTAAGCAATCTTGACAATGAGATGGAATTGAAACTTACTTGTCGTCAGGCATACATAGGCGACACTGTCAAAAAAATGTTTTCACGTATTTCACGTATTTATAGGTATTGATACAAATGCTGTTATAAATTTCGGCGATTTTTGTCAAAAATGTGTATATATTTTATTAGAAAAACCTCAGAAATTCAGAATACCTAAATGCATAATTCCGATCATCAAAGAGATACGATTCAAAAGCAAGTGGATATGTTTTACTTGGTCACTTTGAAATGAAAAAGTTTTTTTTAGATCTTCTATAGTCAAATACATTAAATTTGCAGCAATTTAAAACGGCTTAACAAAATGATTTTTATATGTACATACATGTACCGCAGATTTGATTAAACGTTTTACATAAATATGTATTTCTGGGTTTTTAAGAAGATATTTATCCGCACTCTGCAAAGGACGTCTTCCCCTCCCTAGTTAAAACAATTAACGACCGTGGTCCACATACATATGTATACCCAATAAGAATTGAATGTTTGATTCACATGATATTAATGATGCAATTGTGGGATTTGTGTGATTGTGATATTTTGTCGCAATTATTGATTTCAGTTACGTTGAATTCACATGAGATTTGTGATTGTGAAATATTAAGAAAAAGAACTGTTGAATCAACGTGTTAGTAGTGCTGAGTCAGTATCATAAAAATTCGTGGCAAAGTGGACGTGAATTTTATGTGGGAATCACATCCAAAATCTCACATGGAATTTCGAGTTTTGCTGCGGAGAATAAACGTGATTTTAATGTGAATCTGATGTGAAAGGGCGCCACCGCTACCACGTTGTCTCATGCTCTTTCCAGCCATTTTCTTTTTAGTATTAGAGTGGCAACAGACTGTGAAGTATAGTAAGCAATGGCTCCCAATAAATTACCAGAAATTCGTCCATCTTACTTTGTAGTTGTGGAGTTTCCGAACGATAAGCCTGTCTCTGTAGAAGCTATTCCACGCACCTGGTTAATTAGTGAAACAGAGTGCTGGTGGCCAGAAGCGTTAAAAATTAATCAATTGAAAAAGAAAATTGGTGATAAGTTTTCGAAACCTGAACCGGAGTGGAAAAAGTGTCCATGCAGAATTTTAGGAGAAAAAGGTGAGTTTTCGTTCATTTTCACGTTTATACAATGTACATTTATTACTAAATAAATTGTATCCATATTAGTTAAAGGTCGATTTTCCCATGTTTCACAGATGATTACCATGAAGCGCAAAAGGCCGCAAAAATTGCAGAAGATCGCTCCGATGTAGAAAACAGTAGGACAGAAGTTAAGCGCTCATCACGAAAACCAGTGCACTACAGCAGTTCTGACGGTGACGGTGAAGATTCTGACAATGATTGCGGGAGAAAATTTGGCGAATTAAACCAGGAAAATATCCCATCGACCTTTGTAAACAATACAGAACAATCAAGTACTATGTAGAAATTTAGATTAATTTCCATTCCACTGTATCTATTTAATTGTGAATAATTCAATTAGAATGACTTTGCTTTCACAGGTCTGGAAAATGAAGTGGTGGCTACTACCGAGACAAATCAAAGCCCAATATTTCTGACTTTGAACAATTCAACTGGACTTTATGAGTTGGATACCAGCCAAGGCGAAAATTATATTGGAACGTCTGAACCTGTTGTTATCGAAGATCATCTTTCAAGTTTCGCTACACCTCGACAAGCAACATCGTGCGAGACACCGAGCACAAAAAACAAATCTAATTCAGGTAAATATTTACTCAGATCAAATGAAACATAGTTTCCTGGTGAGAATTTTGTCAATTTCCCCATGTTAAATTCCATTTTGTTTTGTTATTTAGATTCGTTTCAAAAAGTAGTGCTCAGATATTTAGCTGAAATTAGAAGCACTCAGAAGGAGCTGATCAAGCGGGTTGCTAATTTGGAAAATCTAGTAGAAAATCTTCCTCATTCATCGGGATTAACCACTGGCCGACCAAATGAGGTGAATTTCGACACGCTTCCAATGTTTCCCCTCGAAAATGAGCAACAATTGACACAGTTAGAAAATCAATTGGAAATAGAAGAGGAACGAAATAACTTGGTTAGTTTGCTTTAATTAGTTCGTATTTGAAGGATTAATTAATTATATTCAAATAATTATAAATAATTGAACTTGTTTCCCCAGGTCACTTATCTATCCTTAATTGGGGGAGACGATGTGAAAGATACTGCTAAGGATATTATGAAAAGGATCGTTCATCACAGTCTTGCTTTGAAAATTACATTTACTGGGAAAGGGGACAAAACAGCATTCAATATTCATTCAAAATTGAACGAGTGTATTCTATGTGAGTTTGATAACTTTATTTACAACTGTAATACAAAAAATCTTATTGTGATGATTCAATAAATTATTTTTTTAGTTGCTGTCCGCCGCAACAGAAAGGGATCTTGTAAAACTGCCACGGAGAAAGAAATAAGAGAAGTTATCATGGACTTTTTTAGATACACTCGACCGGCTAAAGATTCCCAGCGAAATTAAAATTATACAGATTTTGCAACAATAGTTTGTTAGTAAGAAGTAGTAAATTAGTAGGTACTATTATTAATTGTAAAAATGTCATCTTCTAGAACAAAACGTAGGAAAGTGCAGCAAGATTATCAGAGTATGGTAGATGAAGTGCATAATTTAAACACTAATTTAGAAACTAATTCAGGTTCGATTCAGGTGCCAATTTTAGAAAATAGTTATAGTCCTCCTCCATCATTTGCTGCATCAATGGCTAATGATTTACAGTTAAATGACGAATCAATTTTGATTACTTCTAATAATAACCCAATGTTGCAAAATAGTTTAAGTGAGTGGGCGGTTAAGCACAATGTAACAGCCCGAGCCGTTGACGATCTATTGTTAATTTTAAAAAATGAAAATTTAGATTTACCCAAATGCTCCAAAACCCTCTTGAAAACCCCCTGTACTAAATCTTACGAGTTTCAGAATATTCCTGGTGGGATTTATTATCATTTTGGCCTTGTCAAAAAGTAGAATTCTATCAATCCAAGAACTTAATATGCAGTACCGATACAATTAAACTTATCATAGGCGTGGATGGTTTACCCATTAGCAAAAGCAGTAAAAAACAGTTCTGGCCAATTTTAGGTAGCAGCAAAGAGGTTAATTCAAATAAGCCTTTTATGATTGGATTATATTTCAGCGAGGTTTCAAAACCCACATGCTTTATTAAGTTTTTAAATCCGCTTGTGTTAGAATTTAAAGAACTATTGGCTCACGGAGTGTTTATTTGCGGTAAATTTTATAAAATTGAAATTCAAGGTATTATTGCAGACGCCCCTGCTCGTAATTCTTTAAAGTTTACGGTGCCTTTTAACGCGTATCATGTTTGTGAGCGTTGTGTAGGAAAAGGAAGTTGGTTGGGGCGAGTTATTTTCCCGTCGCTTAATTCACCACTCCGATCGGATGAACAATTTATTTCCCAATCAGACCATCTTCACCATACTGGTGTGTCCCCACTAGTTCAATTAAATATTGGATTAGTAACAATGGTTGTCCTTGACTACATGCACTTGATATGCCTAGGTGTAGTTAAAAAATTGCTAAAATATTGGAGAAAGGGACCTTTACGGTTTAGATTAGGCCGAAAAGAGGTTGAAATCATATCTGAAAAATTAGTTGGGCTAAGGAAGTATGTTCCAAAAGAATTCAATAGAAAACCTCGCACTTTAATAGAATTAGACTTTTGGAAAGGCACCGAGTTTCGATCGTTTCTGTTATACTATGGTCCTGTTGTTTTGAAAAGCATTTTATCTCCTTCAAAATATAATCATTTTTTACTTCTTAGCGTAAGTACACGGATTCTGTTGTCTGATAATCGAAATTGGTATAACAATGGTAGAAATATGCTGAAAGAATTTGTTAAAAATATTAATTCATTATATTCTCCCGAGTGTTTAGTATACAACGTACACTCCCTGATTCATGTTGCTGATGATGCTGATATTTATGGCTCGCTAGATTCTATCAGTGCTTTTAAGTTTGAAAATTATATGCAAACTCTTAAAAAAATGATTAAATCCAAGAAACATGAACTTTCTCAAGTTGTGCGCAGAGTTCATGAGTATGAAAACTCGTCATTTGTAAATTCCCCAGTGTCCAGAAAAATTGAATTGAAAACTGATAGTTCTAACTCAACTTTTCTAACTAGCAATGGTGACATAGTTCGTGTCGTACAAATTAGCCTTGATCAAGTAGGAGTAAAGATTTTCAAGAACAAAAAAGAGTTTTTTGAGTATCCTTGCAAAAGTAGCTTACTTAGCATATACGTAGTTTGTCAGCTTTGTAAAACTATGCATACTTTTCCACGGTCATCACTTAAACTTAAATTGATGTTATTACCTTTGACCAGTGACCTATTTGCATGTATGCCTCTTTGTGGTCACGATCTTAGCAATAATTAGAATTAAGATTATTTATGTACAATAATAGTTTAAGTATGTTAACCTACATTTAGTAAAACGTAATTCAATTTGTAAAATGAAATGAATATAAATAATGCAAATAAATGAATGTGTATGAAATGTTAAATCTGTGTAGTTTTACTGTGAATTAAAACGTCATTACAACGCCAAATTAACACCAAGCGAGTGTGAAATGCATGCGCGAAAAGCGTGAATTTACGCACACAAATCACTTCATTTTAACGTTAAATACACGTTCAAAGCTTGTTTATTTCACATTGCAACACGTTGATACAACGCTCGCTTTTTTTACTCAATCACGTTGCCAGCACGTTAAAAAAGTGGCCAAATTCACTGTTATCTCACATTGTGCGGATCACGTGAATGTCACAAACAAATTCTTATTGGGTATACATACATCCAAATCTGAATATAGGTAATTGCACCAATTATGTATGTAGTCCGTAATATTAATCTGTGGGAAGCAAAACTCGTAAGGGAACGTCCATGCATAACGTCATCAAAAAGGTGCGTGGGTGTTTTTAGTCTCTTATTTACCTTACTTGTGCTTAGATTAACGTGTTAATAATAAGGAAGAGGTTGGTAAGTGGTCAAAAAATTTGCATTTTTGATGACCTTATATATCTATGCACGTTCCCTAAATAGAATTGTCCCGCCTTGAATTTGCACGTACGTTTACCTGTATCTGTAAAACGGTGAAATTCCGTAGAAAACTAGATTTGTGACTTTGTAGCTTAAGGAAATAGATAATACGGCAATTACATAATTATTACTCTCTTTCCTCTTTCCAAACGCTATAGACTGAAGAACTAATAACTACTGATAATTAAGGTGTAACATGTTCCCTACCAGTGAGAAATGGATGCATATTTTGAACGTAACTTGCTTTATGGATGTTTTTTTATCTCGTGACGCAGGCGTTACGATATCCGCGAGTTTTTGAGCCGAATAGGTATTTACTTGATTTAAGTGTCATTAATTATATACCTACATACAAATGAACAATATATCATTGCACACGTTATTCGATAAAAAAAGATCGATTGGAATAAAGAGATGTACATATGTACATATGTACATAGCTAACAAGGGTATAATTAATTTTACTGGGAGCATAAATATGCACAAGTGCTTGAATTGTGTAAATCCAGGTTTCGTGGGAGATATTTATAAACTGTATAAAAGAAAGTTTTCGGGCAGAATGCCACTAGTTACGAGTGAACGAGCTTTAAGTTATCAGCGATAAAAATAGGTAAGTAAATGAGCGTCCATACTTTTGCATAACATATTTATTATGGTTCGTGTATTACAATTAGACCCTTTTTGATATTATGTATTTCTTGCACACAATCGGGTCTAATTATAAAATACTAACCATTGGTAATTCCATTTTCAATGGTACTAACAATGCGTGGACATAAAATGGTGTTCTCCGATTTCGATCGGTCTAATTAAAAAATTTTCATCCACAGAAAAAAACACCAGTATTTTTGCGGCATCTTCAATGCGCGTTCTCTCGCCTGTTTCGGAATTTCATAGTAAACATTCAACCAAAATCACGTCTTTTAAAACGTTATAAATTTACGAATTCCACTCCGAGTTCAAAAATTAAACATCTTTGTTAAGAACGTCTAATTTAAAAACTTTGTCATAATTTTAAAAAAAATGCACCTTTCAAAAAGTGAATTATGAAAAATTAGTTGTTTTCTGCATTGTTCAAAATTCAGAAATAGATGTTTTGAGGGATTAAGATCAATATGTTTCGAAATTTGTAAAGTTGGGATCAAATTCGGAAGAAGAAACAGACGAAAAAAGCTCATTCAAGAAAACTTTATGCCTACGCATTGCTGGTTCCTTAGAGTGAACTAAATACTGTAAAAAACTCAAACAAATAGTTGAGGGAGATCCATAAATTATGTCACGCAAAAATCACGATTTTCTGAACCCCCCCTCCACTTCTCGCGTGACATAATTTATGGACCATCCCTTCCCGGGTTCAAATAGTAGCCGTGTGTCTTTTCATAATTTTATGGATAGTAACCTTGCCCAAATATATAGTAGTCGGGTACCAGCCACTTACATATGATTAAAATAGTACTTCCCGGATATGTATTTAATACATATTTGACTTTTTATAGTATTCCACCTACTTATCGGTGCAGGGCCCAAAATGACGCCACAGAAGGTAGAAGAAAATGTGACCCCTCATTTCGGGATAACCCGCTTAAAAAGTGATCTGCATTATGACCCTGCTTCGACCCCCATTTCAATCCACTTTGACCAAGTGACCCCCGCAAATGTCTTGCAATCATTTCCAGAAGCTAGCACGATCCGAGAGAATAACCTTTTCAGGGACGTGGAGGCCTTTATTGGGCGACACTTTGGTTCCCAGGATGTCGTAAAGGAGACGAATTACTGTGACAAGATTACCCTGAATGGTGCCACGTATACAAAATTGGCCTACCACTTTGCCTCCAGCTATGAGAAACAGGTCTGCTTTGCTATGGTGCACACGTGGTGGTGGGTTCTGGATGATTTGATTTACACGTGTGCCCTTAAGTCGACCATGGGAAAAATGGAAATTATTGACACTATTGAAAAATTTATAGAGACTGGTGGAAATCAAGAGGTACATAGGTTAGAAACCGGTATAAAGTTACATAAACGCTAAGACCTAGGAAATTGGGTTGGTATTGTTTGTTTTGTTTTAGTTTTTGTTTATGGTTGTTTTACCATAAAGAAAAAAACAAAAACATTTTAATAAAAGAAACGTGACAGAACAAATTTGTTATAGCAACACAAAAGATAACGAAAATTTGAAAACAGTTTTGTTTGTTTTGTGTATAAAATGCAGAGAGTGATACAGATTTAGGTAAATCAGATTTGTAAAATACGTTTTCCATTATTGCCGAAAACAGAACAATTACGACAAAAATAAGAAACAGTTTCATACAACAATATCGTTTTGGTGCGTAACAAAACAAAGCAAAAATTAGCAATGCCAGACCTTATGAAAATATATAATTCAGGAATTTTAAGCCGGAATTATATAATTTAAAAAAACAACCTCAACTTCATTATATTTTTTGTTAGGAAACACTCCAAGCTTGCTCAGACCCTTTACTTCGCTCTATCTTGGCTAGCCATGCGGAGTTTGATGCCAAATTGGGTGGGATTGTGTCGGATTACTCGAAAGTTAAGCATCGTTTTACCAAAGGATTAAGGCTATATTTACAATCTAATGCGTGGGCTTTAATGGACTCAAATCTGGCGGGCTACTCATTCGATTCGTTTCTGCACTGGAGAAATATTTCGTGCGGGGCTACTGGCTCGAATGAATTGCTGATGCTGCTGGAAAATGGAAACCCTCCGAAGTATATGCTCGACCACGTGATTGTCAAGGTGAAATTGAGATCTTGTTTTGTCGCTTTATCACATGAGAAAGTGCTCGTCATGTCCAGGGTACCCATTATGTTTGTTTAGAATCTATTTATTAACACCTCAGATGAAGGATGCATTCATATATATTTCCGTGTAGAATTCATACTCGACGCGGTGGCGTGGCCAAATTGGAATGATTTAAATAATTATTAAAATTGCCATAACGTTTGGAATCCTTAAAGGATTTATAAAATTGTTAATTAAAACCACCCACGAGAAAGAGTTCACCCCGACTTCCCCGACTACCCGCAAAATCCAGGTAAAACCCCTGGGTAGGGGTTTTCAATAGTAAAACTCCGAGGTTTTCCTCACCCCATTTGTAGCCTAGAAGTTTAAGCAAGTTCTCTGAGCAAAGATAAGATTACAAATATGTTGTTTTTTACGATCTCCCTGGTAAGTACGTTAGTAAATACATAATTTTTTCTAACTTTTAGACCCTACTTGACACGACCACCACACTGTTCGCCATCCGCAACGATATCGTCGGAGTGAGGCGGGATTTAGCGCGAAACGACACTGGCGGCACGGTCATGTATAAAATCCGCGTTGAGGGGAAATCACCGGATGTCGCGGTACAAGAAATGCTTTCCCTTCATGACAAAGTTACTCGGGATTATATCCAGTTGAGAAAAACCGTTTTGACCATGTTCAAAAATTCTGGGCAAGATGATTTTTACAAATTGCGAAATTATATCGAGTTATTAGAGAGGTACGGGTATGCAGTGACCTTCTTCTACTTCACCACGCCGCGGTATGTGCTCGACGGGAAGTTTGAGTTGGAACAAATAAAATGAATTGTGCTTTTAAAAATTATGTTACCCTTTGTATCGATTTGGAAATAATTAACCACGTTGGAAAATCTTCGCACTGTTGGACACGTGACCAGATTGACAGAAAAGTAAAGTATATAATTATTTGCATGTTGTTGTTTATTATAGCAATTTCCAACATTTTTCAACATTTTTACAAAACTTTTCGTAAAATGTTAAATTTTCCATTTTCATGAATAAATGTATTCATGTTGGCAACACATCTATATAATCATCAAAGAAACATGAAATATGTCAGTTTCTCGACAACATTTCCATTAAAAAAATAAAAAAGCTAAACCCTGCCTTGGGGTTATGGACCAATACAACCGGCTAAGGGCATGTAAATAGACTAGGCTACATAAGTTAATAAATTTGGTGTGCATTAATATTGGCCGCGTTTTATCGTACAATAAAATTTTATGTATTTCCCTTCCTCTAAGGATGTGTAAACGATAGATATGGAAATGGGCCAAGTAAATCAAGTAATTACCCATTGTACCCTATTCTGAACAATGGCAGGATACATACATACGTAAACACTTGCGTCCGTATTCCTTAACCCGACCGACATAAGTACGGTGGCCCAACACTAGCGAAAGTTTAACTTGCATACATAAAACTTTGCCAGCTCGACGGCTTTTCAACCCGAGACTTGCACTTCAGTTCTGGTTGGACGTCGGACTTTCTCTATGTAGCTTTCTGATCTTTCCGGTTAATCAATTAAAATTTATACACGAATGAAAGCGGGTACACCGACACCCATTATAGTTTGAAGTGATTTCACAATTATATAAGTATGCTTATCAAAAATTACAATTAGCTGTTAATTTGTTACAAATTTATTCAAAGTCTTTTGATATGGGTTAGTCCTTTCATATCAGCATTATGCAGTTTATCATCTTAATAAGTCTCACTGCAGTTTGGTCGGCCACAAGAAAATCTGGTGCTAAAGGGGATTCATGTAACATTACTTCCTGCGAAACCCAGGTTGTTGCCATGTTGGTGGTACCACCGATGGATATTTCCATGTGGTAATCAAGCTGTCACCGAGCGGTGGCGTTCATCATTCCTGTGGTTACAGTCAGCGGCCGGTGATACAATTTCTTAAAGCGTACATTCTGTAATAATTCATTTGATCTCCGTGAAATCAAAGGATGGGCCATGTCACCAGGTGGTTGATTGGGATTCAATATTGCACATATTTTTAGCGGATGTGAATACTATAAAATTCTGCAGTTCGATTCGAACCATAGCGACGATTGGTTTGCATAAAGGAACCAAATTGAGACCTACCACGAAACGATGAGGGCATATTTTTTGCAATTATTGTCACCCTCTTGGCTGCAGATATTTCTGGAAAGCAACCACCAGAGACGGGAACGATCCGGATCCGATTTGAAATACAGTAATTAAATAACCAATTAATTTTTCGGTCTGCTTTAAATTCAGAAAGCTTACTAGGGAAACTTCTGAAGTGTGGGTCGAATCCAGGGTTCCCACATGCATACACCAAAATGAGAATAAGATACCACTGATGAAGTAAATTGAATGAATTTACGTTCAAAAATCAGATTTCGTCCAAGTTGTGACGATGCTGGTGGCGAGCGTGGGGAGAAAAGGTTCGGGAAACCACACGGTTTTTCCAGGGTTTTGGGTTTTTGTGGGTTTTCCTAAATTATGGGGCTTGTTGAACAAAATTCCTAAAATTACAAATTAAAGTGAAACTAATTCAATATTCGAATTCAGCATAAAATTTTCAGTTTTCCTGGACTTTGATTTTCAAATGTCAAATCTAACAGTTAAATCAGCCATGACTAAAATCAAGAATCATAATCATACTTGGAAATTCAAGTGGCACATACAAATCCTCAAAATTTCATATTGAACCTGAAAATTTCATTTTCATTGATCAAGTTGTAGTTTCAACCTGTCCTAAATCTTATCAAAACCCAGGGAAAACCAAAAAACCAGAAGAAGCCGCAAACCCCCCATTCAGCATAAGGTTCATGCAGAGATTTTATACCCCAAAAACCCACAAAAACCCCGTATCCTGGTCAACGACTCCATCTCTTGATTCTCACTCGTCCTCTTCGTCTCACTGTCCCACAATTATCGTAACAACTAGACAAAAACTACTGATTTTTGCACGCAAATTCCTTCGCTTTACTTTATATGTAAGTCGCATATTTGTACGCTAATTTTGGTATGTGAGAACCCATAAGTTGCCCATGTTACTAAAAATAAATCATTAATTGTTTCTCTTCCAACATAAATATTTCTTTGTTGCATTTGTTTTAGTGATGGCCCGGAAACTGATACGTTAAGCGACCCATGTAATTTTATCCAGATTTTGATGGTCACAATTTGTTATTTTGTGCGGCATTTATACTCCGAAAGACACGTTAATGCATATATTCTTCTTAGCTTTCTAATCTTTATTAGCTCACCCTGCATAGCACGGGAGCTATTGAATTCCTCTTGTCCGTCCGTCCGTCCGTCCGTTGACGAGTTTTTTGCATCAATTGATGCTGATTAAAAATCCCCTTGTCCATTATAGACTTGTTTGGTCCCACCATTGGTATAGAACAATCCGAGCGCAAATGGTGCAAGTTAATTCAGCAAATAGATCGAGATAGGACTATAATTTTGGAATAAGTAGCACCGTTAGTACCGAGCAATTGGTTATTAAAAATGATGCGTAACAATTGGGCCATCTATTTCCCCCCAAAAATCATGTCAGAATTCTGTTCAATTTGTTCGATTGTCCTGCACCATTAATGCAAAATTATTTGAAAATTCTATTCTAATCTATTTGCTCCATTATTCTGCACCATTGACGCTAAAATATATAAATTTTATACTTGCGGTTATTCAGCACATTTGGTCTAAAGTTAAATGAAAGTAATTCCGACATTTTATATATTTTCCCGTTTGTATTGCACCATCGGTGCAAGAATGTATAAGAGTCATGATCTATTTTGTCGGCTTATTTTGCACCTTCAGTGCTAACTTCTGTCTAAATAATTATGACAGGGTGAACTACTTCTAACGTTACTACGGTTTATTTATCAATGAACCTGTATTTTTTTAAATATTTGTAAATGGTCCTGCTTCAAAAGAACGCATGTGTGTTTTTCATAACAGCCAAATACTAATTTACAACTTCTATGTGCATTAAGAAATTATGCCATGCTTATTAGCTCACCCTGCGTAGCATGAGAGCTATTGAATTCCTCTTGTCCGTCTGTCCGTCCGTGTGTTCACGAGTTTTTTGCATCAATTGATGCTAATTAAAAATCCCCTTGACCATTATTGAATAAGTTTGGCGCACCATTGGTATTGAACAAACCGAATCGAATTTTTTAGTAAATAAATAGCACCGTTGATATCTAACAATCGGTAACACAAAATGATGCGAAATAATTGGGGGATGGGATGGATAACGCACCAATAATGCATACTACTCGGCGGAGGATATTAGACAATTTTGACATAAATTTTTCAAAATTATCGTTGATCGTTGGTAGGATAATCTGCATCAGTGATGCACAATATATGGATTTTCCTCGATGCATAAAAATTATTGATCTACTTTGTTCAGCTTCATGTTGGTCAGAACCGCACTCCCTATGAGCGCGGTTTTTATATTTCGAATAATCTGTCGGGATTGGATGGATGAAAACGATATATTGCTTAACATTTTTCATTTAGTTAAATACAGGCGCCGATAACCACACCCCGGGAATGTTCGGTTTTTAAATTTTCTACAAATTACTAGACCCATCGGGACAAAATATTGGCATTTCAGCTTATAATACGATTTTAAACAAGAAATATTCACGCTTTGTAATTTCAGAATTGCACTTAGGACAATTTAGAAATTTTTGTGCAGTTACGTCATTTTAAAATTAACGATCGACTGCACTTCGGTCTTTTCAGAATTACTACGACGATATGCCATATAAAACGTAAATCGACTCGGAATTAAATTAATACAATGACTGACTTTTAGATCTTTACGTTCGGGTGCAAGTTGCCCGTAAAGGGAGCGGAGAACATGGATGCTCCCGAACCACGGGATACGTGGAGGACTCGTACAATCCCGTTTTTCACGAAGTTTACACCTACCACTACGCATTCGGCGAGGTGAGCCTTACAAAACGACAATCGTCCACAAGAAAACAGATTTTTGATCATTTCTCACCTATGGGAATTTATTATAAATTTCTGATTAGTTCCATCTTTTTTTAACTCTAGCACTTAGACTTTACCGTGTGGGAGAAGGAACCTGCCCTGATGCCGGACAAGGTTGGTGTCTTAATATACGGATGCTTGTACTCAATTGCCAAGATTAACTAAGAATAGAATCTTTATTAAAGCTACATCGGGATTTTCTAGCGAGTTATGTCCAAAAATTTAGCCAAAAAATTAGGAATAACATGAGCTTATCTTTCCGTTGAATGGCCAGTTTGGGCAAAAATATTGGCGGGAAAGTTTACTTTTTGCGTAAAATTTAAATAAATTCAATGTTCGAGTTCGTTTTTCCTCTACGAGGCGAAAATCAATGCGGGCGCGTAACTTTGCCTCCCAATATTTTTCCTCAAAGGGGCCTTTTGACAAGCGCCATGTGAGTCCTAATTTTTGGCTGGATTTTTTGGCATACGTCGCTAAAAAAATCCGGGTGTAGCTTGCAATTAGTGTTGCCGGTGAGGTGAGCTAAACTCACCTCAACTCACGTGAGCTGAGTTATGAGGTGAGCTGAGCTTGCCTTAAATGAGCTGAGGTGAGTTGAGCTCATGAGATAAACAAGCTGAGGTGAGTTAAGGTGAGCTGAACTCACAAGCCAGCTCATTTAGCCAGAATCAGGTTTCCCATGCATGGGGACGAGAATAAATGCGCGATTCCGTTCCTTTCACATTCACAACCTCATGCCAGGCTTATTACGTCGCATGTTTTCTCCTGTCGAATTAATTACCAAAATTTTATATCCAATTAAGACCTCAATCTTGTAAAGATTCCTATTGTCGAATTGTTTATAAAAATCAACCTTAATATAAATGTGATTGTTAACCAGGCAAATAAAGGTCGTTAATAGTTATATAATCCATGGTCAGAGTGTCAATAATTGTGCATGTCGCAAGTTTCTACTTTTTTGGTACTAAATTAATACTATTAATGAAATCTTGCCATTCGTAGGTGTTTTTTAAGTTTTTAAATAGGTCACAAGGCGTTAAAGTTCACGATTAGGTTGTAGATAATCAGACAATGACAATTTTTCTATGTTCAAGTGATAATTGGAAGAAAACAATTAAAAACTACGAACAGATAATTGTATAATGGTGTGTGGTCTTTTATGAAAATAATGCAATTATAGTTCAATGAAAATCCAACTTTCAAATTTGTACACGTTGAATCTGTATATATTTAAATACGTATTTACTCTTTATCCACGGCAAGTTGAAGGAGATATGGAAGACTAAATCCCGGCCCATGCTTATTAACGTTGAACAGAGTTTAGTCTCGCATATCTCCGGGTTCAACTTGTCGTGGATAAAGAGTATCTGCGTGCGTAGAATGACAAATGAGCTCAACTCACCTCAGCTCACCTCAACTCATTTAAAGTGAGGTGAGCTCAGCTTGCCTAAAAACTCACCTCGCCTCAGCTTGTGGCAACACTACTTGCAATAGGTTCTCTTGTAGGTACTAATATTTTCAACAAAAATATTTAGGAAATTGGCACTGCATTCGTCGATACACGCGGATTGGTCTATTCCAACCACAATAGCGTAGGGACCTAAAAAAAATAATATGGAAAATAAGCACGGAGTTTTTACCAGTCTGCACGTCTATGTGGAAACAAACGCTACCGACCCCATTTTCAAGGCGTACAAGGGCAAGGAAATCATTCTTAGTGCGTCCTGCAAGTGAGGAAATGTAATGACACAAAGACTTATCAGCTTTTAAGATTAACAGGATAAATAATAAACGTATCAAACTTGTTCCTTCATCCTTGTCCGTTATTCCTTCATTCCGAATTGGACACATTGTGTATACCCAATTACGCAATATCAACTTATGTATGTACAGAACATTTTTATTCATAATTACATACTCATTGAAAAATTTCATTAATTTGTTTTTATAATTATAAACGAACAACATTGGGATAAGCGGCCGTACATACATACATATATTACGTACTGAAAAAATCGTAATCTTCTAGAACCACCTTTTACATTTGTGACACATAGGCACAATATCTCTGGAGCATAAGACCATTAGCCCCCGCAGATAACGACAAAAAGGACCCGCAGCTTTTCTTCTTCATCTCACCTATTTAATTTTTTACTCGTCTTTACATACGTATCTTTAAATTTAAATATCAAAGTACTTATGTATACACTACATACATAAATAAAAATGTAAACTTACTTTCTTATTAAAAAATTAATTTTCATATGCTTAAATTCCAAAACATAATGAATCCGTACAAACTATCGTGAATTCGAACAAAATGACCTAATGGCGAATACAAAATAGTTTTTTTTTCAATGAGTGCGGCAAATTTTCGACACAAATTTTATGATTTTACAAATTTTAAAATTTTAAAATTAAATTAATTTTTTAGCTTCTTTAATGGAATGAATTTTTTCATCTTGCTGAGAGTCGCATATATACATATACGCATTTTTTTACACACAGCGAATGAGAAAAATCATACAACTTTAAAAAAATACACTTTTACAGTTTTATCATTTTAGAGATTTGAATATAATTTTATAATTTAACAAATTTGCAGTTTTGTAGTTTTGCAAATTTTACGATTTTACAATTTTATAATTTTACAATATTACCTGTATATTTGTAATTTTGCAATGTTATCTGCACATTTGTAATTTTTTAATTTTATAACTTCACAAATTTTACGAGTTATCCACCCCACAAAAACTTCCTACGTACCTACGCGATGCTTATCAAGCCCAGAAATCCATTGCATTAAAGAAGTCAAAAAACTACTTAATTTATTAATTCATGACTTGTAATAAATGCGATTAATTAATTTTACTTTCCTTGTCAGAAAGAATGATGTATTGGTGCTTTCGATCTGGACAAATCTAGCGTACATAAATATTAACATATTTATCTCAATTTTCCCAGGCAGGGTGCAATTTGTTGGAAATTATAAGAACGTGTGAACAAGTTTTTACCCACCATTCCCAAGAAATCGAGGCCAGTTTCCATGCTAACGAGGAGGAAAAGTACCTTCTTTCCTTCTTTGTACGACTCCTGTGTAGGCAGATTTTGCGATACTTTTTGTGATACATTTTTTGCATAACTCTGCGAATACTTCTCCGATTATAAACTAAAGGAAAAGTTGGTTTTCCTTGCTTTACAAAGAAACCCAGTGAAGCTAAACCTGTTCATGCAGGCAATGGTACAGTTTACAAACAAAATATGAGGCCTTTTTTGTAAAAGCCGTTCATAAATTATGTACCTAATAACTTTCATTGAAACCAGTGGGGTAACCATATTTTGGGGGCCCCATGTCAAATGACACAAACGTTTAATAAACACTAAGCTATATATTTATGACAGGCTTTGTCAAGATTTTAGAATTGCAGATCAGTTTCCTAGCCCCAGAATTTTATATCTTATTTGCATATGTACATAAATATACATATATCGAATTAAAAAAAATGGTCGTAATTTTTAAAATTGTTCATGCAAATAATAGATACATAAGCGTAATTTTTAACTAATTAAAAAATGGTTAATTCTGAAATGTATGTACTGAATTTTTTAACTAACAAAATCTTTAACTAATTGTTACTGTCTATTGTTTATTTTGGTTTATTTGGGTTTGTTTTATTTAAGGTTTGGTTTTTAGGACATAAACAAAGCAAACCGAAACAGGATTGTACAGAATAAGTAAATAAAACAAAAACCATAACCAACAAAATAAAAAAAATGTTTGTTTTGTTTTTAATTATTTTGTGTAGATACAAAATCTTAACATTTGGGGCCCACACGGTGAGACAAAAATTTGCCAATATTAAATTTTTTAATTTGCTCAATGATCATATTTTACGGTTTTTTGAAGCACAATCTTAACGGTAAATGTTTTTTTCCAAATATAGTTTTATTCTAGAATAATATAAGTAATTACTTTGTACACTTGTAACTTGCAAAACCAATTTTTTTCGGAACATGTTTTAAATTTTACTTCGGTTTGTTTAATCTGAATAAACTAAACAAAACACGTAACTCAAGAAATAACGGGTGTGATTGTTTTGTTTCGGTTTGCGGAAAGAAATAAAATAAAACACAAATGTCGAAACATTGCGGCCCTAACACAATTGTTTCGTCACATAATTTATGAACGTCCCCTTATGCAAAGCAGATGTAAGTTTGTGCCATTAAGCAGCTTTAGTAACCTCCCAACAAAAATTATGGCGGGTAGCAGAGTGTAGTCGGATCGATGTTTTTTTAAAATCCAATCCGATCCGACTTGGTCGGATACTAAAAAAAATTAATCCGAACCTGTCGGAATCGGATTGGATTAATCCGACTAAATCCGAAATCCTACTGCTCTTTATAGAGTAGTCGGACTGATGTTTTTTGAAATCCGATCCGATCCGATCCGACTTGGACGGGTCATAAAAATCCGATCCGATCCGACTTTATTGGGTAAAAAAAATCCAATCCAATCCGACCCTGTCGGATTCGGATTGGATCGGATTCAGTCGGATATCCTACTACTCTCTGGTGGGTAGGCAGTTCTGAAATTAATGTAGGTAAATCCCAGCATCGTGGGAGCGATGTATTTATGAAACGTATAAAAGGCAGCTGTCAGTTCGAATGTGACCTGACATAAGTCGTATGGAGCTTTAAGCAATCAGCGATAAATACGTAAGTGTTTCGAGATTTATTAAAGGGTTTTAATTTAATTTGTCCCAATTTATTTTCAAAAAATTGTAAAAACACTAGGAGCAATTTTCTTATCAGAGATACATAAAAGGCTAATTCGTGAAAAAATATATTTCTGTGATGCACATATGTTCTTCCATATTTTACCAGTTCTTGCAGAAATATAGATATTTTTTACAAAAACTTCAGAAATTCACTGCATAAATATGCACATAATTCCGATCATCACACACATGACACCACAGCACTTGGTAACTGTGTTGTTAGTTTGCAACTTTAAAACTTAAGATTTTTTTTTGCATTTTTGCAATCAAATACATAAATTAAATTTATAGCAAACAATTTAAAAAAATCTTTTTTTATTTATGTAAATATATTTTTGCTATTTGATTAAACATTTTACATAAATATTTCCGGGTTTTTAAGAACATATGCATTTAGCCGGACTCTGATAACTTGTCAGAGTTGATGGGGAAACTAAAGTGTTTGACAAATCGTCGTACTAATTCATAAAAGGCCTAAGTGCAGTCGATCCTTAATTCAGAAAGGACCTAAGTGTACAGAAAAAAAGTAAAAAAAGGACCTATGTGCAAGTATGTATTTACATACTTATGGCTAAATCGCGCGATATATGAAGAATCGTTTTGGCAAGATATATGTAGCCATAAGTAAGTACATACTTGCAAATAGGTCTTTTTTTTACTGTTGTTTCTGTACACTTAGGTCTTTTCTACCCTAAGCATCGACGGTACTTAGGTCTTTTCTGAATTAAGCATCGACTGCACTTTGGCCTTTTATGAATTAGTACGACGATATGTATCGATTTATGCAGAGTATTCTTTCGACAAAATGGCGCCACAAAAAGCAGAACAAAATTCCACCCCTAATTTCGGGATGACCCGGATAACCTGCCCTCTACATTATGATTCCTCCTCGGCCCCCATTCCCATCCAACTTGACCTCGTAACTCCGTCCGTTGTCTTGGATCCAATTCCCCAAACCGAGACGATCCGAGAGAGCCCTCTCTTCCGGGACGTTGCAGCCTTCATTGGGCGACACTTTGCTTCCCTTAAGATCGTCAAGGAGACCAACTACTTTGACAAGATGGTCGTCAATGGTGTCCTGGGTGCACAATTTGTCTACTACTTTGCCTCCAGTTATGAAAAACAGGTCTATTTCGCCATGCTGCACACGTGGTGGTGGCTCCTCGACGATTGGATTGATATATGTGCCCTCAAGTCACCCATGGGAAAAATGAAAATTATCGACATTATCGGAAAATTTATTGAGACTGGTAAAGAAAATCAAGAGGTACTTAAAATCGGCTCTTGCATACTCCAAATAATTTGCTACAATATTATTTAGAGTATTCACGTGAAGGTATGTATGTATTATAGTATAAGCGATAAAATTAGGCCTAATTTTCCATGCGTTTTTAATGAAGAAGGGTGTCTAATCATCAAGCACGTACCATAGAGTGTTCCATTTTTGCATTACCCCTTACTTAGTAAATATTTATTCAGTATATTTACCCTTAGGAAAGAATCTACGACCCATTGCTTCGAAGTGTCCTGAAAGCCTATGCGGAGTGTGACGCCATGGCGGATAGAATCGTGCCGGATTACCCCAAGGTTAAACACCGTTTTACCAAAGAATTAAAGCTGTACTTACAATCTGGCGCGTGGGCTTTAATGGATTCGAATCTAGTGGGGTCGGGTTACTCGTTCGAGACGTTTTTGCACTGGAGGAAGGTTTCCGGTGGGGCAGACGCCTCGAATGAATTGCTTATGCTTCTGGAAAATGGAAACCCTCCGAACTATATCGTGGACCACTTAATGGTCAAGGTGAGACTGGGATCCCTTCTTAAATATATGGGGTATTGTTTTAATTCGTCCCCATGCTTTTATAGTTGGTGTTTTATAACTAAACCCACTTCCTCATAAGAGACATACACAAAAAAGGGTCTAATTTTTACCCTCAGACCATAATGCGTCATAAGTAAGAGCTAATAAATGATATCCTCGTTCTTTTAGACACTGTTTAACACGTCCTCCACCCTATTCGCCCTCCGCAACGATATCGTCGGGGTGAAGAGGGATTTGGCGCGAAACGACACTGGCGGCACGGTCATGTACAAAATCCTCGTTGAAGGGAAATCAGCTCCTGTTGCGGTTCAAGAAATTGTATCCCTGCATGAAAAACTTACTCGAGATTATGTCCAGTTGAGAAAAGCTGTTTTGACCATGTTCAAAAACTATGGGGAAAAGGATTTTAATAAACTGCTGAATTATATCGAGTTATTGGAAAGGTACGAGTATGGGGCGACTGTTTTCTGGTTTACCACACCGAGGTATCAAATCGATGGGAAGTTTGAGCTGGAACATTTTAAATGAATTTTATTCATTTTCCATAATTTTCGCTATTGAAGTATAACTAATTTCCCATTGGGATTTTCTAAAGATTCAGAAATCCCCGAGTTTCAAATCTTCTGTTGATCTGTGTGATATTTTAGTCGGAATACAAATTATGAAAAGATTTATAAACTGCATTCTGAAAACTTGAAGAAAGTAACAATTGTCAATGGTTGGAAATCAGCATGCTATCAAGTTGTTATCTTATAACAATAAAGACTTGAAAAATCTTGTCTGTTTCTCTTTACTCTTTTCAATATGTCCAATAAAAGCAACATATATCTGCGGATTCATTTTTAAATTTTAGTACTCATCCTTATTCCTTATATTATAAGCTGAAAATGTTTGTCTGCAACGGAAGTGAAAGTAATTTTCCGTGACGGAAGCGGAAGTGGAGAGAGTTTCACTTCCCTTGCCAACAGACTTTTCAG
Organism: Folsomia candida; assembly: GCF_002217175.1. Lineage (NCBI taxonomy): Eukaryota > Metazoa > Arthropoda > Collembola > Entomobryomorpha > Isotomidae > Folsomia > Folsomia candida. The sequence goes on along the minus strand of NW_019091223.1, from coordinate 532,550 downwards.
CAAATAATATAGATACAACAAATAAAAATTCGGTGGAATTATGAACAATCTCACTTAATTTTCATGAAAATCCAAGAAGCCCGTCGCCCGGTGGGAGACGGGCTTATACGCTAGCATAAAAGAAACGAGCGGTACTCCAACCTGGCAGTCTGAATTCAGATAGAACGCTATTAAAAGAACCTCCAAGAGGACTGTTGCACAAATTCTGACAGAATGATGTTCTACATACGTTAATGAAGTCTACTGTTTTTTTTACATTACGAGTCAAATCACCCGAAATCCCTCATTGAATATTTGCCTTATTGTCCAGCATTACGCATAAAAAAAGATATGCTCAGATCTGAAAATGCTACAAAAAAAGAGACGTTATTCGAGAAATTTGCAAAACGGGGTTATCCTTTTAATGTACAACATAAATGTATATTGAAGATTAATCAGATAAGCAGATACGATAATTATGACAATCTTTCCTCACTCCAAAAGCTATCAACAGAATTTACTGTTTTAGTTTTCCTTAATAGTGAAAACTCGGTACCCAAAATGTCTTGCTTTATCGCATTAAATAAAATGAATACTTTCCTCGTGACGTTTTTAAATATGACGAATGAGCTACCTGACAAACCAGGGCTGCTAAATGCATAGGTGACAAATTGACACAGGTACCAAATTAATTGCATTTGCAATTTTCTGCTTGTTTCACACCTTATCGGTAGATGCGACCAATTAAGTGGAAAGAAAATTAATGGAGATGACGCACGTACGCAAAATTTGTTGGGTACCTAGTCCTGAAATTTGGTAAATGAAGGATTTGTTGCTCTATAAAAGGGAATTTTTCAGGTCGCCAAATGAGACAACAGACGCAATTTCTTTGCCAATATAAAACTTTAAGTTATCAGCAATAAATACGCAGTAAGTCCCCTGGTTTTTGGCAAACATATATATTTATTTATTAGTTATACTTATGCACATAACTCCATTTCAAATTTAAAGTTCTTGGCAATTACTTTCCCCTAATTATTAGTGGATAATCTGGATACTACAGAATATGTATATACTACATATTTAGGGATAGTCGGAAATCTACAGTACATTTCCCAACCTTAAGTCAATTTATTTTTACTAAAACACAACTTAAAGCAAAGTTAGGAATTTTTTAAACGTTATCGTTATAAACGTTTTTTAACCCTTTTGCACCCTCTCAAGATACAGCGGCCGTCCCGGTATTAACTTAAAACTCGCGACAACGGTTTTGACCAGTAATATTTATCACTTATTTTGCAGAGAAGTAAAAATTATTTACAGAAATTAATTTACAGTGTGAATTTTACATTTGTACATATTTTTCATTACATCCTGGTTTATGGGCTTAATTAGGAATACTTATGTATCTTACTGCCGCTTATCAAAGCTAAATAAATATTTTAATGCATTGTATCTTTACACAGCCGTTCTCTAAAATGGGGCCACAAATCGGAGAACAAAGCGTCACCGATAAAGTCGGCATGACCCGGATAAAATGCTCTCTACCCGTTTACCCTTCCTCATCGGCCTCTATTCCAATCCAACTTGACCTCGTGACCCCGGCCGTTGTCTTGGACGCAATTCCCCAAACTGACACGATCCGAGAGAGTAAGCTCTTCCGGGACGTGGAGGCCTTCATTGGGCGACACTTTGCTTCCCTGGAGGTCGTCAAGGAGACGAATTACTTTGACAAAATGATGCTAAATGGCACGTTGTGTGCAAAATTTGGCTACTATTTTGCCTCCAGTTATGGTGGCTCCTCGACGATTGGATTGACATGTGTGCCCTCAAGTCGACCCTGGGAAAAATGGAAATAATCGACATTATTGAAAAATTTATTACGACCGGGACAAATCAAGAGGTAAAGTTGACAAATCATCTAATATTATGGTATGTGTATTCAAATTAAGCGTAGTTTGTACGCGGTTATTATGAAGAATTGGGTGTAATTAGACAGCACCTACCATATAATGTTCTATAAATTTTTGGACGTTCTTGCCAAAAGATATTTAACAAATCAAAGACCCATCAACGAACACACGAAAGTTTCTGATTTCCCTGAGTGACAAAACGTTTTATTTGTCAACACCCAAAAATTGAACACTATATGGTTTGGTTTTTACAAAAAGACACCTAACAATCATAAGCTATCGTGAAAAATGTGTCTACTTTATAAAATCAAGCTATAGTACCTCCACGGGTAACGATTGGTCTCCAAGATGTGTGAAGTGACAAATTTTGCATTTTTAAAACCTTGAAATATTTTAATCTTCGACACCGGCCGGAGGCATTTTACGCGAGAAGATTGGCACTTTATAAATTAATTTATTTTTGCGATACTGAAGGATATTGATTTAATTCATCCAGGCGTTTTAGGTTCAAATATTTTGGGAAAATCGGGCGAATTAAATTAACACCCTTTATGATAATATTTGTTCATTATATTTCTCGTTCGTTAGGATACAATTCGAACCTGTTCCGACCCATTGCTTCGAGCCATCCTGGAAGGCTATGCGGAGTGTGGCTGGCTGGCATGGTGGCTGGAATTGTGTCGGACTACCCCAAAGTTAAACATCGATTTACCCGAGAGTTAGTGCTGTATTTACAATCTGGCGCGTGGGCATTAATGGACTCAAGCTTGTATGGTTCGGGATACTCGTTCGAGACTTTTCTGCACTGGAGGAAAATTTCAGGCGCGGCAGACGGGTCGATTGAATTACTCATGCTGTTAGAAAATGGAAACCCTCCGAGCAACATCGTGGACCATTTGATGGTCAAGGTGAGACTGGGAACTCTTTTGAATATATGTCAAACTCTTTAATTTTTAGGCAACAAAATTATCGGTAAGTTGGTTATCTTTTCTTGATGGTCATTGAGTTTCACCGTTTTTTCTCCAAGACGTAAAATATGTCAAGGGATTTAATTTAAGGGATGTCTACTATGCCAACTAAATGTTGAATTTTAACATACTTATTACTTATTCCCGAAAATTAGGACATTTCCAAGTATAATTCAACTTGAGTATAAGCCCGTCTCCCGCTGGGCGAGAGCGTATTTGATTTTCGTGAAAATTAAGTCAGATTTTGCATAATTCCAACGAATTATTTTTTTATTATATCTATTTACATAATTAGCTAGAAATGCCTGTTGGCGAGGGAAGTGAAACTTTCTCCATTTCTACTTCCGTCACGGAAAATTAATTTCACTTTCGTTGCAGACAAACATTTCCAGCTTATAATATAGATGTTAGATTTCGGATTATTCAGTTTTTTAAAGTTTCATTAATTCCCCCTGCCGCACAGAGTTGTTACAGCGACCCTGAATTATGGTTGGTAATTTATTGCTAGGCTCACTTCCGGATAAGAAACAAAGATAAAAAATGGCCGAATTTTTTTCCACAGACCATAATTCACGTCAAATCCTAATCAATGGGTTCTTTCATATTTTAGACCCTTTTCAACACATCGTCCACACTGTTCGCCATCCGAAATGATCTCGTTGCACTGGAGGAAGGTTTCCGGTGGGGCAGACGCCTCGAATGAATTGCTTATGCTTCTGGAAAATGGAAACCCTCCGAACTATATCGTGGACCACTTAATGGTCAAGGTGAGACTGGGATCCCTTCTTAAATATATGGGGTATTGTTTTAATTCGTCCCCATGCTTTTATAGTTGGTGTTTTATAACTAAACCCACTTCCTCATAAGAGACATACACAAAAAAGGGTCTAATTTTTACCCTCAGACCATAATGCGTCATAAGTAAGAGCTAATAAATGATATCCTCGTTCTTTTAGACACTGTTTAACACGTCCTCCACCCTATTCGCCCTCCGCAACGATATCGTCGGGGTGAAGAGGGATTTGGCGCGAAACGACACTGGCGGCACGGTCATGTTTAAAATCCTCGTTGAGGGAAAATCTCCTTTTGTCGCCGTCCAGGAAATTGTATCCCTTTATGAAAAACTTACTCGAGATTACGTTCAGTTGAGAAAAGCTGTTTTATCAATGTTCAAAAATTATGGGAAAGAAAATTACATGAAATTGGAGAATTATATCGAACTATTGGAAAGATACGAGTATGGGGCGACTATTTTCTGGTTTACCACACCGAGGTATCAAATCAATGGGAAGTTTGAGTTGGAACTAATCAAATGAATTTTAATGGATTGCTTTACGTGTAATATTAGTTATATCAAATAAGACTACTTTTCTATCGGGATTTTGTAGGGATTCAAAAATGCTCAAGAATATTCAAATTACATTTATGTAGATATACCTGCCATATTGTAAAGGGTGTTAATAAAGTCCGATCCCATGCATTTTTTGGAGCGTGGTTGTTACAAATTCAGCTGGAACTTTTGAACCAGTGAAGTTATTTATTTCAAATTTTTACCATGGGAGGAACAACTAAACGTGTAAGTCATGAGCATCTTAGAGTTGAGATACAAACATTGCATCAGCAGGGGCTTAAACCTACAGAAATTGTGCAAAAATTGGGCTGCAGCCGCAGAACTGTTTGGAAATGGAAGAATAAAAATTTTGTCCACGACAAAAAGCGACCAGGGCGACCCAGAAAGGTGTCACCTACCACAAAAAGAATGATTAAAAACAGACTTTGCAAGAAAACCGGTAGTTCATTACGTAATTGAGCAAGGGAGTTAAATGACTCAAAACGCTATAAAGAGAAGAAGAAGCAAATTAACTGTGTGACCGTGCAAAAATTTGTGAAAACTACGAAGTGGGGTCACACAGCTTACAAACTAACCAAAAAAACCTCTCATGTCACAAAAATATATCGATGACCGTCTGAAATTTGAAGAACTCCTTCAGAAAAGTGCCCATTTGAGTGAAAAAAGACTTGGTGAAGAATTGCGCAGTCACATCCTTTGGACTGACGAATCTATTATTGAACTATATCCAAAATTGAACCAACAAAATGTTCGTCACAGGACAGAAAACAAATCGGATGTACCATCAAGAGCGATCCCAAAATTCGGGCTTAAAGTTATGGTAGCGGGTGGATTTTGTGCACGTTGCGTGACCCCTCTACATATCATACCAAAAGGCCAATCAGTCAATGCAAAGCATTATATGGAAAAAATATTACCTATCTATTTCGATAGCATGGGGAACAAGGAAATATTTCCGAATGAAAGAAAAATAGTTTTCATGCAGGATGGTGCTATAGCCCATACAGCAAAAGCGAGTTTGAGTCTCATCAAGACGCAAGTTTCAACGGTCTGGAGCAAGGGGGTGTGGGCCGCTAACGGCCCAGATTTGAATCCCCTGAAGAACCAGTGGTCCATACTTAAGGAAAATGTATACAAAGAGCCACAACCCCGGACGAGGGAAGAGCTAGTAAAAAAAAGTTCAAGATGTATGGAATTCGATTTCCAGAGGCACATTGGAAAAATTAGCACAGAGCCTTAAACAAAGAGTTGAGGGCATGGTTAAAGTAAATGGTAACAAGACCAAATACTAAGGTAAATATGTCGAACATTTTTTGTAAGTATCACGGGTAGTTTTTTTTTATACTAGCCTTCACTTTTTTACAGGAAAAATGGGATCGGACTTTATTAAGACCCTGTAGTACGGATTTTAATCAGAATACAAGTTTACGTACGCGATTATGCGAATTTTTGCAAACCACTTAAAATTTGAAATAAACCATTGGGTCAAACGAAACGTAGGAATAGGGGGAGAATGGCAAATAATTCCCTTAAAATTTATGTTACCATACCCCCCGACCTCGGGGCGGGGACATACATGCTCAACAAATATTTATTCGTTCGCAGTTCATTCATTCAAAGCCTTGAAAAAATATTCATTAATTATTCAACGTTTATTCATTACTCACCATTCCTGCATGATTTGTTTTATTCAAAATTCACAGTATTAGATGAATTTCTAAACTTTACTTTATATGAATTAAGCATTGAGTTCCATTGCATGTGAGAAGCTACATAAAAAACTCATTAAACGTCTGCCTTAAAATATGAAAATTAATTTTACTTTCCTTGTCAAAAGGAAATTACAGATACATATGAATATCTCTAATTTCGATCTGAACAAACATAACCCACATAATTATCCCAATTATCCCAGACAGGGGGCATTTTGTGGTGCATTAGTAGTTTCATGCATATGTACATAAATATGCACATACGAGTATACAAGGTTTTAACCAGTGTTTCTGCTGTTAAAAAACAGCTGCACAAAATTAGTGCATAATAATGTTTTTATGCGTTTAATAACACCCACCTAGAAGTGCACAAAATGCACAAAAATGCACAAAAATAATTTTAATGCCCACAATGCAATAATGTTACATACTTAGTTTATTAGACCAATACTAACGTATGTACTACATGTTCTCATCGCTATTAATACTATCAAACCATTTCCGCTTCCTTGAAGTCGGAACTTTTTCCTCCCCAGTTTTGTGTAGCGTCTGATTTACTCTACATAGTTTCGATGCTTTCTCTACGCCAAGGCGATTGCGCTTCTTTGTCAGGATATTTCCAAGGGATGAGAAATTCCTCTCTAAAGACGCCGTCCCTGCCGGAAGATTAAATAGGGACACAGCAAATTCCGTAAACCCTTTTGGTAATTTGTTTTGATTTGCAGCTCTCCACCATTTTTGTGGTGGAATCGACCTCATAGAACTTTCAAGTAGCATTGTTTCCGAGAAAACTGATGCATCAGAATTATGCAAATCCATTGCGGCTAATAAATATAAAGTTCCTTTCTTGTTCAGGATTTTACGACCTTTTTCTTTCTCAACTTCGGTTAGTCCGTCCCCTAGTTCAAATATTATTATAAATATTACTTTTTAGCCTATCAACAAAATTTAGGATTTGAAAAATATATTGCCTTTAAAATGAGGATGTAGCATATGCGCCGTAATTGCTATATCGGTCATTGCCATTTTCATTTTCTCCTGGAAATAATTGTCGTTCGCGTATTTGAGAGGAATTTCCTCCCGAATTGTGATCCACTGTTGACACATATCCGCCAGATTTGCGTCCTCGCGTTGCAACTAAAGTTGGAAATAAGAAATTTTTGTTTGGTTTTGCAAATTTTAAAATCTTGATTAAAAGTTTAAGAATACTTACACTATCAATCGCCTTAACCACAGAACTAAACAACTTTATCATTTGCTCCACTGAATCATACAAACTCGTATCCGATATTATGGCATACACAGAATCGTCTTCATCACGCTCCGATTTCGTTCTTTCTGACGTGTTCCGTCGAGCACGGATGATCTCTAGGTATTTGCCGTTATTTTCTAAATAAGACAAACAACAGTCGGTTTGAGAGTTCCAACGTACGGGCATAGGTAGAACTGGACGTTTCCCCTTTGAAGATTTCAAATCGGCTCTGGCGTAGTAATGATTCCGAAAATATTTCTGAACTTGTATAACTTTGTCCATCAACTCTTTGTTGGTATAGTGCTGGCCAACTAGATTTAGCAAATGGGGCGAGCATCCGTAAACAATTACATTGGGGTTATTTTTCTTGACCAGGTTCTGCAGCGCTAGCATTGTATTACAATTATCAGTCACCAGTCCTACAACCTCGCAATTAATCGTTTCAAGCTGCTTCAATTGTTTTTCGAATAATGAGTAACAAAATTCAGCAGTCTTCGGAGAACCACCTGTCGCCTCTGCACCCAAGAAAAAGGATTGTCCATTACAAATTGCGCTATGCGCAATCACCGGTTCTTGCTGGGTAGTGCTCCACCCATCCTGAGCGAGGACCACTTTCTGATTTTCCAATTGCTTTGTTAATTCCAATTCTGTTCGCTTAAATTCATTATCAAGTAGAAAACCACCGACGGTTTCATGTTTGGGCAATACATAGCTTGGATTAAGGAGTCCAACAAATTTGCAAAAATACTCGTTTTCTACAACATTGAATGGTAAATTTGCCGAGTAGATAAATTTTCCAAGGGATTCGTTCAATTTGTCTTTTGTTCTGGGAAGCATTTTGTACATAAAATTGGTGATCTTTGTGGTTGCAGCTGATTCTTTTCCAACAGGCGGACTGATTGGGGTAGGGAGTCCTTGGGAGACTGGAGTTTTATTAAACTTCCTGCACTTTTTCAAGTGATTTTCCATTCGACTTGATTGAGCGCTTACTTGTTCCTTACAGTGTTTGCATTTATTTGAAATAAAATTCTTTCCTCTTGTTACGGTGATGAATTCCAGCCACACCTGATTTTGAGGTCGACCTCTTGACCGTTTTCTTCCGGTTCCAGATTTGGGAGTATTTGTGACAATTTCAACATTGTCTTGATTCCGATTCTCTGACAGGCTAGCTTCGACTTCAGAATCTGATCCAGGCTGGTAATTAGGATCCTGGCTTAATGAAGATGACTCTAAAGATAGAGATATATTGGATTTTATGGGTTGTGATTTAATGAAATTTCAAATTCATTCATACCGTCTTCGTCTTCGTCTGGAACCATCTGTTCGTTCTCGTGTTCACTGGGTCGGAATAGATCTAAAATTGATAATAATCTATATATTTATAATCGTCTAAAAGTAATTCGAACTATTATTCGAATTATTAGTAGTACGATAATGACAATATGCTTACCAATACTTTCCATGTAAGTTAATTTCGAATCAGTTTCGTTTTCTGCAATTTATTAAAAAATAATATAAATAAACACACGTTGAGTTGCCCATGAATATCGAATTTCGTAAAATAATTAATATTTTTTTATTTACCTGAATTGTCCAACATGTCCCTAATCTCTTGAGAATCCATTGAAACCAATCGATAAGATTGTGCCATTGTCCTCGAGGAAAACGCGCCTTATATAACTTTTTACAATAGCTTTTACAGTTTTTAATCCTGGAAAATTCTACTGAGTTGAGTGGATATGAAAGATAATTTCCCGGCACTCTGCCTTTGTTTGCATTTTTATGCATTTTTGTGCATTTTTGTGCATATTATGCATTTTTGTGCATTTTTGTGCATATTATGCACTATGCATGCACAAAAATAATATTATGCGCACAAAAAGAAACACTGGTTTTAACTACCATTTCCAGGAAATCAGTGCAAGTTTTCGTAACAATGAGGAAGATAATTTGGATTGATTTGGTTTTACGATGAAACCCAGTGACGAAACGGGTGACGCGAGTGAACATGTTCATGTAATTAAAAGCATGGATAAAGCGTGTTGATTTAATTCGTTTCTATGAAACATTTGTGGCTTTAAACCATATTTAAGCATAACTTTCAAACAAGTTAACATGTTTCTTTGAAATTTTGACGATAAGTGGTAATCACGAGCGTCATAACATTTACATTTACCATAAGTACCTAACTTTTCACCAGTTTTGATTTATTAGTTTTTAAATATTTAGTAAAAATCGGGACGAATTAAATCAACACCCTTTAATATATGAATCCTTATCTTTGCATTATTCAAAACAGGGGTACTTGTAATTAGGCAGCTATGTACATAACCTAACCTACTTAACACAAATTATGTTAAGTACGTAATTCTTTAATTGGATAAATCCCGGCTTCGTGGGAACCATGAGATGTATAAAAGGCAATTTTCAAGTCGAATGGTACAGACCAAACTTCATCTGGGACTTCAAGTAATTAGCGACAAATAAGCAAGTAAGTACATATTCAGTATGCTAGCATAGTAATTCCATTTTAAATGAAACTTACAATGCGAAAGTTTGAGGAAGTTTTGTCCGATTCTAACCAGACTAACGGTAAATTTAATAGAAGTGTCATATAATTTCGGATTTTTTGTTGGATTTTTTTATGGAATTCTCTATAGGGTAGTCCATAAATTACGTAACGGCAAATTCGCAGACACTCCCCCCCTTTATCATACGTAACAAAGGCACGATATCACTAGAGCCTTAGCCCCTCTCTCTCGTTAAGTAATTCATGGACTGTCCCTGTACAATCCCAGCGTAGCTTGAGAAAAGCTTCCCTTGTAAGTCCCAAATATTTCATTTCTTTCTTTATTTGTGCAGTGTTGTAACAAAATGGCGCCACTAAAGGGAGAAGAAAATACGAGCCCTAATATCCGGATGACCCGGATAAAATGTCCTTTATTTTATGATTCGTCCTCGACCCCTATTCCGATCCAACTGGACCTCGTAACTCCGGCAGTTATCTTGGAATTAATCCCTCAAATTGACACGATCCGAGAGAGTGATCTCTTCCGAGACGTTGACGCATTTATTGGACGGCACTTTGCTTCTCAAGAGATCGTCAAGGAGTCGAATTACTTTGACAAGATGGTCTTAAACGGCGTACTATATGCAAAATTTGTCTATTATTTTGCCTCGAGTTATGATAAACAGGCTTATTTTGCCATGCTGCACACGTGGTGGTGGCTTCTCGACGATTGGATTGACATGTGTGCACTCAAGTCGGAAATGGGAAAATTGGAAATTATCGACATTATTGAAAAATTTATTAGGGGTGGTGGAAACCAAGAGGTAAATGTACATGTAAGCTGTAGGCAGCGAATACAGATCACTTAAAGAAGGATGAAGATATGGTTATTGTTTCAGTATAGGGAAATGGGGTTCCAAATGCTGTGATTGGCTGACGGTTTTTATGGGCATCCGCCCATAAAAACAGGGCCGTGGCACAACTCAATTTTTCCCAATCTCAATTTCCCCATTACTTGGAAATCTCACTCCTTTCTTGGCACCAAAATCAGGTGTCTCCTTTACCATCATTCTTGCTGCCAAACTCGGAAAAGCTGAATAATTAAAAGATTATTTAATATCCTACAAATTAATTTTCTGACATCCACTCAATTACATAAATCGCTTCAACTCACCACAAGTTAAGCTCTAAGCTTCAACTCTCGGTAAGTAGTAAAAGAATTACTATTTTCTTTCAACAATGAACGGTGGGGACACAAATATGGTGGTGACACGTTCATTTTTACGAGTGATTTGGATGTTAATTTATTGCGATTTATTGGTACAGGTAACTGCTAAGGACAATTTTTCATCCATTAATTTTGCGACCTCTCTGCCGTGCCCCCACCAGAAATCTGTGTCATCGCCGGCCAACCTGGTAAATAACAACTTTAACTGGATTCTGCAACAATAAGGACCAAGGAACTTGTATTTCGTAATGTACTATATTTTATTGAAGTATAGACTCATCAATTACCATTAGTTGTTGTTCGTGACCTGGTAACAGTGTGAAATTGTCGGAAACTTCGTTAAAGTTTTACAAGATTCAAAAATAGTTTCTCATATAATGAACGGTGAATACACATATATGTACGTTCATGTATGGTGTAAACACACTCATTGTTGGAAATCAAGTTCCACTAAATTTATTTTTGTGAATTGCAGATATAATATTTGTGCCAATTGTTACTCAATATTGTGACCTATTGCCCCTTCCTCCACCAGATCCGTGTCTCCACCGGTCAATTTATCTGATCTATCAGTGTGCGTTTATACAAAGCAAATTCAAATTATATCTTCACACCCACTCTTTCGCTACCAATGAGCAGTCGATAACTAAAATGTATCAATTTTATTACAGGTTCACCTATTTGGCCAAACAAGGGTACTTAAATCAATGTGACTTTGTCAAGACTATTAAAAAACTTCGCTTGAGGTAAATTTTATTTTGATCCTAAAAATAGTTTCTTTCCTCTAGAATTAAAAGAATAATGAACGGTGGAGACACATTAATATGGTGGAAACACGTTCATTATTGCAAGCAACTGTTACATCAATATTTCCTTGTTATTTTGTTTAATTACAGACTCATCAATTACTATGAGACCTTGTTCGTGACTCGGGAATAGTGTGAAATTCTCAGGAACGTCAGTAAAGTTTACCAGGTTCAACCATAATATTAAAATAATAGCTTCTTATCTCCAAAAATTAAAAAAGCAACGAACGGTGGACACACACATGTATATGGTGGAAACACGTTCATTTTAATTACAGATTTGCCTTCATGTACTCAAATTCAGTGTGACTTTATCAAAACCTTCTTCAAAATCTTCTTAAAATAAACAATTAACGGTGGAGACACATAAATATGATGAAAACACGTTATTTGTTTCAAGCAGGTTTCAAATTACTAATTGCTTGTTATTTTTCGCAGGAAATCCAGTTGCTCAAAACATTTATTTGAATTTAATAAACCGTCGTTTGTCACGGTCCGAAATATAAAGTGTTGCGGTACTAATTGTGATAATTCTTGAAACCAAGAAAATCGTAATTACTCCTTTCTGCCAAAGCGTCAGGTACAACTTCCGATGCAAAATAACTCATTTCTCTCATTCTTTTTTCCTCTGATAGCTAATTTTAGTTTTTTAAAGGTTCCAGCAGTGGTGTAAAATTCTCGACATCGATAAGGAAAACGTATCACCTAAAACTGTCGTTTGCAGCTAACACTTTTAGCCACCTTCAAGAAATTTCTCAAAGAGTTTTACCGACCTCTCCACCCCATTTGTGTCTTCACCATTGTCTGTGTCTCCACCGAAAGGGGGGTGGGTTAATTTATCCTTTATATGAACAAGAAGATAAAGATTAGAAATAAGTTTCACTACAGTTGGAAGTAGAAGAATCAGAACCACATTCAACTGTTTCCATTTTCCTTATATACTCAAGGCACGAAAATTATTGCTACTATTTATAATAAAATATTTTGCAACCGGGAAATTATTTCGATGTTTGGTTATTACGGCAAAGTTGTTTTTATTGGTGAAGATGCATTATTAAATCTATAAACAACAAAGATGTTTTATTCACATTAGATAACAATTGCTTCAATATATCAATATCAATATTGCCGGTGGATACACACTTTCAGTGGTGACAACACGGCGGTGAAGTATATTTTTTTAGTTGTTATTTAGACGTTTGTCAAACGTAAAGTTAGTAAAATTGTATTTATGCTAAATCAATTTTTGTTGCAATAAATTTGGTTGTAAATCTGCATCACAACAACTTTCAGTTTTTAATTAATTATTCGAACTTAGAAAGTCGCAAAAATTCTCCATTCGAGATGGCGAAAATCTGTACAAAAATTAAGTCACATTAAATCCTGAGCATGGTTGTAAAACTGCTCTGACATATCTTGTCGTTAAACTTACTTAATAATTGATGATGGTGGGTGGGTGTGGTAGACACCGAAGCACGAAAAACTGTTTTTTTGTTCTGGGACGTAAAATATAAAGTGTGATGAGAAGAGATGGTAAAGGGTAAAGTGAGACGGATGGTGCGCAGCGAGTGCTACGGCTTCATTTATGCGGCATCAAAAATACATGGAGAAATTTGAACTGCGAACCAGCCAATCACATCATTCCAGTCCCGTCCTATACTGAATAACTAACATTGGAACTGTTTATCTCTATAGGATACCATGATCGTTGAGCTGTAGGTACCTTGGAAACACATCGTTACTATGGTTTGTGCATTAAAATTAGGCCTAGTTAGGTATACGTTTCGTATGCGGAATTGGACTTAATTATGTTACACGTTCCATAGAGTGGCGAACTTTTGGGAATGAGTACGGTGTTGCTTTCTAATCTATGAGAAACTAAATCAAAAATCCCGTTAGCAAAATAGGTACGACGTTATTACTTTAAAAAATTGAGTATTTTCAATATCTGAATTTTGGTTTTTTATATGGAAGTATTTCGTTTTTTAATAGTGACAAAACGTCGCCTTAATCTGTATGCAAAAATAGACCATTTTATGTATAGGTAGCTTGATTTTTAAAATAGGACACCTCCCTACCCATAATCTAAGCTTTTCATTTGAAAAAAGTGTCTCATTAGAACTTCAAAGATTGACGATTTGTCTGCAAGTTATGTAAGATTTGTACACTTTCAAGAGCTTAAGTTATTTTAATCTTCAAAATTTAGTCAATTAGGATTGAATGTTGCAAAGTGTCCTCGTTTTAACGAAACCACGTAAATATGTACGTAGATACATATTTATTCGTTATATTTTTTGTTAGGAAACAATTCGTACTTGTTCCGATCCCTTGCTTCGAGCTATCCTGGAAGGCTACTCGGAGTGTGACGCCATGGTGGCTGGAATTGTGTCGGATTACCCCAATGTTAAATACAGGTTTACCAGAGAATTGATCCTATATTTACACTCTGGCGCGTGGGCTTTGATGGACTCAAGTCTGGCGGGTTCGGGTTACTCGTTCGATACGTTTTTGCACTGGAGGAAAATTTCAGGCGGGGCAGACGGTTCGAATGAATTACTTATGCTTTTAGAAAATGGAAATCCTCCGAAATCTATGTTGGACCACTTGATGGTCAAGGTGAGACTGGCAAAACTTTTTTAACCCTTTAGCTTTTAACCAAGAACGTTGTTTTTTATAAGACATCGTTTAATTCGACAGGAGGACTGAAAAATTGTGGCTATGGTGCAGTATGTGTCAACAACATGTTAAATTTTAACATTTTCTTCTCTAACATTATGAGATTTCCTAATCTAATGCAATTTTTAAGATATTTCAGCTCTTTTAGAGTTTTAGTAAAACTTCTTAATTACTTCTCCAACACAAAGTTCTCATAACTACCTCGAATTATGGTTTCGATTTTATAACTAGACCTCCTTCTTGATAAGAAACCCATACGAAAATGGGACTATTGTTTACCCCCAGACCATAATGCATCCTTTGAAAAACTGTAAAGAGATAATAAATGATTTCTTTGTCCTTTTAGGCCTTATTTAACACATCGTCCACCCTGTTCGCTCTCCGCAACGATCTCGTCGGGGTGAAGAGGGATTTGGCGCGAAACGACGCTGGCGGCACGGTCATGTATAAAATCCTAGTTTAAGGGAAATCTGCTCCTGTCGCGGTCCAAGAAATTGTATCCCTGCATGAAAAACTTACTTAGAATTTTCCAAAACCATCTCTGCATTTTGAGACAGAACGTAGGTCTTTTTTTTACTCTTTTTCTGTACACTTAGGTCTTTTCTGAATTAAGCTCCGACTGCACTTAAGTCTTTTATGAACTAATACGACGATATGCATGTACACGGACATGTATGTAATTATATGCATGTTTAGCTTCCTCATAATGCAACATATCTAACTAAACTTTTTTGAGATGTTGCCTAACAGCTTAAATGATTACTATCGAGTGCGTTTGAATGGATCCGGGCTGATATATAGGATACGTGAATGATGATGCTGAGTATAGCAAAGGCAGGTGCACAGTGTGCGGATCACCAAAAAAGCGGACAAATTATTTTCAGGTTCGAGTCCCAGTCGGGGCATTATTTTTGTTTGCATTTTTGTTGACTTTTTAAGGGTGGAGGGTTCAGAACCCACAATACCTTCGACCTACGACGACCTGGTGACGATGTGTAGGCGACGAAAAGTACGAAAATTAGATATTTCTCGCTTTTCGTCGCGTACACATGGTCACCAGGTCGTCGAGGGTCGAAGGTATTGCGGGTTCTGAACCCTTCACCCTTAAAAAGTCAACAAAAATGTAAACAAAAATAATGCCCCGACTGGGACTCGAACCTGAAAATAATTTGTCCGCTTTTTTGGTGATCCGCACACTGTGCACCTGCCTTTGCTATACTCAGCATCATCATTCACGTATCGTATATACGAGCCCGGATCCATTCAAAGGCACTCGATAGTACTTTCGAATTTCAGACCTTATTTTACACGTCCTCCACACTGGGGGCCCTTCGCAACGATATCATCGGGACGAAGGTGGACATGGCGAGGAACGACAATAGCAGCACGGTCATGTATAAAATCCTCGTTGAAGGAAAATCTGCCCCTGCCGCGGTCCAAGAAATTATGTCCCTGCATGAAAAAATTACTCGGGATTACGTCCAGTTGAGGCAAGCCATTTTGACCCTGTTCAAAAATTGTGGGAAAGAAAATTACATGAAATTGGAGAATTATATCGAACTATTGGAAAGGTACGAGCTTATGGCGACGGTTTTCTACTTTTCCACACCGAGGTATCTACTAGACGGGAACAAGTTTGAGTTGGAACACATCAAATGACTTAAATATTCTCGTTTTCCATTCATAGATAAGTACTTATGATTTTAGCCATATGATTTTGGTCTTTTAGCTTTTTCGAAATAAATATATGTAAAATGATTTCATGGAAAGAACAATAATAAACAAAATTTTAGCCATATGAAGTACCTATTTACTTACATTTTGAACGAAATAAAACACTTCAAACTAATGGAAAGATTTGCTTATTGGAATAATTTTGCAGTGGGGACCGGTTTCATAATCGTTCATCAGGCTTTACAAAGAGTATTTTATAAGACTCTTAAATATGTATGTACGAAGTAAAATGAAACTATTTTCAAAAGTTCTACTACATTCAAAATTTCATCCCTGTAACCGGGAGTAGTTTTTCTAAAAACTGGTTCAAATTTTATAAAAATATAATTAGAAATCGGAAAGATCAAAATTTATTTGATTGTGTCAAAATAAAAAACGGAGTTCACATTGTGGTTTTCCTAGGGATTCAAAGATGCTCAAAAATCTTCAAATTCGGTACATGTATATCTGTCATATTTTAGTAAGGGTTTTAATCCGTACAAAATTTTATGTGAATATTTTTAAACTACTGAAAATTTGGACTAACCCACAGTGGGCCAGATTTAATAAATTTTGGCCAAAAATATATACAAGCCGAATTTGAAGAAACAATAATTAGATTTTGGTGTGCAACAATACCCTAAGGTATATATTATATGAGGAAATTTTTAATAGCCACATGCCACACCCCCAGTGGGTGTGGTCCTCGGCGACTTCTCGATTTTTACGAAACCATGTCATGTGATATATCATTTTTCTCAGCTCGACAAGGGGGTTTCGACGAAATACGTAAAATTGGGTAACCGCACCCCCAGTGGGTGTGGATCTCAGAAAGTGCTCGAGTTTAGTAAAACCATGCCATGTGTTATATCATTTTTCTCAGTTTGACAAGGGGGTTTCGACGGAATACCTGAAATCAGCGTTCAGTGACCTTTCAATTTTAACTATACCATGTCATGCCATGTAATGCATCATTTATCCTAACTAAACGAGCGGGTTTCGACAAAATAATTAGAATTGCATTACGTAAATTAAGAAAAAGTCACATTGAAAAATTGTACTTTTTCACAATTTCTTGTTGCATTTTTCAAAATTCCAAGAATTTTATTTTTAGTAATTCTTGAGAAAAAAATGTTTTTGTTCTTTGGTTTTAGATGTAGCGTTAACATTATAAAACAAAATTTTTTGACAACTTTAAACATTTAAACTGAAAATGCACTCAAAACCGCCACAACCGAAAATACGAGCCTCAATGGAAACGCACAAATACAGGTGGTTCTACGTCGATGTGGAAGACGTTTAAAATCGGACGAAACAACTTTAAGTCGCTGATCAGACACACATTAAAGGCGTGGTTTCAAAAATCTAATTATTCTGTTGAGATCTCCTAGTCGAGGTGAGAAATATTATGTGTCACATGATATAATTTTGTTAAGATCGACAACCTGATTAGACCACACCCACTGGGGGTGCGATTTCCCAATTTTTGGTATTCCGCCGAAACCCCTTTGTCGAGCTGAGAAAAATGATATATCATATGACATGGTTCCGTACAAATCGAAAAGTCGCCGAGGGCCACACCCACTGGGGGTGTGGCATATGACCATTTGAACATTGGTGGTAGTGCCCACGGTTTCGAGGTATTCTTTCGACATGAAGTTCGATTTTTAGTCTCTGAAATTTAGCGGTATTAATTAATGACATTTTATAAGTTCTTTGACCTTGTGACCTTAATTTCGAGGGGGTGTGGTCGACTTAAAAAAATATGGAAATATATATTTCGCCAATTGACCCAAGGTTTCCAAAACAGTCGCCACTTTGAAAATCGGTCAAAAATTAAAAAAGTAATCCGAATTTCAATTGTCAATGTTATTAAGCATGACAAAATCGGCCATTAAGCCTTTCAGCAAGAAATGTCTGTAATTTTGATTCCTCAACCAGAGGGTGTGGGTTTAACACCCAAAATATGTTCCTGCTACCACCTCAGTTTGCTGAGAAAGTCTAATGAGTGAATATACTTTAAGCATATTTGAGTGAAAGTAATTCAACTTAAATTTGATTTTTTTAAACTTTAATGACAAATGTGGGTGTGGTTGGAGTAAAGCTTGATGGTCGCAGACGGTCGCAGCAGGGTATACTCAGCACACCATGGGCTCTTTAATGGCATTCGTTTTGAGTCCGCCATACGCGAAGTTTTGCGAAGTTTTTAGAAAATGTATTCGCCCTATCTTCGTAATGTATTATGAAAAGTTTACCCCACTGGTACGCCTGAGTGGGTGTAACGTTTGCTTTTATAATTTGCATGGAGGACAGGTTGGGTATGTACTACACATTGAAATTTATGAATATTCAATTCAAGATACCGCCTTAATGGCCACATTTTCAGGCCCCTGGCCCATTGTGTAACCTAACAAACAAATTAATTCTTAGAAATTATCACGATTGAGTACAAGCTTTAGGAAAGAGGTTGTATTTTATTGGATAAGAGTACCTCACAAAATGTTCTTTTTTATTTCTCCTTGCGGAACTAAACGAGCTAAATAAAAACCTTTCGTGGACACTTTCACACATTTTCGTTTCATTCATTTGACCGAATTTAAAATAAGTATGGGTTGTCAATAGCAAATCCACGTTTATATATGCTTGCACCTAATTTGAATAAATTCAGTTATGCCCATTTTCCAAGCCAAACGGGCTTTCCAAATTGTATAGGCTCTATGTACATATTTATGAAACTCTATAAATATGCATGAGAATATGTATGTAAATGAGTTGACGGGCTACAAAAATTCGATAGCTTGTATATACGTGCATACCTATATAACAGAGGTCGACGCCGCCGACCATACGCCGCCGACGCCGGTGCAATTTTACGCGCCACCGCCGCCGAAAAATTTCCTATACCTTAAACATTGCGACGCCGCGCCGCCGACGCCGCCGAAAAATCACCAAAAACTGGCGCCGCCGCCGCCGAAAATTTGTCGGCGTCGACCTCTGCTACATGCATAGGTAAATAAATAATTTTCCAAATTCATAAATTTCAGCAACCATCTTCACCCTATACACTTTGCTAAAGTTCCTTAAGGGATACAACGTTTCAAATACATACATAGTTCTCGACAAGACAAATTAATGAATACACTGAAATTATTTATTCGCATCAGCTCATTTACGTAAATCGCAATATGCTCAATTCGGGTTATCCACGTCGAATAAACTCTGCGTTCGTCAAAGTACGCAATTGACATACTTCGCACAAACAAATACAAAAAGTGTATGCAGATAATCAGATATAGCGTGACTTCCGGATACCGATATGTGGGTTTTTTAAGTCAACCAAAAAAATAAACCCGAACCAAACCATCGCATGCTTATTTCCACTTAAAAATATTAGGCTTGATGCGATTCGCCAAATATCTGAATTAGTTATAGGTCGAAAACTATGTACTTATTCGAACTACACAACTTCATGATTTCATTCACAACTATGTATGATAGGAGGTTATCCTAAAAGGTTTGGACCTATAGGCATAAAACAAAAATATTACAAAAATGTAGTTTATCTCAATAATGTAAAATTAAGTGTCATGTCCAAATTGCCAGAAGTCTGAAACAGATACCACAAAATTATTAGACATATTTGTAAATAATTAATAAATAGCGTTTCGTATGTAATAATCTTGACTGTTTTCAACAGCCAGCTTACCAATATTTTTAACTTTGCTGAGGAATTTTTTCACCCTCATAATCAGATTCATTATCAAAATCATGCTGGGAATACTACTCAAAATCAAAAGTTGAATTATAAGCAGAATCATATTCAAACTTACTTATACATAGATTACAAAATAAACAGGAAGTCTAGCAAAAAATTTGCCACGAACAAAACCATCCTATGTCGATATCTCTACATCAGAATATTAATTTTCATCCGATTCGCCAACAACTATCAACAACACCTGAATAAGTTATTGGTCGATGACCGTATGGACTAACCTCAAAATATTTTGATGCGCAATATAAGAAGGCAACCCTATAAAGTGTGGAGCTCTGCCTGCAACCAAATTATTGCAGAACTACAGTTTATTATAATGTATAACACGAATTAATTCCTGTAGCATACAAAAATTAGCACAAGTTTAAAACTGCTATGATAAAATTATTTGTTACGTAATTCACCATTTTCTCTATTTAATAATGACTCTACTGAATAGTCACATTATAAATTTATTTCAATATCTAAACATCTTTCAATCCTGCGTCCTTCATCTAATCAACTATCAAAGGATCCACATTCCTCCAATTCAATTTCCCATCATTCTCTCCCGACATGAAGTCGTCTATCCCACTTCTGGCGGCAGTGCACATTGTAATATTAGGCCAGGTCAAGTCCCAAAAGTCCTAGGGGGCGTAACTATGTAAATGTATACATATTTGTAATTCATGGGAGGCAGGGAAAACACTTTTTAAAAAATTTGGGGACCACACCCCCTGTGGGGGTGGTTAGCCCCCCAGGGGGTGTGGTCCAAATTTTTTTATATTTTTACAATCAGCAACTCATATGGACTTTAGGTGCAAAATTTTGTGGACTTAAAAAAATATCTGACCAAAATATACCCTTTTATATGCCAAAAACCATGGGTTTTGGGGCAACTTTGAGGGGGTGTGGCGCATTCGGTCGGGACTTCCCGACCTAGTTCTTCCGGTTCCTGATAGTCATAGTGGAGTTCTATAGGCACCATAAAAAAGTCCGTCGGGAACCACCGACCAAGGAAGTTATTAGGTGTCAAACTTCTCAAAAACCTGTTCTGCGATTTTACAAAAAAACGACAGTTGCTCTCAACGTTTAAGAGTTTCAGTGGCATATATAATTATTCTAAGCATGTACAAGCTTAAAAAACCCTGAATTCATCAAAGTCTTACATCACCCCAGAACCTTTGGAAACAGTTTGTTACCATTTCAGTGTGCAGGAAATAATTTTAAGCGTCATTTTGTTTAACCTCTTTCAACTTTATTTATCTCGATTAAAATTTCCGTTGAGTACGCTATTGAATTCATAACTACATTTGGTAGCAACCAATTGAATTTCCATGATTTTCTGTAAAATCCCAATATTTATTAATACCAGTTTCCAAGTTTCGAGTTTTTTTGGCGAAAATCACGAAAACTGCACTTTTTAACATTGGTCGGTATAGAGAAAATTCCAGAATTTGTGAAGAAAAATATCCCAAAAAGTCAACTTTTTACCATCGAGTTTTCCACAAAATACCAAAGAAATACTCGGATTTTGAGAAAATTTGAGAAATCTGCATTTTTATGCCTCGTGCCTTAATACGTGATATGGCATATTTGGTCCTCAAGGGACATTCGTCATGGTACGTCATATGATGAATTTGGTATACAACGGATTTTTTTTCGATACGTGATATGACGGATTTGGTCTCTTAGGGACATGTTTTGAAATACGTCATATCGCGTATTTACGTGAAAATACGTGAAAATACGTGAAAAGTATGTAAAAGGTTCGCATTTATTTTCTCCCCAGTAAGTTTTCACTGCCCGCGCGGAGACAAATTCAAATGCTAGTTTTCAGTCACTTTACTCTTTCAAGCAATTAAGTACCCAACTTCTTCTTCCTGGTGAATCTTGAGCTTAATCAATGTTTTTTATAGTTGGTGACATCATACTACGTCGCTTAGACCGTTTTTTGTATATGGCAAAATTTGTGCTCGTCCGTAGTCATACAGTTTTTCGGATGCATCAAAATTTTTCAGACTTTTAAAAAATGTTGAAGTGCTGTAGATCTAACCTTTTTATCAGTGTTCTATGATCGACCTATGGTATTGAACTACTTATGGTAAAATTTTCAAAATTAACAGGTTCAGAAATAGTACCTGAATTTTTCTCCGCCCGAGCAGTGAAAACTTACTGGGAAGAAAATAAATGCGAACCCTTTACATATTTACTTATCTGTGTTTTGAATTAAGAGGACTGAGCAAAGTTGCAAAGTTAATAATTTTTTAAATCACTGACATTCTTCAACAATCTTGGATGAATATTCATCGTTTTTGTTGAAAAATGATCTGAATGAGTTGTATTTTCAGATCCATTGAGAATTATTAATTTTTTCGAACGTCAAAAAATTGAATGCATTAAGGACAAAGGTCACAAGATCAAGGCTCACAGCCCCATAAATGGGGTATCATGAGAAAGGTCTTGATGAGAGGATTCAGAATATATATACTTTGTTGGGTCTGGGACCACCCCCTGATTATTTAGAGGCCGGTGAACATTTTTGAGTTTTAGTTTTGCAGATACACAGACGTTAACACAGGAGCAGATTGAGAGCTAACATGGCACTAGATCGAGAAAAACTCAATAATGCTGATCGGTCTCTAAATAATCAGAGGGTGGTCCCAGACCTCATAAAGTATATATATTCTAAATCCTCTTGCCAAGACCTTTCCAACCATACCCCATTTATGGGGCTATGTGAGATTTGACCTTGCGACCTTTGCCGTTTGCTAATTAATTTTTTTAACTTTAAAACAATCACAAGTTTGAGAATGTAACTCATTCAGTTCATTTTTCGAAAACAATGAATAAAATTCATCCACAATTGATGAAATGGCGGTTGTTTAAAAAATAAAAACTAGGACCTAGGTCCCAATAAAATTTTGAGCGCCACACCCACTGGCTCTACAGACCTGGTTTTGGTCTCAAAATAAGCTTCAGATTATTCTTCTTCTAATCCCGGCCATAAACATTTTTTTAAAGTTGGTGGAAATGCATATTAATTTTTTTGAAAACTTTGATACATTACTTCAAACATTTTCAGCAACTTATAGCCGGGAGTAGACGAAGAACATTCTGGAGCTTTTTTTAGACCAAAACCAAGTAGCGTAGCGTATGACCCTCAAAACTTTCTTGTGAATACGTTGCATAACATGCAGCGGTATGGACGGATAGGTGGCGTCGCATATTTCCCCTGCGGGCTTAAACAAAATAACGCTAAAAAATTACTTCCTGAAATAATTGATTTGCACTGAAATGGTAACAAACTTTTTTCAAAGGTTTTGGGGTGATGTAAGACTTTGATGAATTTAGGGTTTTTTAAGCTTGTACATGCTTAGAATAATTATACTTATGTATTATAATAATTATACTTATGTATGTGCTTTGAATTAACCTCTTTTCACGTAAATACGCGATATGACGTATTTCAAAACATGTCCCTAAGAGACCAAATCCGTCATATCACGTATCGAAAAAAAATCCGTTGTATACCAAATTCATCATATGACGTACCATGACGAATGTCCCTTGAGGACCAAATATGCCATATCACGTATTAAGGCACGAGGCATAAAAATGCAGATTTCTCAAATTTTCTCAAAATCCGAGTATTTCTTTGGTATTTTGTGGAAAACTCGATGGTAAAAAGTTGACTTTTTGGGATATTTTTCTTCACAAATTCTGGAATTTTCTCTATACCGACCAATGTTAAAAAGTGCAGTTTTCGTGATTTTCGCCAAAAAAACTCGAAACTTGGAAACTGGTATTAATAAATATTGGGATTTTACAGAAAATCATGGAAATTCAATTGGTTGCTACCAAATGTAGTTATGAATTCAATAGCGTACTCAACGGAAATTTTAATCGAGATAAATAAAGTTGAAAGAGGTTAAACAAAATGACGCTTAAAATTATTTCCTGCACACTGAAATGGTAACAAACTGTTTCCAAAGGTTCTGGGGTGATGTAAGACTTTGATGAATTCAGGGTTTTTTAAGCTTGTACATGCTTAGAATAATTATATATGCCACTGAAACTCTTAAACGTTGAGAGCAACTGTCGTTTTTTTGTAAAATCGCAGAACAGGTTTTTGAGAAGTTTGACACCTAATAACTTCCTTGGTCGGTGGTTCCCGACGGACTTTTTTATGGTGCCTATAGAACTCCACTATGACTATCAGGAACCGGAAGAACTAGGTCGGGAAGTCCCGACCGAATGCGCCACACCCCCTCAAAGTTGCCCCAAAACCCATGGTTTTTGGCATATAAAAGGGTATATTTTGGTCAGATATTTTTTTAAGTCCACAAAATTTTGCACCTAAAGTCCATATGAGTTGCTGATTGTAAAAATATAAAAAAATTTGGACCACACCCCCTGGGGGGCTAACCACCCCCACAGGGGGTGTGGTCCCCAAATTTTTTAAAAAGTGTTTTCCCTGCCTCCCATGAATTACAAATATGTATACATTTACATAGTTACGCCCCCTAGGACTTTTGGGACTTGACCTGGCCTAATGTTACAATGTGCAGTGGTCAACCAGATTTCTATTTCCTACAATTAAATAGCTCCGTACCATTCACCTACAATGGTATGGTGCATCTTAAAAGTATTGAGCATCGGCCAATGTTAATAATACTAAAAGGCTAAAAGGCGGACCTCTCCATAAGTAATAACGTGTAGAGTTTCGAAATTAATTGCCCAGTCAGTTCTTCATGGATTTTCAAGATGGCGCCCGTTTTGGAAACCTTGGACCCTTGGGAAAAATATACATTTTCAGATTTTTCAAATTCGGTCCCACCCCCTCGAAATCCAGGTCACAAGGTCAAAAAACAAGTAGTATTTCTTTGGCGGATTTGAAAATTCTACGACTAGATTCGATGGACCTGGGGGTAAATTCTTGGCGGAAATAGTCAGGTGATCGTATTTGGCGAGTAGTAGGCCGCACCCCCTGCGTTGTTGTCATTGTGGGGGTGGTCAAATGTCAAATCCGCACGCTTAATGTAGCACAAAATTTTCCCCCATCGTAGTTCCTGAAATTCAACGTCGCCAATACACGTAGTCTTACCAAGGCCCCCTGTGTGTAAAATGATCCATTGTCGTGGACCACATGGCGACAGGGGGTGTGGTTATCGGCGCTTCTGCCAATACTTTACCAATGCACGCCATGTGACATATCATTTTTCTCAGGACGGTAAGGAGATTTCAGTGGCATATTGCAAATTTAAATATTTCACACCCCCTGTGGGTGTGGTCGTCACTATCCATTGAATCTACTTAAACCTAGCCATGTGACATATCAATTTTCTCAGCTCGCCAAGCGGATTTCAGTGACGCAGTCAAAATTAAAAAAGCCACACCCCCTGTGGGTGTGGTTTCTAGTATTCGGTGAATGTGCGTAAACTGGGTCATGCGACACATTAGCTTTCTAACCAAGCCATACCGACACCCAGGGGATAAATAACAGGTGTGAAACCACACCCCCTGCGGGTGTGGCTGTCGCTTTCTAGTGCATCGACTTAAACCAGGTCATGCGACATATCAATTTTCTTAGGACGTTGAGTGGATTTCAGTGGTATAGTATAGACATGCACCGAGTACCGAAAAAGTCGACTCGGCTAGCACCGCGTACTCGGCAATATTTTTGCTGATTACTCATTTCTGCTCGTTTGCTGAATACCGAGCAAAGCTTGGCAATCGAGTACCGAGCAAGGCTCGGCTACCGGGTAAATTGTCAAATAGATCATCAAAATATCATTGTTTATATTATATTTAATTACCAGTATCTTTATTCTGAGAACTGGTGGAAGGAATCACGTGAAGCTGCTGATTCTTCTTCCTGTTCCAAAATTTCGATTAAACTTGGTTACAGGATAGAATTAACAAATTTTATGGGGCTATTTTTTAAGTAAGTTTGATTTTGATTGGGGGTGTGGCTTTTTTAATTTTAACGACATCACTGAAATCCGATTGGTGAGCTGAGCAAATTGATATGTCACATGATAGTTTTGCCATTGAGTGCAGAAAAAAATGTGTTTCGTTGACCGCTTATATCATTCGTAATAGCGGGAACTGTAAATAATCTGTTGGCTCTGATTGGTTCCCAGTGATGTCTTGAGCCGAATAAATACATAAATCTCGACATCATGTGTGGAACTTTTCGGTATGCAGGGTTTGCCGCGGAATGTTCTTCATGCGGGCTTTTTTGTACTGATAATTGAACTATTTAGTGTATCAGATACATTAAAAGACTGTATCAGACACTGTATCAGATACTCTCAAATTGCTGTTAGCTTCATTTAATTTAAAAACCCAATTAAAAATTGTATTTATGGTATAAAAGTTAAAATAAATATTCGCATAAACTCAAAATACAATTAAAACCCTTTAAACCAAAATTCCTACGACGTGACACATTTCTGAGAAAGGTTAAAGCTGGTTGTTTTTTCGCGATCTCACCATACATACATGAACTGTGGATTTGACTCGCCCTCTATGTATGCTAATGGGCGAGGCCATTGTTAATGCACTCTTAAAAATCCAGTAATAAAATTTTAATATCGTGTGTTACCGCTGGTTTGGTAATATTATCTATTACCATCAGCGGTAGCCTTGATGTCTTAATTCCCCCACCACAGAATTTAGTCTCGTGCCAGCCTTACGACGTAGTGAAGATCGGATTGCTACCATGCGGTAATAGTGCGGCTACCAGCACGGTAGAGTCATATATGTTTACCGCGTGGTACATAATAAAATTACAGTGTGGCATTATCATTTTCCCATTATGCCCGACCAACCTATTTTTCCAATGATTGAATTCTATCGACCTGATTGCAGAGGTATTGACAAATAAATGATCGTAAAATAACAGAAACAACGTAGACATGGGTTGTACCATGATAAATATGTTCGTCAAGTATTTAGCTCGGTGTTGCCAAGGATACTTGTCCAATGCTTCAAAAAATTGTTTAAATAAAACATTCAAGAACTTCTGCCAGTGTTTCGTTTCCCTGCCAGCGGGTTTGCTTCACTGTGCAAGAAATGCAGCGCCTTCTAGCCACGCGCCCTACAAAACTATAGCGGCGTGAAGGAGTTTCTTGCAATTTGCATTTCTTGTGGGTAAAAATATCCGCAAGAAACCATTTGTTTGCACTTATTTCTTGCAGGTGGTTACTTGCACCTGAAACACTGTCTGCTGCCAATGGAAATACAGAGTAACGCCCTAACGATGCGAACGATCCGGTGTATACACTTTAATAATGAGATAACTCTCCAAACGATTCGAACCATGTTTTGGAGTCTATTTTGTCACAATAAATACTAGCATTCCTACATATGTGTGTTTATTGCAAATAAATTTAATACTTTATCGGCAAAGAAACCCAGTCGTAAAATGCGCTACCCTCTAGGGATCCTATTGGTCTTAACTTCTACTACATGTTCAGACCTTAGCGAAGTGTCAATATCATTCTTTAATAACTGCGTAACAGTGCTAATCACTTCCGGAAACATTACGGTGGTTACGGAACATCCAATAATCTCAATTACAAAACTTAACGGGGTTACCAACAGCGTACCGAGAATGCGGGGAAAGGCTGCATCCCGAAGAAAGTGGAGAGGAGCACCATACTGCTGGGCTTTCTTTGTAGTTGAACCAACCAAAAAACAATTAGAAGTTATTCCACTTGATAACTTTCTCCCACCATTTATCACCCAAACTTCCCGACCCCAGTTTATAATTCTGATTACGGAGAGGAGCAGCCAAGCGTCTGTTAAGTCTTGGATAGACAACCATACATCTTATTCTACCATGATGTTTTGGAGTCGCGAATTGATATTTGCATATTTATGGGAAAATCGCACCGGCACTACCTTTTCTTACCACAATAAGTATTACAGCAAAACCGTCTCTAACACTTCGGAACCTTGGATAAGTGTTGAATGCCATAATTTAGACGTTATAAGAGATACATGTTTTCCTAAAATTTCCACCGTGTCTGAACAATTATCAAAGTTAAACAAATATTATTGGCGGCCTTTCGATCGAGACGAGCCAACTTTTGCATATTCCAAATTTCACCGATTGCACGAAGAACTATTAAAAAATGGCGAGACAAAGTGGTTTTTCGAAAATTTAGCTAGTTCAACCACTATTGATGAATTTCTCTGTATTTGGATACTAGAAGACGTTCTTCGTCACGAGATGCTCCCTTTGGCAGGAGGTGACCAAATAAATGCCGCGTTTATAGTCGGTTCACTAAATTTTAACACGTTTTATTCCGACATCATTTTGCTGAGGACGAAATCTTTAAAATTTTTATCCTGTCACCAAGTTGGGCATCATGTGTCTACATTTGGTCCGCTCTTTTCTCCTTTCGATGGCGAAACTTGGCTTTGTATTTTACTAAGTTTTACACTAACGTCATTATTAATATCGTTACTATTGAAGTCTTATTCTGTCCTATCCGGTGCATTCCTACCGTTCGGAATACTAGTCGAAAGCTCGGTTTTAAGTGGTATAAACTTGTCGAAAGTAAATGCTACAGCTTGCCATTTACTAATTGGGATTTGGGTCGTCATGATTGGCACGGTTTTAACTAATTGGTACAAAACTAGCTTCACGATGGAGATGATTGTGCCGGAAGATGTGACCGCTCCATGGCGCACCTTTATTGACGTAGCAGACTTCAATTTCTTCATTCCCGTAGAATTTTTCAATTTCGACCCAGGCCTTAGCATCGACTATGATGGGCTTATTCGAAGTTTTTACTATAAGTTATTCCTCTTTTTAAAGAGGTTGACATGGCCGCATCCTCAGTTTGGAGACACAAATATTGTCGAAGGTAGGAATGACATAGTCCTAAGGTGGCATGATGCAATGACCGCAGCTGCCACGTGGAATATGGGCTACCCAGCATTTAAATCGGTAGAAGTCCTAAGACCATTAATGTACAATAGTACTGAGCATTTTATAAAGAACTTGACTGGATGTGAGCACGTGGGATATTTGGACACTGGTGAAAACATTGATAGCCTACTGGCCTTCTTAAACGATAAGATTATGAGGAGAAAGTCCTTTATGAAGGGGGAGGATGAAATATTAAATCATTTCCAGGGTTGGGAGCTACCTTCAATTCGAAACAGTTACGTCTTTGAGAGAATGAAGATAATGGTGTCGTCGGGTATTTATGGCTATATCGATTCCTGGTATAAACGAGTAAAGCCTATGAAATTGTTTAACCATTATGCACCAAGTAATGAGACTAGGGAAGATATAAATGGGGTATTTCTTGGATTAGGGTTTAGCTCGAAAATTTCTACGGCTTTCTGGATTGGTGGAATTATGATAGTTTTAAGCTTAGTTGTTTCGTTGGGGGAAGTAATTGTTTATGGTTTGTGGCATTAATATAGGTAATATCGTTCCCAGATTAATGTTCCGTTTAGGGCTGACAAATCCGGATACTCCGAATTCGAAAAATCCGGATTTTTCGGATTTCGGATACTTCGAAATCCGGATTTCAATAACTTAAAGATTCATATTTATTAACGATGTAAAGATTCAAATCTTGGGGAGAAGTGTGAGTTTAATGAAATTAGCATGCTATCCATTCCAAATATATTTAGTTTATCATATCCGACATTAAACTCACTTTTTTGAAATCCATTTTTTCAGTTCATGAACTGGGAAAAATGTCCAAAAATTACCCGCATCGTCGGAAAGTTTTCAGAAATATTGAAACTTCTAAAAAAGCTGAGATTGCAATTGAAATTAATAATATGACATCTGTCTGATTCGTTCAAATATCCAGGAAATAAATAATAACAATAAATAATTCAAATCCGGATTTAAATCCGGATTTGGGTCCCAAGAAAAACGGATAATCCGAAATCCGGATTTGAAAATTGGGAACGGATTTGTCAGCCCTAGTTACGCTTGCACAACTGTCGTATAAATTACTGCTACGCAAGGTGTGTGTGAAAAGTTTCTCCTTCTCATAGCAATTGTGAGCGTACAGAAGCATACTTACCAACATATTTGAGCGGCTATATTTTTTATAAGTACATACTCTAACATCTTGTCTGTCCAACGGCACACACACATCATCATAGTTTAGTCACTTCTTAACTTTATGTAGATAGTCGCTTCTTAAATTGATAGCAATTGTGTCATGAATTGCAAACAAGTTTCTATTAACTGATATTTGTTGTCATTGATATGTTAACTAGTCACTCAGCAGGTAATTTGTGAAATTCTGTAACAAAAACTTACTTAATTCTTTAATTTTACCAGATTATTAAGAACACAATTACATACACTTATTATAATGGCGTGTGAGTATGCATGTGCATATACATATGTATATACTTTTATATTCAAATTTAATTGGAAATTTAATTCACCTTATCTTATTTTATTTTAATTATTTTGTAATTTTTTTAGAATTTCATAGCCTGAAGAAGCTGTAATTTATCACCTTGAAAGAAATTTTGTCAGAAATTGTACAGGAAATTAAGTCAATTTTAATAATTTACTTAAGTTTTCACAGGTTTACTAATTTTTTTGAGATAAATAAATTGCCTATTTAGAAAAATTAAACGTCCGTGTGTAACCTTCGAACGAATAAGAACACTTTAAGTTTGGTGTTACGAAAAGAATCCGCAGCTCCGATTGGAACCTAAATGATGGAATGGAGAAAGAGCTCGACATGCACAATAAATTTATACGTTACAGAAATTTAGCACAGATCAAGTGCCGACATTGTGTCTCAAAGTAATCAATCATATCAGGAGTCTCACTCAACTTGAGATAAAAAGTTATGTCTTGAAGATGAGAACTTGAGCGAGATTTATTTGTTGTAGGGGTGGTACTGTGGTACGCTCAGAGATATGATGCCACCCATAGTTCTCTCCGATACCCGGGCTTTACACAGACTTGCCAATAATTCTGGGAAATCCCACCCGTTTGAGATTGGAGATATATGTAATAAATATGTGTATGTGTCACCACTCTTTAAGGTACGGTTTTCAGCATTTTCACATAAAAACAGGTTGGTAAGGTTACCGTGAAAGATTTTAAAACATTGAAAATTTGCTACTTGTTTGATAACCGCCCAGGAAGTTGAGTCGTCTTCAATTATTTTAGTACATATATGTACTAAAATATATGCATTTGGGACCAGCCCTGGCATTATATTACACTGTGAGGCCGTGTTAAAGTACTCTCCTGCACTCTATTTCTCCACTGTCCCTCATGAAATAGCTCCTCCCTATAGGGCGGATTTGTCCTCTTTAGAGAGTCACGGATTCATCTGACCACCATCAGACGCAGAAAACAAAATTCTAAACACCGGAGAATGCATTTCCCTGAGGTCGAATCCTCCCCCCCCGGTCTATCTATGACTACTAAAGTGGTCTTGATAAGTAATACATAAGTACATACATACCATCTATCTAGCAATACTTACAGTATTAGTATTATTCATGTGAAATTGAATAAAACACTTTTGCATAATACCCTTATGACATACAATTTTTTGCATATAAGCACCACTTATTTACCATAGATTTTTTACATAACTACTTTTCACATAACAAGTTGAAATTCATGATTAGTCATAATTATTCATGCACAAAGTAAAATAGTGCACCAATAGTATCTAATGTATCCAATAATGATGATTTTTGATAATTTTTAAGAGAATATGTACAACTGAGAATTTTTGGTGATTGTTTGAACGGGGAAAACATTTTTTTGTAAATTTAGCCGGGTGTGGTGAACGCAAATTGGGTCAAGGCGGAAAACTTAAAATATATACATACTCACTCAATTTTCGTACGCTAAATTACGTACATTGTACTCAACAAATCGAAGGGGAATCAAAATCGGCTAATGACTAATAGATAATGTCTAACAAGGGAACCTTCCGAGGTGCCGGTCGCGTCCCAATGTTTTTTAGAATCTACTAGGGTCCTAGATAGATGAAGGATCCGCTCATATTTCCTTGCAAAACTGATATTTGGCGCCAAACTTAAAAAATTGCATTTTCGACCAATTTCAAACCAACATAACTTTTACAGTTTCGGTGGGATTTTCAAAATTTTATACTTAAAATGATCACAAAAGTCGAAATTTTAAGAAAAACTAAAAAATAATTTTTTAATATTTTTGAGCAATTTTTACGATTTTTTCGACGAGCCTCCATTTCTAAGAAAATTACGAAAATTTGCAAAAACTTCAACCTGACAATTTTTTGAAAAATTTTGTGACATATGAAAGTTGAACCATTTGTCATGATCTTGGTCAAAAATTTTAAAAATCCGTCCAAGATTTCAAAAGTTATGGCGGTTTTAAAAATACAGTCAATTTTAGCTAATGTGGTGCCACGGCACTACGAAAAATATACGTTTTGCACGGAAATAAGAATGGATCCTTCATCTAGGGTCCTAGTAGATTCTAAAAAACATGGTGGGCATCCTGGACGCGACCGGCACCTCGGATGTTTCCCTTGTAAGTGCTCGTATGACTTGTGAAGATGATGGGTCAAGTACAAGGTCATCTAATATGACAGCCTACATTTGAGAAGCATTTTGGTTCCTATATTAGTACAATAGGGGTTTCTCTTGCTAATTCCTTCCTAATTTACGAATTATACTAAATAGGATTGTGTAAACCTGATGCTTACATAATCGGTGGTTATTCAAAATTACACTATGCAATAAGGTTATTATGCAAAAAAAATGTAATTTCACCGTGCAGGTAATTTTGCATAATACCAAACAGGACAAACTTTAGTATCGAGAAATAAATACCTGCCTAACTACATATATCTGCCAGATTTACAAAGCCTTACGAATAACCGAAATTAAGTATGTACATATTATTTTTACGGTATTGACATATTTCCCCTGTAAGGATATATGTAAATTGTTCTTGGTTGACGATTTAATTTACTTCCAATCAAATCAACCATTCCACACAAGCGTACCATTTAGGTATTTACATATGTATGCACGTCACTGTATTTTGGGTGGATGTAACATTTGGCATTTAAAGCGATCACGGATCAGTCATATACATAAAAATGTATTCAAAATACGGCCTTAAACTGATCCAAGTCGCCCTCCTCCTGTCTTTTTATTTGGGCTCAAACTGCATCATTTTCAACACGAGAACCAAAACTTTCTACACAGCGAAACATTCCACTTTTCGGTTACTGCCGGCCACATTTTTGATTGGTTTCGTAACACTTTTTTTCTGGTGGAGAACGATTGAAATATTTTTGTACAAGTGTGGAAACAAAAACGAATATTTCCACATTTCGTACACTTTCTCCTTCCTTTTCACTCTGGGAATAGCTGCCTTAATTTTCTTGAACATGTTTAAATTGCATTTTTGCCAAATTATGACGCAAGTGGTGCGATACTGCTTGTATGTTGAGGGTAAGGAAATAAATATGTACTTTTTAACCACTTTGCAATTTCTTAATCAGATTAAATTAAATTAAAGCAGATTAAGTTAATCTGCTTTAAGGGATACAAATGTAATTTAAACAACACGGAAATACAGTAAATTAAATGTTTTCTTTAATATAAACGACATTATATGCATATGTAAATGTCTAAATGAGGTTGCTAATGACGTGTAATTTTTGCAAAAATAACAAATTGCATAATTTGTAGGTACATTTGTAGGTAGGTCAAACGGAAGTAACTTTGACCTTAATTTTTATCATGACAATTTAAAAGATATGGTACAGTAGTACACGCTTAGAAAATGGTACTAAATCATTACTGGGCGGAGTACATACACTGCACTGTTATGTACATTGTAGAAAGTACGGGAGTGCGTATATATACATATGTGGCTTCACCAGCACGGTGATAACGGGCATTACCTGGCAGCAATGCAAGTACTTCATTGTAATGAAAACTAACCACTTATGTATGCTTAGAATAAAACTATTATCAATTCGTGAGAAGTTTTTACTAAATCAATACCATCGAGGAGTGTATATGTGACTTCACCACGTCTCTAACAGTGTAGCAAATTTTGAAGGACCGGTATAATTTTAAAACCAAGCGGTGGAAACTTTAATACCGAGAAATCAATCTCTGCCCGACTATACACTCTTAGCAAAACGGTATTGAATCAATTTGACTCATCTCCAAACGGGGAGCCCACAAGACTTAACCAAATTCTGATAATATTTACCCCACATTGTGATAAATCTTCCCCACAATGTGTAAACGTAACACTGGATAGTGAGGATTTAACACATTGTGGGGAAGATTTATCACAATGTGGGGTAAATATTATCACAATTTGGTTAAGTCATGTGGGCTCCCCCTTTGGTGATGATTCAAATTGATTCAATACCGTTTTGCTAAGAGTGTACCAGATTACTAACACTACGCATACAAATTTCCTAGGCGAATGGATGATCAACTACGATCCTGCCAAATCCATGACTGGGATCGGTCTCGATGTCTTGGTCGCATTGGGGACCATTTTCTTCATATCAGTACCTTGGGCGACAACCTTGCATTATTTATTGTTTCCACAAACTCCAATATTTCTGACTACCCTGCTCCCACCGAAATGGAGAAATGACACCCGGATATATTGGGGCTACTCGTCGTTACCGACGTATTATGCGTTCGCGGCATGGCAAAATTTATGGGTTTTCGCACTCTTGGGTTCCGTTTACATGTGTAAGTTTTTAAGGTTACTAAGAGAGTAAATCGTTGGCAAATATTTTATCATCAATGATACGGATATTCAGTAGAAATTCCCCGGGTAGTGCGAATTAGGGTTTCGATTTTCCGGCAAAAACGATTTTTTACCACGGCAGGTGGGAAAAAGTGGTAAAAACCGGGAAAAACGGTTCTTACCGTCCAAAATGGGAAATATGGCTGTCCATGTATTTAGTTATGGGGAAAGCTAACTTCTTTAATAATCAATATTTCCGGAATTGGACTTCATATTCGTGATCTCCACGAATTTCTGAAAATTTTGATATGTAATACGGGCACTTTTGATCAGTTTTAATTATTTTTCCAATTTTCCATATGAATGCATGTTAATTTTAGAGATTGTTCGAATTGAACCGTATTACCAACTTATTTTCTCAGAATTTGATGGAGAATACGAATATGAAGTCAAATTTTGAAAATCTTAAGTTTTAAAGAAGTTGTTTCGGATTGCCCCAAAACCAGAGTTTTTCCAATTTCTTCCATTTTTCCCATTTCCCACCCATTTTGGGTGGGTGGTAAAAATGCCTTTTTCCCACTTTTTCCCGCTGCCCTGGTCAATTTGGTTTTTACCAATCGAAACCCTGGTGCGAATACCGCTGGTCTCAAATGTCTTTCTGATACCCAGACCCAGGTGGATACTTATTTATCGGCTACCCGTAGCATCCTACTATCCATTCGAGTTAGCATGTTCTCATCCTAACATACAAAGCAAATAAGCTTTGAAAAAATTGCCAACTTCAGATGGATACAATCCTTATTACGAATGCAAAGTTCTCTAATGTGTTCTAAAGTTAAAATTTTTTGCGAAGTTTGGTTCTGCCAGTGTGTGCAAAAAGGCAGCCTTTGTGCTTTTTCTGCGTGCCTTTTTGCCTTTTTCAATGCCCTTTTGCCTTTTTGCGTGCCTTTTTGCCTTTTTGATGCCTTTTTGCCTGTTTGATGCCTTTTTGTTCAATTTTTGACGATTGAATCGGATTTATTGTCGTTTATAACGTATTAAGGAAATTGCAGAATCTGCAATATGTTTTTAAAATTGTATTGGAGGGTTCTGACTTTCATCAATACTTCAAATTAGTTGAATACTTTTCCCCAGACATTTTCAGCGTTGTTTCTACATCGCCATCAGCTTAATTAATCAAATTTTGACTCTAAAGCTCATATTTGCGAAAAGTGTAAAGAACGCAATGAATAACTTTCACTTTAATTTTATCACGGGGTTTTCGTCTCATCTCGCCCCAAATTAGCAAAAGGGCAAAACGGCAAAAAGGCACAGATTTTTGTGGGGCAAAAAGGCAAAGAGGCAGGCAAAAAGGCTATGCCTGCCTCTTTGCTCTGCACACACTGGTTTCTGCTAACAATGCGAACTCGTAATGAATATCAAACCATATTTTTATATCACACTAAGGACGAATATTCTCATGTCCAGTTTCAATTTTGCCTTTGCTCTGTTGTGAATTCCGTGTTGGAGGAAAGAATCAGAAAACTCGAGCCCTCCGGTCAGCCTGGAACCTGCCGTTAGAATACAGATGTGTGGAACTGATGCACACACAATTGATGTCGTTTGTGGGATACGCACTGACCGGCTTGCACGTAGCATTCGGTCAATTCATTTTGTTTGCAAACGTTTCCGTCATATCGGATAAATCCCTGATGGAGAATCAAATTAAGGTATGGAAACAATTGTATGCAAATTTCAAATTTGTTTGGGACAATTTTGTTTCTTAAAGTTAAGAAAGTGTTGATTTTCATAAAATCTTAATAAGTAATCGTGTCAGGTTATGCTCATCTCCTGTACGCTATGTTTACCGCAAAAAAAATCACCAGGAGAAATTATTTGTACTTGTACACTATTTCAAATACAATGCTAAAATCCATATTATAAGCTGGAAATGTTTGTCTGCAACGGAAATGAAAGTAATTTTCCGTGACGGAAGTGAAAGTTTCACTTCCGCTGCCAACCGACATTTCCAGCTAATAATACAGATGCAATGCAAAAATAATTGTGTGGAATTATAAACAATACCGCTTAATTTTCACGAAAATCAAATAAACCCGTCGCTCGGCGGGAGACGGGCTTATACGCTAGTAAATAATACCAAGCGGTATTCATGCATACATGTTAATATGACTTTACTAACGTGGTATTGAATTGACAATTAATATATACCTCGGTATTAAAGTTTTACCATATCGATAGTACATTTTTATTGACCCGTTGAATTTAAATACCCAAAGGTAGCAACTTTAATACCAGGAAATGAATACCTGCGTGACCATACCAGATTTCTAGCAGTGTAAGCATAATTCTTCGCAGGAGTGTAACAAACTTAAAAAAGTAAACACTATTTAGCGGATAATCAGCATACATCGTGGCCAAGAATTATCTGACCACCCAAATAAATCGACATATCGGACCACAAAATTTGCTGAAACTTTTTTGTTGTCGTGTTCTCGGATCTAATTTTTTCTGACAATGTCACCCAGACTTGTACCTTCATTTGTGGAAAAAATTATAAAAATAAACCAGCGTTTGGATGAAGCAGCAGGAATTTCACAAATTGGTCGACAATTTTGAGTCGCTGGAAAAATAGTCAGGTTGTGGAGGAACCGTAAGTCAATCAGCCAAGCTAGTTATCTCAGACGACACACCACATCCTCGGTCATACCTGAGAATACGATTTTTATAATAGTCCAACGAAAATCTGGTAGTTCGACAATAATGTGTGAAGCGGTCCTGAATCTCACATATCGATATTTACTATTTTGGTAGAAAATATGTCGTTCCATTATCCAAAATCATGTGAAAGCAGTGATTTTGGTCACATATCTTCCTGAACCCAAAAACAAACTCTTTTTCGGACAAAAATATTCAAGGTTGAGTTGATTTTGTCGAGTTTCTTGATGAAAACCGCTATTTGACTGCTGATGTAAAGGGCCGAGGAATTTTGTGTACGGACACAACCGAAATATATGGTCATCCTGTGGCGAGTCCTCACTACATGAGGTACCAAACTGTGTATAGAAACGGGCTCCCAGATACGAAGATTGGAAAAAAGTGACTACCATTAATGGTTCGTATTTGGCTCTGTTCTCGAGGCGCGACGGAACTGGACGTCACTTTTGGTTGTCAAAAATTAGGTATACCGTTTTACCGTGGCCATATCTCGCCACTGTACTTCGATACCCTGAGGACTAAGCAACTTTTTTCAAATTCGAAAGAAATTCCATATGAACCGGATGGAGTACCAGTCCACACTTCAAACACTACTACTTTATTTTTCGAGTATCGATCATCTACCACCTTAGCAAAGGGTGTGTGGAAGCACCCCGGACATGAACCCAATTAAAAATCTATGACCTTAGCTTAAATTTAAGGCGGTTTACGAAAGGGTTCCAGGCGAAACTGCTTCCAAGATCAGACATTTTAAAACCGCTTGGAAAAAAATTCCCAAAACTGTTTTGGAAAATATGTCAGAAAATTTGAGGACAAAATTTGAGGACATGCAAAATCGTCTGGAGTACCCACAAAGCATTAGTCTAGAGCATACTATAAGCGTTTTTGTTATTAAAATGTTTTTCTTGTGAAATTAACCAATGTTTGAGACTAAGGCATGTCCAGAAAGTAACTTAACAGTACAAAACGATACGCTTAATTCCGATCCCGCGAAATTATAAAATTTAAATTTATGGCATTCAAAGGACAAAGGATGGTAGTCGAAGTAACCAAAATTTGGAAACGATCCGACTTAAATGAACAAAATGCGGAGGGGTTAAAGTCAGGACTCGCCAAACGTGTTTTTCACTGCCACAAAAAAGTGGCTGGCCGAAATAAGAAAAAATTGCAGGGACATTTTACTTCTTGTAGGACCTCTAAATTCACAACCTACCGCAGTATTGGAATGTATGCGGCGGCTGCTGAAGTAAGATTGAAATACAATAAAGGCCACACCCACACAGAATCCTCCCCCAAAAAGGTATGTTGCGTGATAATTAATTTCAATATGCATCTTGCCATATCCCTTAGCAATTATGGTTTATAGATGGTAATGGACCCTCTACTGTGTTCCGACTTGAAGCCCATAAACTAGGCTTCACTGCTCACACAAACAATAAATTTCCAAATTATTTCGAGGATCAAGAAATATTAACAAAAACTGGCTTGCCATAAGTGCACAAAAAATGCTTGCAGCAATTAGTGGTCATTGACGATGGAACCCGGGTCACATTTGACCCATCTCAATTTCCAAGAGACAACTTTTTCCATACATTAGATCATAATGAAGTGGATTATGAAGCGAAATTAAAGAAAATAACAAAATCTCCCAAAACTGCCTAATTTTTCAACCCAAGCATGAGTTTGGGGATATTTTGGAAACCCATAAATAAAAGGCGTCTATGACCACAACGTGTACTTTCGGGAGTTTGTAAAAAATCAGTTATTACCCTACATAGATAGGCATTAGAAAACAGAAGAGGTCTTATTTTGGTCGGACTTATCAACGTGTCAGAATACAAAATTGTGACCAGCTATTTGGAGGAAAAAAACATTGAATATGCTCCCCAATAAATCAAGCCACCAAATGTCTCTTAACCTCGTGGGATTGAAAAGTCTTGGTTTGCCAGCAAACAACAATACTATTGTCGAGGTCAGGAGCCAAAAACTTTACAAGGTTTTAAAGTAATTCGAATGAAATTTTGAAAACTATGGCGGAGATAGCGGGAAAACAGCGTTTTGCCATAATTCCGAAATAATTCCCTCAGACGGATACAGGAGGGTCAGACAAACCATGAAAAGCATTACTAGCTGGTAGAACCATTAAGGATTCTGGTGAAGTTTTGCATTCTAGTTTGTACCAAGAACTTTTAATATTATACGAATTTAAAAACTGTTAAGTTACTTTCTGGACATGCTATATACCTCCCCTGGTCAGATAATGTTTGGCCACGATGTACATAATTTAGTAATTGTATTGCTCGCAAGGTGGGCCACCTTTCTTGCAATTTGCATTATTTCCAGTTTTTACGCCTTTTAAGATGGCCTAATAGATTTGTCAGGATTAGGATGTCTGTCCGTCCGTCTGTCTGTAAACTCTCTTTAAACAAATTCTATCGACTTGAAATTGTGTACACTTGATCTTCGGGTCAAAAGTAAGGATGAGTTCGAGAATGGGCTTGATCGGTCAAGTGGTTGGTCGGTGGGGGTAATGTCTATCCAAATGTGTTTTCATTAACTACCAAGAACCATTAGAGCATATAAGTGCATGTAAAATGTTTGTACCGAAAGCCATTTTAAAAAAGCCCCGCAAAGTTGCTTGGAGTAGGTTTTTTTTACACAGTAAAGAAATGCCGAAAAGCTGCACAAGCAAAATCAAGGATGTCGCGTTCTCAATTGTATAGCATGTTCGCTACAACTAAAGATTGTCATGGCAGAAATTAATTTCACATTTGTTTGTTCTTGAAGGTATTCGTTCTTATGCTGTCCATCATAGCGCAAGTAACCTGGACCTTTTTCCTCGAAGCGTTCGGCAGATTACTAGAAAACGGCAAGAAAACTGTGAAATCCTGGAAGGAAATGAAGTTCCGAACGCGAGAAGAGAAAGCATACATGAGTAAATTCAAGAAGAGTTGCAGACCATTGAGAACTGGAAAGGAGGGTTTATTTGTTATATCCAGGATAACTGTACTTAAGTTTATGCGAGCAATCATCAGGGGGACTTTCAGAGCTGTGCTTACAATTGGAAGGGTTTGATGCATACCTGGAATGTACCCTCTTAGAAATTCAGTATTCAAATAATGCCAAGCAATATTGATATGAATATGCATAACTCTTCCAAACTGGTATTAACAAGTCTATGTATGCGGCATTAACAAATTTCCGAGTGGTTAACAAAACTTTGCACTAATTTCAAAACTCCGAATTGGCAGCGTTGCATATAAGGAATCCAAACAGAAACTTATTGATTATATTCGACTTTCGTTTCCGTTCAAATTTTGCAGTAAAATGTTCTGTAACTGCGTTCTTTAAATTCAAGTCAGTGGCCAAACATAATTACTAACGGAGAAGGGTAATTTACAGAATTTCGAATTATTAACAGGATTCCATGTTGTTCACAAAATTTGTTAGACGCAAATTATGTAGATTTAATCAAAGTCCGTTCCATCATTTGACTTTAATGGGTTAACTTAAAATGCTAACCAAAACCACATTATTCGATCGTGGATTGATAATATGGAGAATGCAATTATTTTGCAAAGTTTAATATATTGGAAAACTGGGGTCCAAAATCAAGGCAGCGGCCAAATTCTAGTCCAAAATAATTTTTAAAATTATTTCGAGCCATACTAAACCTAATGTTTAGTCAAAACCTGAATATCTGGGAATTTGCAAATAATTCGCACATTTTGGCTTGTATCGCGAAAACTGCTGGTGGACCCCCCCCCCTTTTTGTACAAATTCTTTATCTA
The DNA here is from genome assembly GCF_002217175.1 of Folsomia candida. Lineage (NCBI taxonomy): Eukaryota > Metazoa > Arthropoda > Collembola > Entomobryomorpha > Isotomidae > Folsomia > Folsomia candida. The sequence continues at coordinate 491,434 of NW_019091223.1, read as the reverse complement.
CACAAAATTACGCAAATTTTAAGCTATCAAACTCGAAAATCGTTGGAAGATGAAAAAACACTATTTCATTGTATATATCTGTATTAATAAAGGATTACTTGACTTGACTTGACTTGCTTATTTCTTCAACTTTTATCTTACAATGCGATGGTGTGAACTTCACACCCACCGATTTAGTTGAAATTTTGAAATTCTGCAGTCCAAGTCAATACAACCAACGTTTCTTGAGGCCGTTTGTGCGATGGTCAGAATTCGACAAAATATTGGAGGTCAAAGTTTAAAAACGGGCGATTTTCTGCACCCGGAGGAAGCACACTCAACCTCCATTCTCTTCCCGTGCTAAAAATTCCACATTTATCAACTTTGACCTCAAATATTTTGCCAAATTCTGACCATCGCACACACTGCATTCAGAAACGTTTCTTGTATTGCCATGGACCACATAATTTCGAAATTTCAACCAAATCGGAGGGTTACACTTCACACCATCGCATTGTAAGTATATAATTTTCTATCCATTTGTTTCGTATGTACAATAATTTTCCAGCTGTACATACGCATATAACTTACATTTAATTCACAAATTTAAAAAAAAACTGAAATTGTTATTTTAGACTTTCCAAAAACTTGAACATCCAGCAACAACAAAAACATTTTATTTCATCGTAATAACGGAGATCGTGATACATCTTGAGAAAAGTGATGCGTAATGAATGATGTGAAAAGTGACACTTAAAATGGCCGACGATCCGTACCAACCTATTCAATTGCACAAGCATCATTTGTAATAAAAAATACATATGGATATGAACCAATGCACATTCTTGAAAATAATGATAGTACAGTTTCCTTAATAAAAAAAATTCACATTGCTTTGTAAAAGAGCTAACATACTTTTATGAGGTTGCGCCATTAGAATCTAGATGATAGAACACGACTCGTCTAACGCCATCAACCAGTTTGATCCCTTGAGCATAATAATTATCTGCGATCGTCTGTTCGAGATACTCTTCAGGGGTGAAGTCGATCCCAAGCAAGGTTTCTGTACAGCCTGCAGGAACCGTTGGGAGGACCGGAAGTGGTGGTAGTTCCGGTGGGTCGGGAACGTCTTCTCCCTTTTTTTCCGGCCTCTTTCTCCCATCAGAGGGTAACAGGCTACTTGCCGACCAACCTACACCTTCGGAAGGGAAAAGGGACGGATTCAGTCTTATCATGGCGTATGGGTCCGTCACGAATAACAGGACGTCGGGATCGGGTGGGGACAGATCGGATTTCGCTACATCCGGTTCATCCCTTGGACCGGATCCCGCTTCATCTGTTTTCTCGCATTTGCCAGCCTCTTCAACCTTCGGTTGTCGTGAACGTGTTGCATTTTGTGGAAATTCGCCTTTCTCCTCTAAACGTGCGACCGAATTGGTATTACATATTTCTAGTTGGTGAAATTATCAAGTAAATTAATTCCAGTAATTTCATACCTGCCATCTTAGCAATATTGGGGGCGCTTGTTTGTTCCAACTTGACTACATGGTCGCCCACTGGCTCGAGATTTACCATATCTTCCTCTTTGTACTTCTTGGCTGGAGGAGAATGGTTCCTCGTGGCTGGTTTAAACACTGTTTGCACTGAGCTTGTCCCGACTTCCGGTTGCGACTTCGTGTCCGTTTCTCCCTTTTCCTTATTTTGTCCATCCTGAGGTTGGAGCATTTTCATTACATAAGCCCCATTTTAACCGGATGTAACATTTTGCATGTGACTTGGTGAAATACCTTTGTATGATTTGGTGGTGGGGGTGGCATTCTGGAGGCTACTGCAGCAAAGAATTTATCCGGCTTATAGCTGATTTGGTCCGGTGGAAGGTTTAAATTCAGGTTAGGATATGCTCTGGCCAGTATGTCGGACGAGATTGGAAGGAGACCGCGCATGTGAGGGGACACCTCCAATATCGCATTCCATACGTTTATAATGTGCTCACTGTTCTGTAAAGTAAAAATTAAAATGAGAGTTCAATAAATTTGCTAAATATTTATGTAGTCCTCGACTGTTGCACAAGACTTTTATCAATAATAAGAGGATGGATATAATTCATAAATTTCATAGAAATGGAAATAATTTACTACAAAAGTAGCTTGGTTATACTTCCTGTGTTTGGAGTGTAGTTTTTTTACGGGGATGGGCAAATTTTATATGGCCCTCTGCATGAAAATTAGGGGCAAAGTTCAAATTGATTTTTTATACAGTGTTCCACAAACTAAGTGCCAGTGAGAAGCACGTGGGGGTGAGAGCAAAGAAGGGTCTTTAAGGTACCAAGTAATAAATCTTCAAAATTATTTACAAAAGATTAGTAGAAAATTTTTTGATCCCTACAAGAAATTTCGATTTCTCAACCCGAGGACACACATCGCATATCAGAGAAGTGAGATACATATGTATCTAAAATTGTTATTGAAACAAAAATTTCCATAAATATTTTCTAAATTATGGCAAAATCCCAATTTGCTTTACACGGCACACAATAATACCTCTTTTGCCTTTCCTCTTGCCTTCTGAAGAGCAAAGAGTTTCTGGCTCACAGGAAATAATAACTTCTCCGGTCGTGCTTCACATATGTTACGTAATTAAACAATATGTGAATTTTGTCCATCTTACAAAACTCATAAATGCTTGACACTTTCACAAACATTACGTGTTTAGTAAGTAGTATTTACCTCGTATTTATCTTGTGCCACCGCAGTTTTAAACAAACCACTGAGCCGAGCGTCCACTCCAGTGACGGCTCTCACACGGTCGGCGAATTTCTTCCGCCGCTTCAATATCCCGACGTACATCCAGAGTAACGTGATCGCCACGACGGGCTCGTGTGGAGGTCCGAGCCTTGCACACATTCTTTTCGACAAGTTGCAAATTACGGTAGATGGATCTCTTTCGTCTGCATATCTGGGCATGACCACTAGGGTTGCCGCGGGTAGCGAAAATGCTACCCGTTACCCGACCCGCTACCCGCAGCACAATTACCCGTACCCGCACGGGTACCCGTTACCCGCTACCCGTTATGAGAATTAGGTTAAAAACTAACCAAACTTCAGAATAAATTTGATTTGATCAATTATTTGTTCATTTGGGTAACCCAAATTGGGTTGATATCTACTATGAGATGATGCTATGCAAGTAACGCATGCCATAATTTGGCCGTACATAGATATCACTCGTTATTTTTGAAACCAAAATTTTTGGCTTACATTAGATCGTTTTTCAGGCTATACGGATTTATGTATATCAAAAAATTAAGCCAAGAAATAGGAGTTATACGACACTAATTTCTACGTTGAATGATTCGTTTAAAGGAAACTATTGGTGGACAGAGTTCAAAGTCCACCATGGTTTTCTTCCTGTCGAGGAAAAGATACGGAACATTTACTTAAAAATTAAACGTTGCCGCCATATTTTTCTTTGAAGGGATCATTCAACGGAAAGATAAGTATCAGACGACTCCTAATTTTTGGCCTGACATTTTGATATACTCGCTGGGCAATCTTGGTATACCTTAAAAAAGGTTCAGTTCTTAGTTTGATTTTTTCAAATTTTTGATTTAAATTAAGTTTCCATTAAAAAATATTGCCTACAAATAAATTTTTTGCTTTAAATCAGATTCATGTTTTTCGTCTTCAAAGCACAAATTAAAAGCTCGTCAATTTTACATAAATACACACAAATACAAGTCAAATTATTATTGATATTTTAGGCAAATTATACTTGCGAAACAATAATTTCTCCGCATTTTCTGGACATGAAATGTATTTGAGGCTGGCATAGGCTTCTATGGCGTCCGAAAAGAGACGTTCGCTGTAAACGCTTGTTACTGGCAAATGACAAATTTTGAAATGGAAAAATAATAAATTGACGCTTTTGCTGGCAAATGGACTAACTTGCTGCTAACTTTCTTTGTGAACTGAGTTATGACGAAAATTAAATAAAAACTGGACTACCCGTTACCCGTGCGGGTAGCTCTAGCTACCCGCAGATAACGGGTACCCGCAAGAATCGTGCGGGTATGCGGGTAACGGGTACCCGACCCGTTACCCGCGGCAACCCTAATGACCACCATTTCTCTGAGTTTGAGGGGTAGATTGGCCAGACCTGAGGGGGAACGAAGGCTGTCGCACATGGCCACCTCCCAGGACTGGAGTGGGAAAACGAATGCACGTTTTTTGGTGGGAACATTGGAAATTGGTTGTTTCACCTGGTCAGATACACATGGCGTCTTAACTGAAACCTTCAGGTTGGGGTAAAAGTCGGTAATTGACCGTCTTATGTAGCAATATCCGTATGCAGCGGAACCGATGGCACTTACCCCGAGGTTTTCTCCGCCACGAGAAAAAGTCTTGGCCTAGTTGAGGATGATTTCCTCCATGGAGCAATTTTCCGAACCTATTTTCGCCTCTTTTTGGACCATTGCTTCGTCCAGGGGACCCGACTTTCCGGCGTGGTCGATCATCACCAAGATTTCGTGGAGTTCGAGTAAACTCTGGAATTTAAAGGATAACAAACGTCATAAACGGCAGGTTGAAGGGAGGTTTTGGTAGTTAAAAGTAAGGTGCCAAAAATTTGAAATTTGAAATTTAACAATCAGAATCGTTCACTCCTTGGGGTACGACCTCTGTATTTAAATAAATAGGTTTACAGGTAATTATGCGCAAACCTTGGCGTGATGCCGGACGCAAAAGGTGAAGAATTCTTTTACTTTTCTACATCTTTCGCCTGGAGGGAGGGCGTCCTTTTCTCTGTGAAGGATATCAGCGTACGCCCAGCAGAAGACGACCCACTGTCTGCCCTCGACCGCAGGCTGGAATAAATGTTAAAAATTGAACCTTTTCACTTATTCACGTCAAAACACAATATGAGCGTTATGAAAAGTAGGGCAAAGATATGAAGCAACGTAGAAAATCTAATTTATTTTTTTATTAAAACTACGTCATTTTGCCAGTTTCAATCTAATGTTTTTACACATTGATGCAAAAAATCATCAGGATAAAATTTTGACCTCCAAAAATCTCAAAACTTATAAGGCAAAATGATGTAAATAGTTGTTTACAAATTCAAAAATACAAACTAGATTTTTTATCCTTTATTTTTGGCAACGGAATGGGCAATGACCCCACTACCCCCACCTTCACGTTCCTTTCTCCCGTTCTACCCCAAAACACCCCTGCCCACTGTATCCTAAATTTTGATATACATCCTTACAACTTTGTCCTCGAGATATCTTAAACATTTATGAACATCACTTTCACTCCTTGCCAGCCGGACCAATTTTTTCAATATAAGTGAACTCCAACCCGTTCGGAATGCTACTCGGGCGACCAGCAATGGACGGTTTCCAATCTTTATATTTTAAATTAATTCGGTCGACGAGTTGTCTAAAGTTGGCAAAGTTTTGTTCTGGTTTCAGTTTTGTGCCCATTTTTTCCAGGGTAGTGTATTTTTTCGAAGTTTTATATATGTAAATTAATAATTTCGCAGGCCAAGTTGGGAATTTTGTAGACCAGTGGAACATGTGCTTATGAGGATATTTTATGGCGAGCATGTCTCTGAACTTTGGAATCCACTCACTTGTAAGTGAGCTCAGGAGTTTGGTAGATAGATATTTATATACATACATAAGTATACACACTTTGTTAATATATGTACGCATCGCTTTGTTGCATAATACAGATGCAAGTCAAGATTCATGGAAGTATTGGAGGATGTTAGTTTACAAATCTGGCTTAAAATCCAGTACAAGAATACGCCACAAGTACATACATATTTGCGTATGTGAATGGTGACATACCGGCAATGGTGAAGGAATTCGAGCCTTTCCGTGCATGTAATGACAATATTCAGGGATGCAATCCATAAATAATAGGGTTTGTATGTTACTGCATTGTTATTATCTACTAGTTTAAGTACATATGTTTATGTAAACCCATTAATGGACAGATACTTATAAACACGAATGAATACATTAATAATGTGCAGAGATAAAACAATCATTGTTTCGAACTGTTAATAATTATAAAAATTATTTTTAATTAACCAATTTATTTTTTTTCAAGTTGTTTTAAACTTATAAAAAAGTCGAATCTCACATTTGTAGATAATTTATTGTATTACAAATAGCAAAAAATTTAGACACATGCCGAGAACTGCGATCACTAAAAAATCCCTATGATTCACCAGCATCATAAATAAACGCTAATATTTTGCAGATTCTGGGCGCTCTTAAAAATATTGATACCATTTTACGAAGTGAATGCACTCTAAGCTCAATAAATATAATTAAACTGCCTTATATCTGGAACAATGTTTGCTTTTTATTAAGTTAACGTACTTGACTCTAACTTTATCTAGCACAGTGCACTTAAATACACGATAATATAGAATCTAGACTACATTTAAATACATATTTGTCAATCATAATTTTTAAAAGGGCGGATCATTAAAAATTGTGTCGATGATAGAACACTACTCGTCTAACGCCATCTACCAGTTTGATCCCTTGAGCATAATAATGATCTGCGATCGTCTGCTCGAGGTACTCTTCAGGGGTGAAATCGATCCCAAGCAGGGTTTCTGTACAGCCTGCCGGAACCGTTGGGAGGACCGGAAGTGGCGGACGGTCGAGAAGGTCGATATCCTTTTTCTCCAACCTATTTCTCCCATCCGGGGGCATTAGACTAGTCGTCGACCAAGCACCACCTTCGGACGGAAAAAGGGACGGATTCAGTCTTATGACTGAGTGTGGGTTCGTCACGAATAACAAAACATTAGAGCCGAAGGGAGAAGTGTCAGATCCCTTTATATCCGGCTCCTCCAGTGGACCGGATCCTGTTAAGTCTGCTTTCTCGCAGTGACCAGTAGGTTGTCGTGACGGCGTTGAAGTTTCTGGGGATTGACCTTTCTTCTCTAAATCCGAGTTCGAATTAAGATTATTTTTTACTGGGGAAATTGTTAAGTCAGTTAATTCTAATAATTTATTGTCTATCCTCTGACAAGGAAACATACCGAGGTGTCCAACGAGTTAAAGGTCGACACCTATACCAAAATGACCACAATACATGACTTATTAAACAAACTGAAGGAATTTCCGTGTAAAATTCACTTTTCGTCAAGTTGCGACGATATTTGTGACGAGCGCATGACCATCGGGTTGCCAGCGGGAGAGGTCGGCTGCTGAACGATCAGGTCGAACACAAAGAAGCGTCGTCGTCTTCACGTCGTCTTCAGAGATTTCAAATTCGATCAAATTTTGAAAACCACTTGAAATTTTGAAAAAAATTGAAATTTCTTCAAAATTTCAAAATTTTCTCAAAATTTCAAAATTTTCTCAAAATTTCAAAATTTTCTAAAAATTTCAAAATTTTCTCAAAATTTTCTAAATTTTTTTTTCAAAATTTCAAGATGTTTTCAAAGATTGTTTGAAAGAATTCGAAAAACCTGAAGACGACGTGAAAGCGACGACGCTTCTCTGTGTTCGACCTGATCATTCAGCGGCCGACCTCTCTCGCTGGCAACCCGATGGTCATGCGCTCGTCACAAATATCGTCACAAGTTGACGAAAAGTGAATTTTACACGGAAATTCCTTCAGTTTGTTTAATAAGTCATGCATTGTGGTCATTTTGGTATAGGTGTCGACCCTTAACTCGTTGGACACCTCGGTATGTTCCCTTGTGAGTAGTTTGTTGACCGTCTGCTTCTTCCAGTTGTACTATCCGGGCATTTTCTGACTCGGGCTTGGCCAATTTTTTCCCTTTCTTCTTCTTGGGTGGAGGAGAAGAATCGTTCTTTGTGGCTGGGTTAAATACTGGTTGGGTTAGTGAACTTGTCCCCACTTCAGCTTTCGGTTGTGTGTCAACTTCTCCATTATTCATGTTTTCCCCGACCTGCGATAGCATTTTTCTTGTCACTAAGCAGAAGTAGGTTACAGGTTGTGACCGCCAGATTTCGATCTACTTTGAATATGTTTTGGGACTAAAACCTAAAACGGAAGAAAGATTCGATTACATGGTGCCAATCGTATCCCCCGCACCCACTCAAATGGGTCAAAACTGCGAAAATTGCCATACTATTTAAAATCACCGCCAAAAATCGAGTTTTGCTCAGATTTTGAAAATGTTTTTGTGATCTCAAACAGTTGCTCTATCGTACATATCCAATGGAAAACTCGACTCATTTGCAATTTCTAGTGTTTTAAATAATCCCCCTGGGCAGAAAATCTTGAAAAATATCGAAAATTTTTTCCAAGAAGCTGTAATTGCTATTGAATATAATGCACCGATGTTGGATCACAGAGATATAAATACTTGTAAAATATGAGCAAAACTCGACTTTTCTAGGGCAAATTGTTGCAGTTTTCACGCCTTTGGGTGAGTGTGGTGGACACAGTTGGCCCCGTGGAGTGGAATCTTTCCACACTTTCTTTACGGTCATAGAGTCCCACAACATACTTACCAAAGGGATATCGAAATCTGGGACTACCTGCGACCTTCTACTGATAAGCTCCGGATGTAACACATGGCATTGTCGATTGGTGACATATTTACATGTTCATGATTTGCTGCATCGGTTGACATTCTGGAGGCGACAGCGGCAAAGAATTTATCCGGCTTGTAGCTAATTTCATCCGGGGGAAGGGTTAAGTTCAATATGGGATATGCTCTGGCCAGGATGTCGGACGCAAAATCGCATTCCACAAGTTTATAATGTACTCGCTATTCTGCAAGTTCATTTAACATGGAAATGATTTACAAGCAGAGACTGGCGGATTAAAGATATCGGGATTAAGGATTGAGATTGAGGATTAAATTTTAAAATCTTGGGATTGAGATTGAGGATTAAGGATTAATTTTAAAATTGTGGGATTAAGGATTGGGATTAGGGATTGAATTCTGGGATTGGGATTAATTCGGGATTAAATTTTGGGTAGTTTTCTGGGATTGGGAATTAATTTAGTCCTGGATTAATTGTTTGCATTAAATTTCATTATGCCAGATTTTTAAATTAATTAAATGAATCTGAACTTCCCCAAGCAACCTCAATGCGAATTTACTGCGAATCCCAATGCAAGTTTATGCAATTTTTGTGCATAAAAAGTTGTAATCATTAATTTGTACAAGATTCGTGCAAAATTTGTATCAATTTTTGTGCTGCTAATAAATTAGCACTCGAAATCCACGAAACTATCACAAATTAATTAGTAGCAAATTATTACAAAGGAACAAGTGAATATTTCGTGCGTATTTGTTAGCACTAAATTTTCATGAGATTTCTTGCACCAAATTCATGCATAATTATGGTGTGTCCCATATTAAGTTGGAAGATGACATATGACCTGTGGAATTCGACCTGGTTAAAAGATTTTTATAAAACCTTTGGGGTGGTGTAGCTGGGAATCATACCAACCAGTTTTTGTCCCGGGAGATTTTTTTTACTCCATTCTTGGCCACCAATCCGACGCTCCGCAATAACCCTCGAATTTGCGATTTTCACTCGCTTGAGAAATGTTCTTGCTGATTTTTCGCCGTTAACGTTCGAATGTTTCCTGTTTTTTCGCCTTGTGGTGAAGGTTAGAGTGCCTTCTTTTGCACAAGGGCCAAATCTTTTCGATTTCTTTCAAATAGAGACATTTGGAGGGTTTTCTGTCTTAAGGGTATCTTTCCCAATGTTAACCGTGCCATGATTAACGAGGAATTTTAAAAGAATTTAGTTGTCATAAACAACTTCCGTCGATAATCCACATTGGCTGATCTGCCTGCGTGAAATGATGTGTTTTCCGAAGTCTCTAAGGGACCGGGGTCGACGTAGGTCTGGTGTTTGTTGACCATAATTTTAATGACATTTATCGACACATTTTTTGGCGAAACTTTTGGACAGTGATTTTTTGGTCTTTATCGTACTTCGGGAAACTTGGCTTATTTTTCTCTGTACTCCCCAATTTATGAACGTTCAGGCTGCTCAACAAACTTTTTAAAATTTGCAGCTTCCAAGTGGCGGGGAAAATTTACAGGGAAGAATTGTTGGTGATGAGTATTTTGATGGCTTTTACATTTTGATGAGTGGCTGTGACGAGAGGTGGGCCAGAATGTTTTCCGAATTTCACCTTTTGTCATCCTTATACTTCGAAATATATAGGGTGATTGTCGTTTTTCGGTTTTGAAGTACTGCCACGTCTTTTTCGGGTCACTCCGGGGGCAATTTAAAGCCAATGAAAATCACTAATTCGGAGGTCGCTGCGGAAATTATGATTGGTGGCCAAGAATGGAGTAAAAAAAATCTCCCGGGACAAAAACTGGTTAGTATGATTCCCAGCTACACCACCCCAAAGGTTTTATAAAAATCTTTTAACCAGGTCAAATTCCACAGGTCATATGTCATCTTCCAACTTAATATGGGACACACCATAGTACCTGGGAAATTGTACAAACTCAAAATGCAGTAAACAGGTGCCAGCATATTCACACAAAATTTGTACCGATTATTCTGTAATAATTTAGTACTAAATTAGTATCATTTCTCTATTCGTGATTAAATAAACAAACCTCAAGTCAGTTATTCTTTTTGCCATGCCGTGACATCAACTCCATCATCTCTTCTCCATTTTTAATTTCCAACCAAAAAATTTGCTTCGATAGTTATGGTCGAAAATCAAAATCCTATTTCGGATAAAAGTTCGTATTCCTCGAGTTTGAAGGCGACAAATGAGTGGAGATTGTGCCGTCTACGTGGATTTCAAAAGATTGGACGACTCATGGCATGTGATATGTCGAAAAATACGGTAATTACATATATGCATATTGTTGTTGGCTACTTTTGCATTAATATATATTCGGGTTATTTATATAAATATACGTTTTGCTTAATTTATAGATTCATACGTTGGGAACACATACAAGGAATAAACCTATCGACTCATGTGATAACGGCAAACGGGATCGCCCTAAATTATCAGCAAAAGAGCCTGAGGTGAATAATGAGGCATTTCTCAGGAATTCATTTTAATTTAGTCTTTCTCTATACGCCGTAAGTACGTATTCTACCGATTAATTTCGATAAATATTTGTGTATCCCAATTTGCAATTATCTATTAATTAGTTAAGTATTTGGAGATACCTAACATTATTGTAGAAATATGTACAACAGATGAATGTGTAATAAATAAATAATAATTTAAATGTGAGTAATACGTGTAAATGAATTTGTATTAATTTCATGCGTACCATTAGCACACAATTAGTAATAGATTCGCACTAAATTCGCACTAAATTCTCACTTCATTAATGCATGTCAATCATCACCAAATTTACACTAAATTCGTACACATTTGTTTGTGTTAATTTTGTGCATATTTGGTACAAGTAAACTTGCAGTGATAAATTATTGGTATGAATTTTGCAAATGCGACTTGTACAAAATAAGCACAAGTCGGCTTCACATTTTAACGGAAAATATGCAATAATCCAGTTGTACAAATTTGGTACAATATTTGCAGATTTTGGTTGCTTGGGTCGGAACAAGAAATATTTTGAACATTTCACATGCAAAATTAGATCGTTTAGGAATAAAATTTTTAAATAGCAATTGAATATTTTTTGCACTAAAAATTATATACGGGAAAAATGCTAATTTTACTCTAGGTACTATTTTTAACGGAAAACTTTGACCAGAATTTGAGCCGAGCACTCACATTGCTCACACCAATGTTGAAAATTGTGCATTGAGGATACCACGTTATGAGTAGTTTTGCAAAATGATGTGCAGTATTTTTAAATATATGATAAAAATGAACGAAATGCAATCAATTCTTGAAAAGGGAGAGATCTTAAGAGAAGTTAGCTTTTCGATTTTTCATTCATTGCAAATTTAATCCCATTTTAATCCCATTCTAATCCCACTTTAGGATTAAACTTGGCATAGAGGGATTGGGGATTAGGGATTAAGGATTAAAATTCTAGAACTTGGGATTAAAGATTGAGATTGAGGATTAATTAATCCCCAATCCTAATCTCAATCCCCAATCCTTAATCCGGGATTGACCAGTCTCTGTATTACAAGTACGTAGAACCTACTTGATGTAATTGCTGGGTTAGTTTTCCAATATCCAATTTAAAATGTTTATCCATGCACTTGCACAACTATTATAAATACATGCATGCATTTACCTCATATTTATCTCGTGCCACCGCAATTTTAAACAACCCCGCTACCCGGGCATCCAGTCCCCTTCTGGCTTGTACCATCGGGCCGAACTTCTTCCGCAGCTCTAACACGCCGACGTACATCCAGAGTAACGTGATCCCCACGACGGACTCGTGTGGAGGTCCAACCCTGGTGCACATTGGCTTCAAGATTTCCCAAATTGAGGTGGATGGATCCGGTGCGTCTACAAATTTGGGCATTTCCACTATTTCTGCGAGCTTGGCGGGTAGTTTCGCCAGGCCCGCGGGGTAAAGGAGGCAATCGCACATCAACATCTGCCACGGTTCGAGGTCTCCGACCCATGCCGGATATTTAAGGTGAACGGGTAGTTGCGGGTAGAAGTCGAAGATTGAAGCTCTTAGTTTGCCAGACCCGCAAGCGGCGGAACCGATTTGACTTATCGCGAGGTTTTTCCGGCGTGAAAAGGTCTTTGCCGTGGTGAGAATGATTTCCTCTAATGGGCAATTCTTCAAACCCTTTTTAACAATTGCCCCCTCCAGGGGACCCAGCGTTTCGGTGTGGTCGATCATCACCATGACTTCGTGAAGTTGGAGTAAACTCTGGAATTTAAATGGATAATAAATGTTACAAAGGGGCAGCCATCTAGAGTTGAGAGGAGGTTAAAGCGTTCAACTTTCGATTTCCAAAAATTTTTCGAAAAAATTAAGTCTTCAAATTTTTTCAAAGTTTCCGAATATTCTTAGGGGTTACCCGAAAAAACCTTAAAAATATTTCAAAAAGTAAAATTGTTCAAGTTTTATTTTTAATTTTAATTTTGGTCGAAATTCCATATTTTTAAGTTTGACGCCACGTCACGGCGCCGAATATGAGTTTTACACGGAAATATGAGTGAATCCTTGATCTGGGGACCTAGTAGATTCTAAAAAAACATAATGGGTAGCCTGAACTCGAGGAACAGTTGGGAATCTTCCCTTGTATGTAAGTATGTATAAGAGGCGGTTAAATCCTCATTTTTGGTTATATTTTTTTCAAGAAATGTGAAACAAACTTGAAATTGAAATTTGAAAGAAATTCTATATAAAGGCTCGGAATTTTTTCAGTTTGTGCGGTGCTGCCTCTGTATTTAACTAACCTCGACGTGATGTTGGATGCACAAGGTGAAGAATTCCTTCACTTTTGGGCATGTTTTGGCAAGATTGAGCTGACCCTTTTCTTTGTGTAGGATATCAGCGTAAGCCCAACAAAAGATGATCCACTGCCCGCCCTTGACTGCAAGCTGTACATAAATAATTTTTTTTAAATTTAAGTGGCCATTTGTATATTACGTCATAAAGAATTCTTGATTTTAGCGCCCAATCACCCAACGTATAAATTAGGAAATTTTAACATAAGAAAGATAGGAAGACCTAAACCACCCAACCACTGTTTAAAATGATGACGTAGTGTATGCACGTTCCGAAATTGAGCACTTTCCTTTGAACTTAATTGATTGATGGACTGTAACTTTATTCGTGTGTCTAAGAAACCACGTTGTTCACACGTGACACATAAAACAGGCAATTTGTACTAAGACTATGGTCGAGGAATTAAAATTAAAGACATTTTTACATCATGTAAACATGTCTTTGATTATAATGCCAGTGTACGCCAACTCCATTTTGTCAATAGTAAATAGGATCATGGGCAATATTATATGGAATGGCGATATTTAATTTGGATAACAATGCCGGAAAAGAATGTTTTGGTACTTAATTATTAGGACTAATTGTGTCACCACTCCTACAATGGCTCCAAAACAGGTGGTGCAAAAAAAACTTAAAAAACCCTTTGCTTCCTTTTTTTAAACTAATCTCTGAGGATGATGACCTGACTATTTCAAGTATTTCAAACCAATAATTGTCGCCCAATTCCGTCGTAGAATTTTAAAATTCGATGCGGAATTGGATCCTGTTTCCTAACCTTGATTTCGAGCGTGTGGGGCCAAATGTCAAAAATTCGAAAATATAAATTTCGTCCAAGGTTTCCAAAATGTATGCCGTTTTGAAAATCCATCAACAACTACTGACGGCACAATTAATTTCGAAACTTCACTAAACTTCATTTTATTAGTCGTGGGGAGGTCCGCCATTTAGCCTTTTAGTATTATTAATATTTTCTGATGCTCAGTATTTATAGCAAATTTTGGCATAACGTTCTTACCACGGTGTTTTCGAGATATCGTAGAAATTTTTGAACATTATACACATTGCTGGCCAAATCGACTAATTTCTCAATATAGGTGGACTCCTCCCCGTTCGAAATGTTACTCGGACCACCTCCAATTGTCGATTTACAATCTTCATATTTTAAATTAATTCGGTCGATTAGTTCTGTAAATGAGGCAAACTTTTGTTCAAGTTTAGTTTGTGTACACATTTTTTGAACAGTTTCAACGCTCTTGTTTTGCAATTTATTTAAATTTTTATGTAATAATTTCCGAGGTCAAGTATGAGATTTTGTAGACTTTTGGATGGAATATTTATGTGCTCACGAATAAATTTTGTGTACATACATATGCCCTGTCCCTTGGAATGAACTGACTATGTAGTAAGTGAGCTCAGATGATATTTCTTTACTATGTCCTGCATGATACCGGTTTAAGGGCCGTACATAAAATATGTGATCGATTTTCGGAGAATTTTGACCCAGTGTGAGATTTTTGACCCAGTTGTGACACATGGAACATATTATAATTAACATTGGAAGGATAAGATGCCACGACTCCCTCAAATTGATCCCATGCTTTGTGCAGAGTCCCTAAGAAATATGCGAACGCTGGCATACCTGCAATGGTGAAGGAGTTGGAGCCCTTCAGTGTAATAAAAATATACAGGGATACAACGGAGGAGTAGAAGGGTTCATACATTTGTTATCTACTAGCTGACAAGCCGTCCATCGGCAGGGACAGAAAAGGGAATGAATACATTGATGAAGTGTAGTGGACACTTCATTTTCTTCTCCCTTGCTTCTGCATGACAGGAGGAGATGAGACGGCTACTCTAGGATGATGCATGCATAGATTTCCAACTATTTGGTTTCGAATATATATTTTTCTAAGCCACATGTAACTTACATTTAATTTAAAATTAGTTAAAAATCAAACTATTTTAAAAAGCTGAGTATTCATTTTTATTTTATATTTAGTAATAGCAGAGATTATTATAAACATTGAGAAAAGTGATGCATAATTCGTGATGTGAAAAGTTACACTTAAAATTCCAGACGCATATTTAGTAGCCACCTACCGAAATGGTTCAGGAGCATCATTTGAACGTTACATATGTAGATATGTATTTATGTGTATGCACCAAAGCACACTCTTAAAAATAATGTTACCCTTGTTACAAACATGCTCGGGTTGAATTTTGTATTGAGTTAACTATAGTACATCCGGGGCAATCTTTCCTGTTTACAAGTCAGCATGAGTCGAATTTAGTACAGTTTATATATATATATGTATATATGTGTATATGTAGATTATATTTACTTTGTAAAAGAGTAATACAATTATTATGAGGTTGCGCCATTTGAAAAATTGTCTCGATGATAGAACACGACTCGTCTGACCCCATCAACCAGTTTAAGCCCTTGAGCATAGTAATTATCTGCGATCGTCTGCTCGAGATACTCTTCAGGGGTGAAGTCGATCCCAAGCAGGGTTTCCGTACAACCTGCCGGAATTGTCGGGAAGACCGGAAGTGGTGGTGGTGGTGGGTCGGGGACGTCGTCATCCTTCTTCTCTAGCCTTTTCTTCCCCTCAGAGGGCAGCAGACTACTCGCCGACCAACTAGTACCTTCGGAAAGGAAAAGGGACGGATTCAGTCTTATCACGGTGTGTGGGTCCGTCACGAATAAGAGGACATCCGGATCCGAGGGATGTAAACTGGATCCTTTTGCATCCGGTTCGTCGTTTGGATCGAATTTGGTGAAATCCGGTTCGTCGTTTGGATCGAATTCGGTGAAATCCGCTTCGGGATCGGGTCCCGTTGAATCCCGTGAACTTGACACCGCTACATCGGGTTCCCCGCATGAACCTGATTCTTCTACCTGTGATCTTCTGTTAAGTTTTGTGAAGATTGGCCGAAATTAATGTCCCGAGTTGTATCATTTTTTATTGTCAGGTCAATCAACTCATGTGATTTCTTATGAACAGTTTGACGAGCACTTTTTGCTTCCGGGGTCAACTCAGGGTCGTGCTCGTCCAACTTGTCCTCTTTTTTCTTCTTCTTTGGAGGAGAATCAAGAATTTTGTACAGCTTAAGCATTGATGATCGTAAACAAGTTTCCGGTCTCTTCTCACGTTGCTCCTGAAATAAGGGTTACAATTATTATCATGTCGAATTCGTGATTAGGGCATCCAAAACTGGTTTTTCCAATTTTGAAGGACACGTGGAACACCGGTTATCCGTTTACCCGAAAATAATATTTTCTCAACATTATTTTTTCCGTTTTTAAACCAATTTTTTTTTACCACACTAGACTTTACCGTAGGGTCTAGAATACTGGCAAATCTGTTCGATTTTTTATAAAATATTGCGATTTTCTAGACCCCCTCGCCCTTTAACATGTGTAACACCTAGGCACGATTTCATTGAAACCTTTGATCCCCTCCCCCCTCTCGCGTGACATGATTTATGGACCTAACATATTACTTCGTTACCTACCTTTTCTGCCGGGGTTTTTTCAAAAGCTGGTGGCGGTTGACCTTTACCCACTTCTGGTACCGAGTCTTTTCCCATTTCCTTGTTTTCCCCGACCTAAAGAAGCATTTTTCTTGTTTTTAAGTCCCATTTGTATGACATGCAAGATCTGCTTGGTTATTGGTGACATACCTTTTTACGATTTGCTTCGGGGGGTGGCATCTTGGAGGCTAACGCGGCAAAGAATTTATCCGACTTGTAGCTGTCACGATCCCGCGATAGGATCAAGTCCAGGTGCGGATAGGCTTCCGCCAGGATGGCGGACGTGATTGGAAAGACACCACCCATGTGAGGGGACAACTCCCGTATTGCATTCCACAGGTTTATAATGTGCTCGCTGTTCTGGAAGGTAAAAATTCGAAGTATTTAAATGTTGGATTAATTTGTTTAAGGACTCCTTAATAAGGAGACCCAGTGCGAATAATGCTACATGCTTGAAAATAATGCTACGCTGTTGTAAAGTAAATTTACTTTCAGAATGCATTTTGTGAATGTTTTTATGCATTCTGGATTCTACATTAAGTAAACCATATAACATAATATCTACGTTCTTTTGTTGTCAGCATTACACTGAGAAGTTGGTGGGTTCAAATTTGATAAAGTACGGTAATATGATATTAGAGGCAATTCTAAAAATCATTGCGTTACTAAAATTGAATTAATAAACTGCTTTCTTCCGAGTTTTCAGAACTTAATATACAAGCTGGTGACTCAGTTTCTCCCACAAATCCCCACTAAATGAGAAACTCAGGTAAAACTCCTGGGTATAGGTTTCCAATTGCTAAACCCCTGGGTTTACCTTGTCGTAATGTTGAACATTTTATTTTATTTAGAATTTAGGGTGCAGGTTAATTGGTGGAGGTTAATTGTATAGACTTGAGGGTCCATTAGCTTTTGCACATTTACTAATCTTCCCCATTTTTCACGAACTTGCATACATAAATATTATATATTAATAAACCTACCTCATGTTTATCCTTTTTCACCGCAAGTTCAAACAACCCGCCAAGACGGGTATCCACCCCATTAACGGCTGTTACCGGGTCGTCCTTCATCCGCCGTTCTAACACGGCGACGTGCACCCAGAGCAGTCCTATCGCTAGGACGGACTCGTATCGAGGCCCGACCTTCGTGCACATTTTTTCCAACCCTTCGCAAATCGCGATTGTGGGATCACTGTTGGCCGACAATGCGGGTCGTTTAACATAGTCTGCAATCTTCCCGGGTATTTTCGTCTTATTCGGGGAGTGAAGGATGCAATCGCACAGGGAGTTCTGCCAGCCCTCGAGGGGTTTGTCCCAGATAGGTGTTGCCGGGGAATTGGATTGCGTTACATCCGGGTTACGGCGAGGGTGCCACCCGTTTACATTCGGTTCTTCGCCTGGCCCTGCGCCCATGACATCCTGTTCGCCACTTGGATCTATCACTTTAATTTGTGGTTCCTTCGAAGGTATTTGATTTCGTGGAGATGTAACTTTCTTCTTGAAATCTACATCCCGACTGCATCCCTCTTTAGGTGAGTAACCTGTCAAGTCCTCCAATTCTAGCAAGCTCTGTAATTTGTTGACCGTCTCCTTAGCAATTTGAGGGGCACTTTCCTCTTTCACTTTTACGGCCCTGGGAACTTCTAGCCTCGGGTTGTCAAACTTATCCACTTTCTGCTTTTTGGCTAGCAAATTCCTTGTGGACCGCTGAACCTGCGGTGGCTGAAAACTTGTCTTAACCCATGGTGGTAGTGAAGTTGGGGTGAAACCTGGAGGCAGTAACCTTGGATTGAAACCTGGGAAAAGTGAACTTGGATTGAAACTTGGCGGCAGTGAAGTTGGATTGAAACTTGGCGGCAGTGAACTTGGATTGAAACTTGGCGGCAGTGAACTTGGATTGAAACTTGGCGGCAAGGAACTTGGATTGAAACTTGGCGGCAGTGAATTTGGATTGAAACTTGGCGGCAGTGACGCTGGATTGAAATTTGGCGGCAGTGAAGTTAGATTGAAACTTGGCGGCAGTGAAGTTAGATTGAAACTTGGCGGCAGTGAAGTTAGATTGAAACTTAGCGGCACTGAAGTTAGATTGAAACTTGTCGGCAGTGAACTTTGATTAACCCATGGTGGTGGTGAAGTTTGATTGACCCACGGTAACGGCGCAGTTTGATTGACCCACTGTTGAGGCGCAGTTGGATTGACCCGTTGTGATGGTGTAGTTGGATTAACAGACGTTGGCAGTGAATTTGACTTCGCCTTTGGTGGCAGCGAAGGTTGCTTGGTCTTTGTCGGGAGTGACACTACGTTGGCTAGTAATTTGTCAAATTCTTCCCTCCAAAATTCGTGTCGGCGGACCTATGGTAACATAATCCCTGTAATTAACTCCTGCCATATATTTATATATATGTGCAAAGACGGAGTGTGACATTTGGCTTGCAACTTTATGACCCACCTTTCCACCCTTTGCTGACGGCAAAGGCATTTTGAACTCGGTCGGGACAAAAAAAATATCCGGCTTGTAGCTGACTCGAACTGGCGGGTGGTTCAGGTCCACATCGGGATAGGCTGCGCGCAGGATGGCGGAAGTAACTGGAAAGATACCCATGTGAGAGGACAACTCCAAAATCGCATTCCACAGATTTGTGACGTTCTTGATATTCTGGAATTTAGAAATGAAAACGATTTATTTGACGTGCATCTGTAATTTTATACTGCGCTTGGGAACGCTTATGTGTGCGATCTGTCTTTTCACCACAGAAAATATTGAATAGCTTTTATGCATGACGACAGGGAGTATGTATGAGGGCCGTCCATAAACGCAAAAATCACGATTTTCTAAGCCCCCTCCCCCCGTTTAGCATGTGTAGCTTAGGCACTATATAATTGGAGCCTAAGATCCCGCTGCCCGTTACGTAATTTATGGACGGCCCCTAATGTCCCGAAATGCTATCTTGTAGAATGAACCCAAACTCTGTGCCAGACAGGTGGAAGCAAAAACGTTTCTGTGGAGAACCACGTACAAAAATTGAAATTTTGACATAATTTATAAAATATTCTTAGAAAATTGTTTTTTTCTATTAACAATGCGATGGTGTAAAGTGTAACCCTCCGAATTGGTTAAAATTTTGAAATTAAGTGGTCCATGTCAACACAACCAACGTTTCTTCAGGCAGTTTGTGCGATGGTAAGAATTTGGCAAAATATTGTGCCCCAGCTGCAGCCTCATGGGTACAGATTTTGTGGCTCACAGTAGATAAGAAATTCTCATGTTACGTAATCAACCCCTTAAGAAGTGTGATTAGCTACAAGACAAAGCAAGAGTTGTAACCATGTTTTGGTCATGATGCAGGAAGAAAGGTTAACTGAGTTTAATAAAACTTGACAAAACTAAAAGGCGAAAATATAGCATTGTGCTATATTGAGAAACATTCACATTTTTTGCGAGAAGAGTTCCAAATTTAACATTAGGGTTAGCATAGCAGAAACCCGTCAAAATGACGGGTTTTACTTCACCGGGACAAACTTAACGAATATCAATGACCTATGTATTAGACACGATAAATATTTTTCATCTGCACCATAACTACAATTTTTCCTCTTTTTCCCTAATTAAACCATTTCTTAGAAAATTATAATTTCGCTTGTAACCAGTCAAACAACATGTAAACTTCGACTTTCTTACAATAAAACCTACATGAACTGTACAAAAATCTTTGTCCTTTTTCGCGTGCACAAATATTATGTACATAATATTTACCTCATATTTATCTCTTGCCACCGCAATTTTGAACAACCCCCCGAGCCGGGCGTCCACTCCCGTGATGACCCTAACCGGGTCGTACTTCTTCCTCCGATTCTCTAACACCCCGACGTAGATCCAAAGCAGCGCGATCGCTAAGACAGACTCGCGTGAAGGTGCCACCCTTTCGTGCATTGTGTCTAACTTTTCGCAAATTGGGATGGACGGATCTGTGGCATCTGCGAATACGGGCATGACCACCAATTCTGCTATTCTGCCGGGTAGCCATGTCAGATCTGAGGGGAAACGGAGGTCAGCGCACAGGGACATGTCCCATGATTGGGGGAGTTGGCGTTTCTTGCCCGACACGGGAGTTTTAGGGAGAGGGTTAGAAATTGATTGTTTCGCCTGATCAGATACACCCGCGTTCTTGTCGGGCACTGCGAGGTTGGGATAAAAGTCGGAAATTGACCGTCTTATGGTGGAAGAACCGTACGCGGCGGAACCGATGGCACTGATCCTGAGGTTTCCCCCGCCTCGAGAAAAAGTCTTGGCCTTGTTGAGGATGATTTCCTCCATGGAGCAAGTTTCCGAACCTATTTTCGCTTCATTTTTAACCATTGTCTGATGCAGGGGACCTAACTTTCCGGCGTGGTCAATCATCACCATGATTTCGTAGACTTCGAGTAAACTCTGAAATGTAAATTGATAACGAATTTTATTAACGGGCTGACATTGCAAGCTGGGAGACGGTTACGTGGCCATTTTTATGTTAGGGGTTTTTCAACAAATGTGAAATAAACTCGAAATTGTAAATTTAACGAAGCCAGGCCCCGATTTAGGGGCGGGCAACCCGGGCAGGAGCCCGGGGCGCCGGTAGGCTCCCGGGTTTACACTAGATATAATTGAATTTTCCTGTTGCAAATTTTGAAAATATTTTCTTGGAATTTTTATTTTTATCAAGTTTGGACAACTCATTGCGACAGCACTGATGTGTTGATGCACCACTACAATCTTTGAAACTCCCAGTTTCTAAATTTTCACCCACACTGTAAATAAAGATAAGTAATCCAACTCAAGGTTGAATAAAATAGATTATGGGGTAAAATTCATTCCATGGTTCTGAAAAAATATCCAACCGTTAAATAAATGATTGCACAAATTTCACCCATTTGTTGTGTTAACCTCTATTTTGCTCAATATGTAAATTGTCTAAAACTTAAATCTAAAATAATATGACTGACAATACATTTAAAGTTTACGCTTTACAATTTCTATCTCGCATTGGTTGCTTAGCATCATGAAAGTTTGCATGATGGTAGCCCAGAAAAATTGTGATTGTATCTATATCATTCAGATTTTTGAAAAATGTCAAATAGGACTCACTACGCATGTCTTTTACAAGTGAAGCTCAAATCTCCATGTGACCAATTTGATACTGCTCTCCAGAAAAAAAAGCATCGCCGTACTTTTGAATTTTTCATAATGCGCAGCGTTGAGCCCTTGGTGCGAATTATAAACTGTTTTCCAACCGAAACTTCGGTTTTAAAATTTTCGAATTTCAGCGCGAATAAAAAAGTTCCAAAACATGCTTCACCAGAATGACTTACCTGACTTATAAGAAAATCATCTGTCTCCAAATTTTAAGGTCAGAACACCTTGCCAGTATTTGAAATTCATTAAAATTATAAACTCGTTCAAATTTTCAAACAATATTGCATGTGGATTTTTTGTAAATGAAGTAAGGCATTCAATATGACTTGGGGTCAATCTGTCGCGGGGTCAATATGACCGGGGAAATCTGTCGCGGGGAAATCTGACGGGGTCAATTTGATATGGATTCTTCTGAAGAGACATCTTTTCGCATTTTTGGATTCGCCATGAAATTAGAAAATTTGTAGAATTTAAAAAACGATGTTTTGGCTGGAAAACAACTTAAAATTCGCTCTTAGCGTTCAAATTAGCTCATTATGAAAAATGCAAAATTCAAAAAATTTTGACGTTTTTATTTATTGTGATGAGCAAAATATAATTGGTCCTATAAAGATCTGGCGTTTGCACGTAACTTACCTGCATTGTAAGTTTTTTTGAAGGCATATTTCAAATTGTGGCATCGGTCTCAGAGTTTGACCCCAATTTTAACAATAATCACGAATTAGTAGGCAGACGAACTTAATATCTATTTGAAAGGTAAAAATTAATTTCACCTATTTAAACTCTATTTCACCTATCTAAACTCTATAAGTTTTAAATTTTCAAAATTTAGACTAACAATTTTGAAGCGCTATAACTTCTTGTCCCCTACTCACGTTTTTCTCGAATTTTTGGAATTCAGATCTAATATCGAAATAGTTAACAATAACACAATTTTAATCGAAAAACGAGTGGGGCAAAAATTTAGTGATTTTAGTGACACATGTTAGCTTTTGGGTGGGTACAGTGGGGAGCAAATTAAATTGTACGGTAGAAAAACTGTTCTATCCCGCACATTGACGAAGATAAGGGCTTGAAAATTTGGAAGGTAGTACCCCAGAAAGATTGTCATTGGATGCCGTTCCTGTTTTTTAAAAATCTCAAAAAGGTCAAAGGTCACAATTTTTGACCCAAAAACTCATTTTTCAACTTTTACAGTGATCTTTTTTCTTGGGGGCTTCATTTTTTAATCGGTAGCTCAACTCGATGTGAAGATTTTGATATCTTGTTCGGTTCTCTAAGATTTTTTTTGAAGAAAGTTATGAATTTTTGCGAATTTTGCGGATTTTTCCAGATTCTCCCATAAGCGCAATGTTAAACTTTTCAAAATTCGCTGTTTTCAAAAATTCATAACTTTCGTCAAAAAAAACGCGAAGAGAACCGAACAAGATATCAAAATCTTCACATCGAGTTGAGCTACCGATTAAAAAATAAAGCCCCCAAGAAAAAAAATCACCGTAAAAGTTGAAAAATGAGCTTTTGGGTAAAAAATTGTGACCTTTGACCTTTTTGAGATTTTTAAAAAACAGGACCGGCATCCAATGACAATCTTTCTGGGGTACTACCTTGCAAATTTTCAAGCCCTTATCCTTGTCAATGTGCGAGATAGAACTGTTTTTCTACCGTACAATTTAATTTGCTCCCCACTGTACATAAGGCGAACTTTAGCGATTTTAACGTTTCAGAACTGGGATCATTGCATTTCTGGAAAGTTACACATTGCAGTGTAATTTGTAACTTCTCAGAATTGAATTGATTCAGCAATTCCCAAGTTGGCCCGAAATAATCAGTGGGAAGTATTTAAGGCATGAACCTGTTAAGGATGAGTTAGGGTTTTAAGTCAAAATAAAACCGGGGAGGTCTAAATGTACGAGTGCTTGATTGATTTATTTATTTACATCAAGCTTGATTTACAAAAATCTTGTAACGCTTGACGGCTAACACAAAAAGGTTTTACACAAATATTTGTCTCATGTACATATAAGAATTGAAAAGAAAATATAATTGATAATTGTGATTTAGTCTTGCCATTTGATAAATATACTTTTAAGTTAAATCTGCGGGCCATAACGTTTTGTACATTTTGCAAAAACAGGAACGGCAACCAGGCACAATTTTTCTGGGCCACAACTCTGCACATTTGTTAGCTGCTACCGTGGGCAATGTGAGATAGAGCAGGTGTTCCATCTTACAATTTATTCTGCAACCCAATTTATCTTAATTAACCCTGATTGGCCATATTTATATATTTGTTAAGAGAATAAACATAAATAGGTATTTATGTAGCTACATACGCATAAGTCGATGTGTAATTAACAGAATTCTAAATAATTTACGAAATATCCTGTTATTTATAAAATTCGTAAAACCTAACGGATTCTATCTAACGAATCCACTCACCATTCATTCGTGCCAAAATCCTATATTTCGAGCGTGTAAAAACTATCAGGGGAAATGATATAATTTTTCAGACTTCAACAAGTTACCAAATCAAAGTCAAAAATCGGGCAGCGGCAAAATATTAGTCAAAAAAAATTTGAAATTATTGATATTGATATTTGATTTAATATGTATATGTGCACGATTTTGGATCAGGATGTGGAAATCAGGATGAGGAAAATTTGCAAAAAATTTGCAAATTTTGACATGTGTCTCGAAAATTTGCTAAGCGCGCCCCCAATATTACTGTTTCATTTTGAGTTCGGAGTTCTTAAATCGAGGATAGTTTTACAAGGGAACTGGCCAAGGTGTACAGCTGCTCCACCCGTAATGGATGGATCCGGGATAACATTAGCCGAACAGCCGAATTATTTTATTATTTCACATCACTCATTTTGATTTTGGCGTTCAAATTATTCAGTTTCGTATGACTTGTACGCCAAAATAAAAATAATAGAAGTAGAAATCATACGAAATTGAATAATTTGAACGCCAAAATAAAAATGAGTGATGTGAAATAATAAAATAAGTCGGCTGTTCGGCTAATGTTATCCCGGATTCATCCATTATGGGAGGAGCAGCTGTACACCTTGGCCAGTTCCCTTGTAAAACTCTATCCTCGATTTAAGAACTCCGGGCAAATGAGACAGTATCTGCATTACCGACTATTTGATCTACTCAATATTATGCAAATTTCAACCTATTATATATCAATGTTGTAGGAGCGCAAAAAGTTGGTTATCTCATTGTATATATCTAAGGGCTGGGTAAGAATATTTTGCGAAAATATTTGATTGCGAAAAAACCACGTGCGAGCGCCGTAGGCGCGAGCGGCTAGGGGCGCCTAATTTCTTTGCCCGGGTAAGATTTTGGGCTAGATCGGGGCCTGTCTGTAATGGAAGTGAAAGTAAAGAAACTCAAGTTTCCAGTGGCGCGAAGATTCAAAAATCTAATTAAAAAAATAATTTAATTTAATTTTCCACTTTAAACACGGTTTCACAGTACATATGTTCACCGTCACTGTCGACGAGCATAACACGCCCATGTTATTTTCATGTGGCGGTGAACTCATTTAGTTTGATACACATTTTAACTTCCGTTGGCGGCAAATTGTTTCCGTTAACAAATCTCTACAAAATATTCAATCGGTGAAATTTTAAGAATCTTTTCAACTTCCGCCCGGCGGGAGACAGGCTTACACGCTAGTTGTTACATATATCATCCACTTTTTTACTTAACCTTGATTAAATTTTCAACAACTTTTACTTCGAGTGTAGGTTTAAAAAGCGAATAACAAACCTTTGCGTGATGTTGGATGCAAAATGCGAAGAAGTCCTTTACTTTTCGACATCGCCCGCCTTGAGGGAGGGGGCCCTTTTCTTTGTGCAGGATATCGGCGTAAGCCCAACAAAAGACGGCCCACTGGCCACCCTCGATTGTTGGCTGCGAATAAATTAACAAAATTAGGCAACAAGTTTCCTCCAACTAATATTACTTTGCTGTCGGAGAGTCGCGAAATATAATCAAGAAAGTGAAAGAGGACGGAAGATAGTGAAAGGATAGGGTAATTTCGGTGAAAAAATAATTTAACGCATGGCCAAGAACGTGTAGTTCTTGACGAAAAATACATCCTGAGGAGGGGAGCTTGCGAGGTTGATAATAACAGATCTTGATGCCCTTTGGATATGTGATAGGGTCCCATGAGTGTACTAAAACCCTGAAGTGGTTTGACTCCATGGCCACATTTGCGCCCGCCACACCCACTCAAAAATGTCCAAAAAACGCTTTCACCCCAGTTTTCACTCACTCAAATCCACGTCAAAAATCCAATTTTACTCGGATTTTTAAATTTCTTTCACCATTATACTCCCAGATAGTTGCTTTCTTCAATCCAATATCAAACCCAATTTTTTCGAAATTTTTAGTATTTTTAAAATTTGAAATTCTGAATGAGGATTGTTGTAGTAATCAACAACTCAAATTACGCCTGCGAAATAATCATCAGCAAAATTGAGTTTGATATGGAATTGAAGAAAGCAACTATCTGGGAGCGTAATGGTGAAAGAAATTTAAAAATCCGAGTAAAATTGGATTTCTGGCGTGGATTTGAGTGAGTGAAAACTGGAGTGAAAGCGTTTTTTGGGCATTTTTGAGTGGGTGTGGCGGGCGCAAATGTGGCCATGGAGTCAAACCACTTCAGGGTTTTAGTACACTCATGAGACCCTATCACATATCCAAAGGGCATCGAGATCTGTTATTATCAACCTCGCAAGCTCCCCTCCTGAGTGCTAGTCCTAAAACACCTGCATTTTCAGTGTGTAAAACGTATTCGCCACACTGTAAATATGCACTCAAACGGGGCTAGTATTATAACCAAAAAGTAAATGCATGTGACTGCGACTCCACCGCTGTGGTTATGAATCTGTCACCAACTGGTTATAAATTTATTAGCTCTGGTGGTGACAATTTAATACCAAGTCGGTGACAATTGTAACCACTCGATGACAAATTTATAACCACGGCGGTAGGGTCAAATACGTTTACTTTTTGGTTATAATCCTAACCCCATTTCTAAGAGTGTGTAATTTTAGTCTGTGACTCAGAGGTCGACGCCGAACGCCGGTAGCATTTTACGCGCTGCCGCCGCCGAAATTTTTTTTTCCTATTCCCTTAACATTGCGACGCCGTGCCGCGACGCCGAAAATTTGTCGGCGTCGACCTATGGTCTGTGTGCTTACCAGTTTGTCTTCAAGATATCGGAGACACTTATAGACATCCGTCTCGCTGCGGGCCAAACGAACCAATTTCGCAATATAGTTGGACTCCACCTCCTTGGAAATGTTGCTCGGGACACCACCAATTGACACTTTAGAATCTTTATATCTTACAAGGGACACTCACGACCTGTCGTTTGAGTCCAGGGTACCCACTATGTTTTTCAGAATCTACTAGGACCCCAGATGAAGGATCCATTCATATTTCCGTGTAAAACTCATACTTGGCGCCATGGCGTGGCGCCCAACTTAAAAATTTGCATTTTCGACCAATTTCAAACCCCCATAACTTTTGCAGTTTATGTCGGATTTTTAAAATTTTATGCTTAAAATGATCAGAAAAGTCGAAATTTTAGAGAAAAAAATAAAAATAAAAAAATTTTAATTTTTGAGATATTTTTAGCATTTTTTCGACGAACCCGAAATTTCGAAATTTTGCGAAAAGTTAAAAGCGACAATTTTGGAAAAAATTTCATAGAATACGAAAGTTGAACTCCTTGTCATGATTTTTGCCAAAAATTTTGAAAATCCGTCCAGGATTTCAAAAGTTACGGCGGTTTTAAAATGAAAAACCACCAAATTTGGCGAATTTGGCGCCACGCCATGGCGCCAAATATGAGTTTTACACAGAAATATGAAAGAATCCTTCATCTGGGGTCCTAGTAGATTCTAAAAAACATAGTGGGTACCCTGGACTCAAACGACAGGTCGTGAGTGTCCCTTGTTAGATTAATTCGGTCGATGAGGTCTCGAAAGCTGCGAAAGTTATCAAAGTTCATTTTTGAAGAGAAGTATTTACGTATATAAAGTACCAATTTCCGAGGCAACTTTTAGGAATAAGTTTATGATTTTTTAGACTTTTGGAACATGTGGTTATGGGCCGATTTTGTCCCTGCACTCACTCGTAAATGCATAAGTGAGCTGAGTAGATTGGTTCATTTTTGGTGTGACATTTCGTTAATATTTCTTTCGGGGCCTTACATAAAGCACGTCATCGATTATTGAAGAATTTTGACCTATATCTATGTATGCTGTGACATGTGTATATCCATGTAATAATTAAATGGCAAGGATAGGATGCGTTGACCCATATCCTCCATCAAACTGATAACATCCTTTTTGCACGGTCCCTTAGTCTGGTTGAGTAATGCATGTGCGAGTAATGATTGAAGTATTGCAGGATGTCGGTTTACAAACCTGGCTGGAAATCCGTGACACAAATGAGAAGCATTCGGCCAGTGGTGACATACCCGCAATGGTGAAGGAGGGCCTTTCCGTGTGAAGTAAATAGTAAATATGTAGGGATGCAATTGGGGCTATCCATATATTACGTCTGAAAATATTCTCGATTTTAGCACCCACCCACTCAACGTATAAATTAGGGGATGGGGAATTTTAACATTGGAAAGATTGGAAGACCTAAACTAGCCACCCAGTAAAATGATGACGTACACTCTTAGGAGGGGAGCTTGCGAGGTTGATAATAACAGATCTTGATGCCCTTTGGATATGTGGTAGGGACCCATGAGTGTACTATAACCCTGAAGTGGTTTGACTCCATGGCCCCATCTGCGCCCGCCACACCCACTCAAAAATGCCCAAAAAACGCTTTCACTCCAGTTTTCACTCACTCAAATCCACGCCAAAAATCCAATTTTACTCGGATTTTGAAATTTCTTTCACCATTACACTCCCAGATAGTTGCTTTCTGCAATCCAATATCAAACTCAATTTTTTCGATATTTTTAGTATTTTTAAAAATTGCAATTCGGAATGAGGATTGTTGTAGTAATCAACAACGCAAATTATGCCTGCGAAATAGTCATCAGCAAAATTGAGTTTGATATTGGATTGAAGAAAGCAACTATCTGGGAGTGTAATGGTGAAAGAAATTTCAAAATCCGAGTAAAATTGGATTTTTGGCGTGGATTTGAGTGAGTGAAAACTGGAGTGAAAGCGTTTTTTGGGCATTTTTGAGTGGGTGTGGCGGGCGCAGATGGGGCCATGGAGTCAAACCACTTCAGGGTTTTAGTACACTCATGGGTCCCTACCACATATCCAAAGGGCATCAAGATCTGTTATTATCAACCTCGCAAGCTCCCCTCCTTAGCAAAGTGGTATATGTACATACACTCCGTGATGGTATTGATTTGGTGATAATTTCTCCCCGGGCTGGTAATAGTCTGATTCCAAGTGGTGAGTTTTCATCACCACAACGGTGTATATTTTTCACTATGCGGTGTTGCCTTTTATCACCGCTCCCGTTAAGTCATATATGTACTCCATTTGGTGATGATTCAATGATTCAATACAATTTTTCTAAGAGTGTAATACATGGACGTTCCCTATAAGTTAAGGGTACATATTTTGTGGCAGGCTTCGTATGTTAATCTGGTTTATTTATCTATGCACTAGTTTATAAGTAGACATCGGATATGAATGACCGATTAAACTTCAAAATATGAATAAAAAATTACCGTGATAATTCCCAAAATAACTCTGACAATTTTTAAAAGCCGTAGACTCTGAATTTTATATTAAAGAAACTGCACTAAAACCGGAGAAATCTTTACTCCTTAACATGAATTTAGTCTAGCTTAACATAAAATGTAGACTACATTTACTTTTGAAAAGAGTAACATTATTTTTAACAGGGCGCACCACTTTGATTGTCTCTATGATAGAACACGACTCGCCTAGCCCCATCAACCAGTTTGAGCCCTTGAGCATAATAATTGTCCGCGATCGTCTGCTCGAGATACTCTTCAGGTGTGAAATCGATCCCAAGCAGGGTTTCCGTACAGCCTGCCGGAACCGTTGGAAGGCCCGGACGTGGGTCGGGAGTGTCATCCTTCTTGTCGGAATTTCTCTCTCCCCAGTTTGGCAGACAACTCGCTGTCCAACCACCACCCTTGGAAGGAAAGAGGGACGGATTAAGTCTAATTAGTGTATTAGGGTCCGTCACGAATAATAAGACTTCGGGGTCAAAGATACGATCAGATTCGCTTATATCCGGTTCCACGCTAGGATCGGATCCGCTCATATCCGGTTCATCGAGAGGATCCGGTTCGTTCATTTTCGGTTCATCGCGAGAATCCGATCCGCTCATATCCGGTTCATTGCGAGGATCCGATTCGTTCATTTCCGGTTCATCGCGAGGATCCGATTCGTTCATTTCCGGTTCATCGCGAGGATCCCATCCGCTCATATCCGGTTCCTCACGAGAATCCCATCCGCTCATATCCGGTTCCTCACGAGAATCCCATCCGCTCATATCCGGTTCCTCACGAGAATCCCATCCGCTCATATCCGGTTCCTCACGAGAATCCCATCCGCTCATATCCGGTTCCTCGCTGGGACACGATCCGTTCACGTCCATTTTCACCTGTGAATCTGATCCCATTACATCCGGTTTGTTACGTCGGTCTGATTCTTCAATTTGTGATTCTCTCAAAAGTATTGAACTTTGTGGATATTTCATTTCGTTCTCGAAATCCTTATCCGCCATGCGTTCCAGCTTTGGTGAGGGACCTGTCAAGTCAGCCAATTCTATCACGCCTCGTAGTTTCCTAACCATCTCCTTAATAATTTGACATTCGTCTTTCACTTGGAGTACCCCGGTACCCTGTGGCTTCGGGTTGTCAAATTTGTCCACTCTATGCTTCTTCGCGAGAGGAGGAGAAACGTTCCCTGCGGCTGGCGGAACCGGAAGTGGGGGTGAACTTGGCTTAACCCATTGTGGCATTGTACTTGGATTTACTCGTGGAGAACGTGACGTTGGATTGACCCACGGTGAAGGTGTAGTTGGATTAACACGTGGCAGAATCGAGTTTGCGTTACGCCATGGAGGCATTGACGTTGTAAAATTCGCTACTGGAGGCAGTAAAGTTGGATGATTCGGCCAGGAAGGCAGTGAAGTCGGACGAGTCGCCCAGGAAGGCAGTGAAGTTGGTGGATTCGCCCCTGGACGAAGTGAAGTCGGGGAAATCCGCCATGAAGGCAGTGAAGCTGGATTAACCCATGGTTGCCGTGAATCTGGTCTTGGCCCAAGTATTCCTTTCCCCAAATTGTGTCGAAGGACTTGTGGTAATAATATATTTGCCTGTAAGTTGAACACGTGTCATATTTTCATATTCGAGGTATAACATTTAACTTGCAACTTTTCAACCAACCTTTCCATCCTGTGCTTGCGGAACTAACATTTTCCAGCCGGTCGGGACATAAAAGCTTTTCGGCTTGTAGCTAACTCGATCTGGTGGGAGGTTCAGGTCCACGTTGGGATAGGTTTCATGAATGAGGGCGGACGTAATTGGAAAAAAACCATCCATGTGAGGGGACAACTCCAAAATCGCATTCCATAAGTTTATAACATGCGCGCTATTCTGGAAGTTAGAAATGGAAAAGTACAATTAGACATGTATCTGCTTCGTTTTGCTAATATCTGTGAGGAACCGAGCACATATTTTAATTTGTCTTAATTTTGACATAATTTACACAAAATTAAAAAAAATTTATGTAAATAAAATAGTTATGCAATATGCTAAATTCACTGAGTTTAATTAAACTCCACAGAACTAAAAGATGAACATTTTTGCAAAAAGATTTTGCAAAAAGAATATCAAATTAAACATTTCGGTATATTAGAAGTTTCTCATAAATATGACAAAAATTTTGAAAACCAATGACCTCAACATAGTAACGAGAAATTGTACCCACCACAATCTTTCTGCACGACTCTTTCGATTCAAAACAAAGCGTTAATTTCGTACAATACAACCTAAAATCTCGAAAAAATCTTTTGCGCATGCCCTTGCACAAGCATATTTACTTACCCCATATTTATATTTTTCTACCGAAATTTTAAACAACCCCCCGAGCCGGCCGTCCACTCCAGTGACAGCTTTCACCGGGTCGTAGTTCCTCCTCCGCTTGTCCAACACGCCGACGTAGACCCAGAGCAGCGCGATCGCCAAGACGGGCTCGCGTAAAGGTCCGACCTTTTCGCACATTTGGGTCAACCTTTTGCAAATTGGGAAGGACGGATCTTTAGCGTCGGCAAATCTGGGCATTCCCACCATTTCCTCTATATAAGCAGGTATCTTGATCAGGCTTGAGGAGTCACGGATGCTATCGCACATGGAAATCTCCAATACCACGAGGGGCCCGTCGTCTAAAGGTACGTGGGAAATTGATTGTTTCACATGGTCAGGTGCACCCCCTAGTTTGGGGTAAAAGTCGGAAATTGGTTGTTTCACATGGTCAGGTACACCCCCTAGTTTGGGGTAAAAGTCGGAAATTGGTTGTTTCACATGGTCAGGTACACCCCCTAGTTTGGGGTAAAAGTCGGAAATTGGTTGTTTCACATGGTCAAGTACACCCCCTAGTTTGGGGTAAAAGTCGGAAATTGACCATTTTACTCGGTTGTATCCGTGACCGATCTGACTGATTGGGAGCACTTTCCCGCTACGGGAAAAAGTCTTCGTCTTGGCATGGATGATTTCCTCCAGGGTGGAGGTTTCCGAACCTTTTCTAACCACTGCCTTCCCCAGGGGACCCATTTTCCCGGTGTGTTCGATCATCCCCATGATTTGCTGCAGGTCGTGTAAACCCTGGAATTTAAGCGGATAATAAGCTTTATAAAGTGACAGACATTTCGTGCTGAGAAAAAAAATCGTAATTTACATTTTTCATGTTATATTTTTTCCAGAAGTTCGAAATAATATTGAAATTGTAAATTTAAACCTTCAATAGTTACAAGCTTTGGGATTGAGGTTTTTATTAATTATTATCAAAACTCAAAATTCCAAAGTCAAAATTGAATGTCAGATATGAAATTTCTATTATTTACTAATGGAAATTTGCCATTTTAGCGTAACATTTAAACCACCCTGTATACATATTTATACTTACATACATAAAGATTACATTTAGATTTAAATAAAAATAGATTTCAACAAACTTTGGCGTGATGTTGAATGCAAGAAGAGAAGAATTCCTTTAATTTTCCATATCTTTCGCGAGATGGGAGCTCATCCTTTTCTTTGTGCAGGATATCAGCGTAAGCCCAACAAAAGACCATCCACGCTCTACTCTCGACTCCAGGCTGAAAATAAATTTACGAAATTAAGCAACTTAAAACTTTCTCGTCATGTCGTAATCTGAACATTATGAAAAGAATCGAAAAATGAAGGAGGGGGAATGGGGGTTAACCTCACGTATCCATCGCTTATAATTATATCAAATTAGAGAGGCAAAAATCAAATTTATAACCAGGTCATTTCGTCCCTTATGAAATATTTGAGTCCAAAGTTTTCACAAATTTTCGAGGTGACCGCAAAAATAAAACTTCCGAGTTTTGAGTTAAAATTTGAAAATAGGGCAAACGAAATGACCTAGTTTTAAATTAATTAAATTTTTAATTAAATTTTTTGTCATATCGACGATGGGCCCGTTAGCCCCCTTCCCTTGTCACGTGCACTGTTAGAAATCCCGTATATTTAGTCATGTATGTATTGATTTCCCTTTATGTAAAGTTGGCACAGCTTGATATTAAAAATATACCGGTCCGTAAAAATTTGATACCAATATTGTAAAACTTTAATACCGAGTCATTAGATCAGTCATTAGTCATTAGACTACACAGTATTACTTATCAATACCACTTACATACATGAAGTCATACATGAATACCGCCTGGTATTAATTTAACACTGGATTTCTAAGAGTGTGCAGCCCTAAAAGTTTTCAGTGTCATAAATTTTACCGCTTACCACTTTTTCTTCGAGATATATTAGAAATTTATGGACATCCCCTCCGCCGCGGGCCAAACGGACTAATTCCTCGATAAAGCTGGACTCCACGTCGTTGGAAACATTACGACCAGCCAACATTTTGCAATCTTTGTATTTTAAATTAATTCGGTCAACGAGTTCTCTAAAGAGGAGAAAGTTTTGTTCAGTTTTGACCATTTTTGTACACATTTTGTAATAAGTAACTTTTCAGAACACTGTTTTATTTACAAAGTATTCATTTATTTATGTACATGAATAAGTGATTTTCGAGGCTAACGATAAATAAGTTTTAGGATTTTGAAGAGACTTGTGTTTAAATACGAGCCGATTTTACGTATGGATGTGCATACAGATTTCACTAAACCTTGGAAACAACTCACTTTACAAGTGAGCTAACGAGTCTGGTTTGTAGGGGCGGCCATAAATTACGGAACGCAAGAGGGGGTCTAAGGTTCCAATGATGTCGTGCCTATGTTCAAAGGGGGGAAGGGGGACATGTCTAGAAAATCGCGATTTTTGCGTTCCGCAATTTATGGGCGGCCCCATATTTGGTTTAAGAGTTTGGTTGAATAATTCTTGTTCGAGTGTTGCAGAATGGCAGTTTATTTACAAACCTGGCTGGAGATCGGTGACACAAATATTTAAGAAGCATGCGATAGGTACATATTTAAATAGGGCAAGGGTACCGTGCTGAAAGCAAGTGATCAATTTGCGGGGTGGCGGGGTCAAGACTTCCTATCTTTCCCAAGTTAATAATAATATGGGGCACACGTAAAATCACATGAGGGGGTCAACATTCTCCGAGGGCCGATCACATGCTTTATGTATGGCCCCAAAGGGCCTTTCCATGCAGCCGAAATAAATATGAATGTAGGGATGCAATTGCAAGGTTCCTACGTTAATGTCATAGATATAGTTACATATGTACGTATAAGGAACGTCCACAAATTTCGTCATTATTTTATTGGGTGGGTGGTTTAGGTCTTCCTATTTTTCCCATGCTAAAATTCCCTATCCCATAATGTTTACGTTGGGTGGGTGGGTGCTAAAATCGAAAATTTTTGAAGACGTAATATATGGATGGCCCCATAATAAATTCAGCTACTCCCAAGAAAAGGTTCTCAGCAGGGAACCGAACTTGAGTGGAATCTGGGTACTTACTAAAGGGTGTTGATATACTTTGTCTCTATGATGTTTTTTGGGCTCAAACCTTCTTTCAGCATAACTTTCAGACAAATTGATATTTTTATTTGAAACTTTACACATGCGTAGAATGAAGAAGTAAAAATCATGATCATCAGTAAACTTACCAACAGAATCCAATTTTTCATCGGTTTTGAGTTCTAGTTCACAAATCAGCTCAGATTAGGACAACGCCGATTATTTACAGATGTAAATAAGAAAAGTTAAAGATGAATGATTCGCATTATTTTGGGTGCAAGGTGAAGAATTCATTTACTTTTCGACTTTTTTCGCCGAGAGGGAGGTGGCCCTTGTCTTTGTGCGGGATATTTACATTAGCCCAACAAAACCGCCGTGGTTATGAGTTCGTCACCAATGGGTTATAAATTTATTACCTCTGGTGACAATTTAATACCAAGCCAATACATATCCATCAGTGTGGCCACTGCATATAACTAATTTTTGCATTACCTTACCCTTTTTTTCGTCAAGATATCGGAAACACTTGTGGAAATCACCCCCGCAAACTCACTTCGCAGTATAGCTGGACTCCACCTCCTTCGAAATGTTGCTCGGGCCACGACCAACTGATGGGTGACAATTCCCATATTTTAAATTGATTCGGTCGATGAGTTCTCTAAAGTTGGGTGATTCATGTCTAAATAAAGTTAAGTAAGTCCGAGTCGAGACGCGATTGAGAGAGGTTGTGCTTGGTTAAGTGCTGGTAGTTTGTATTAGGAGCATTGAACAAAACTCGGAATCGGCCAACATAGTTGGATGCGGATTGAGATTTGTTACAAGAAATGTGTTAAAATAATTCAATTTCATTAAAACATTTCAAGTGCGAGTGAAATGTAATATCTTCGTTTGGTTGAACGATGGACGTATTACACACGAGAATTTCAGGCATACATTTGATGCAGAGGAATGCTGCTCTTTATGTAATATAAGGGAAGAAAATACGTTTCAGCAATTTATTTGTAAATGTAAGATCTACCGTAAAGAGGGGGAGGAAATGCGTTGGCCAAAATGTTTAAATCTAGATAACAGAGAACAATGCATAAATGTTTCCAACTACCTTCAAGTCAAACTTAGACATAGAAAATTAATTTTGGAAGAATAGTCAACAAAATCAAATGTATGTACACATTACAATTAAGCCTACTTAACCAATGCACTAACCAATTAATCAATAATTCTTAAGGACTCATGTATGATGATAATGTGTATAACTGTAACTCTATGGGCAATTATGCCTGAAAGGGTTTTATGCTGAATAAATCAATCAATCTGTCAATCAATCAATCAATAAAGTTAAGTGATTCAAGTCTTGCAGGATGCATGGAAATATTCTTGCGCTTTCAACTATTGTGCTTAAGGTTGGGTAATGTACATAATATGAATATTTTAACACCGAGATTTTGCCACATCAGAAGACAAGTTTTAAAAAAGACGTCGCGTGTATATAATGGTTATGCCGGGAGCACCGGGCACTATAAAAATTTCCCTTGGTAGAGTTAGCTCTTAAATTAGTAAAAAAAAATAGCCAGCAACAAAATTTCGCTTGCATTGTTTTTGCCGGTCTGATCCGTGTTTTGGCCCAAGGGGTAAATTTTTGAAAGTTATGAGATATTAAAATCTCTGCGAATGTGCGCTCGTTGACTTAACTGCTTGTGGTATCACATCGTAGAATCCAAAGCTTTTCCTTGCATTGGGAACAAATGTATTTAGAACTTTTTCAGAAAGCGACTTCTTGTCAGAACTAAATATACGGGCTTAGCGTTTTGAATTTACTCATATTATACTATTTGGTACTTTGAATTGAAATTGTATTGGAAGAACAGTACTTTTTTACTGTTAAAATCAAGTTAAAAGGCAGCCTGTCGAGGTGTACGTAACACTTAAGTATATGAACCTTGCTTCGAGTATTATCGTACTTATTGTTAGATGTATAATTTCATTATTGTATTTTTGTCTGTGCATATTAGTGGCAAGATCGCTACGGTATCTTAGCCCCAGTTTTGAATTTTTGAATGAATTGAATTTTGAAACTTTTAACTTTTGAAACTTTTATTATAGTTATGGAATACGTTTTTAAAAACACTAATATTCGCTTTATCCAGAAATGTAGGAAGAGTATATTAGCGAACAGCACGAAAATAAAAACTCAAAGAAAAAAATATACCAGCTGAAAAATGGGCTTTTATGTTAGAAATTAAAATATTGGACCGTTTTGATATTTTTTTCCAAAAAAGGATTGATATGTAATCACAAGTACAACCAAATTTTCATGCTGCTAGCGAACCTAATGTAGCGTATGAGACAGAACTGTTTTTTATAAATTTTAATTTATTTTTCTCCTCACAGTAAATTCTATAAGAAGTGTATTAACCGGCATATTTTTAATTTTTGTTTTACAAGATTTATGTACCTTCTATTAATAATTAGGCGAAGCAATACAAATTTAAAAAGGCGCTATTATTCACTATTATGCACAGGGTATGCTACCCAGGGTTTTTGGGGTATTGGGTAGCAAATTTGAGCAATACCCACGGGTAGTCGAGGTAGTCAGGTTTTCAAATTTAACAAAATATGATAAGAGAACATTGCTAGCAATTCCACGAATTAATTATTAGAACATAATCAATGAGCAGTTTTGTTACGAAATTACATATTGAAAAAAAAACATTATTTTTGTAACTTTAGACATGAGATACTGACTCAGTTTACCCCTAACAACCCGACTACCCCCAAACCCCCTGCGTAGAGGTTTTCAATAGAAAAACCCAGGGGTTTTCCTTACCCTGATTAAGCACTTAATAAAAATGCATCCACGATATAAAAAAAGAGGATGACATAACAGTTGGGTAAAATGCATTCAATTTTTGTGTAAAGTATTTCCCCCCTTGTGAAATTTGTACTTAATGCTTGATTTAAAAAATCGGTATTTGTACAACTGTTCTCTCGTCCTCTGTTTCAACCAAAGGAATCCGTAGTAAATTTACTAATTTTTCTTTACAGTGGAGGACAAAAATTTAAAAACTGCACTATAAAAAAATAGTGGTGTCCACATATCAGAATACTCGCGTCACACCTACTGCATTAAAGGAAAAATACCAAGGAAAAGATTTTCTAATCTTACTAATGGAAAATTATATCTAGTGTAAACCCGGGCGCCTATCGGCAATCTAGGGTTTCGCGCCCCGGGCTGCCCACCATTCACTCGGAGCCTGACTGCCGTTCCCTTCATCGCCAAAGCTGTCGTTACTACTACCACCAACACTGACGTTACCACCAGTAAGACTGACGGCACCGACATCCAGACTGACGTCCTCATTGCTTTTACCACCAACAGCAACCCCGGCTCCACCCTGCATACCTCCGCTACAATCAACATGAACAGCGCCATACTTACCGCCGCTGCAATCAGTAATACTGCCGCCACTACCACCTCTCTTGCTTTCTCCACCAACAGGAACCCCGACTGGTTCCTGCATACCGCCGCTACCACCCACAGGACCGCCGCTGCCATCAGTAAGCCTGGCGCCACCGCCATCCAGACTGCCGCCGCTACCACCCCGATTGTATTTAACATTAATAGGAACACCGCTGTAACCATCCTGATCGCCGCTTCCATCATCCCGACTGCCGATGCGATCACCAATACAGTCGCTACCAACACCAAGATTGCCGCCAGCCCCATCCAAATCGGCCCCTCCATCAAGCCCAATGCGGGCACCAACGCCCAACCTGCAGCGTGAACTCTTTCCATCAAATTGAGAATTTCGCTCAGCAACACCACCTAGTATACAAAAAATTAGTTGTAATTTGAAATATGTCCCCGACTTATTATAAATTATAACTCTTCATGGAACCACTCCGCAGAAAGGTGACGTTAAACTTTAGTGTACCTAACTTCACAAGTGGAGAAGCCCTATGCATGCGTTTCCCAGTTCGTAGTGCCCTTTACATCTTTTGCAACCCTGATGTGACTTGATGCCATGGCCGAATTTGCGCCCGGCAAACCTCAAGTGTGTGATAAATACAAAAAAACGATTCCCCTGTGCTTAAACCCCCGACAAAAATCCAATTTTGTTCATATCTTGATAAGTTTTACATACTATTCTTACAAGATAGTTGCTGCTAGGGCATCCAAAATCGGTTTTTCCGATTTTGTAAAACCGGTTAATAACCGGTTTTCGATTTACCCGAAAACCGGTTTTACAAGTTTCCGGAAAAAAGGTTTTGTGAAAAACCGGTTAATACTTACTGTTTCTTATTGTGGACATAAGAATTAACTGCTCTGTAATCCCTTATTCACAAGTTTGGATTTAATTTTAATTTTGCATTCAATTTTTGTCGATTATATTTACAAACTTTTTAAAATTTGCACTAAAACCGATTTTAAAAACCGGTTTAACACCGGTTTTGCACAAAATCTAAAACCGGTTTCGCAATATTTCTAAAATCGGATTAATCGAAAACCGGTTTTACGAAAATTCCAAAAATCGGAATAATCGAAAACCGGTTTTACGAAAATTCCAAAAATCGGAATAATCGAAAACCCGGTTTTTCAAAATTTTCCGATTTTGGACGCCCTAGTTGCTGCATCGCAGACAAAAGTGTGCAATTTGTTGAATTTTTTTCGAAAACATCTTGGCTTGAAAATTTCAAAGAAGCGGACATCACGTTAGATATAAAAGATCATGACAGAGGTATTGGACCGCCCCTTAAGACGCGCGCCGGGCGGGAACACAGCGAAATTAAATTTCGAAAAAATTATTTTTGAATAGACCAAGTTATAAGCTTTCCATTGATATACGTGGGTGTTTTATTATTGATTTTCAAAAGGTATGTTCCGCACTGTTTCTGACCAAACTTTTGATGAAATAACAAACTTCAAATACATGTAGGATGCTGTGATTTTTTTCAGTTCTATAGGTTAACATTATCACTAGCAATAGCTCATCAAAATTTACCTCGAAAATATGCCAAAATTTACGACTTGATTTTATTATCATCAGAAAACCGTTTCCCCCTGATGTCTTTCTTTAAGTTTCGAAACGAATAATAATCACCAGGGGTCATGCCTGGACTGTACAGGAGGTGGTTTATCTAGGTGAAGCGATTTCCGTCTGCAGCAGCCCTCGCAAAATGCCAGGTATGAGGTGGTGCTTTGGCGTGCTAAAAATGCACCAACTCTTTTTTTTGACCCCACGTTTTTCTTCAACCAGAGCACACAACTCCTTCGGGATTCCTGCATAGGCTGCCCCATTTATCATAGTATTTTTACCAATAAATGTTATAAGGAGGGGACCTTTCATATCCTTGAAAATGTGAATCATCAATTTTTTGGCAGGTTTTTGCACTTTTGCTTTCATGGGCTGGGGCGACCCCCCGTGCTTCCATTGTACAGGGTGTTAATAAAGTCCGATCCCATTTTTCCTGTAAAAAAGTGAAGGCTAGTATAAAAAAAAACTACCCGTGATACTTACAAAAAATGTTCGACATATTTACCTTAGTATTTGGTCTTGTTACCATTTACTTTAACCATGCCCTCAACTCTTTGTTTAAGGCTCTGTGCTAATTTTTCCAATGTGTCTGTGGGAATCGAATTCCATACATCTTGAACTTTTTTTACTAGCTCTTCCCTCGTCCGGGGTTGTGGCTCTTTGTATACATTTTCCTTAAGTATGGACCACTGGTTCTTCAGGGGATTCAAATCTGGGCCGTTAGCGGCCCACACCCCCTTGCTCCAGACCGTTGAAACTTGCGTCTTGATGAGACTCAAACTCGCTTTTGCTGTATGGGCTATAGCACCATCCTGCATGAAAACTATTTTTCTTTCATTCGGAAATATTTCCTTGTTCCCCATGCTATCGAAATAGATAGGTAATATTTTTTCCATATAATGCTTTGCATTGACTGATTTGCCTTTTGGTATGATATGTAGAGGGGTCACGCAACGTGCACAAAATCCACCCGCTACCATAACTTTAAGCCCGAATTTTGGGATCGCTCTTGATGGTACATCCGATTTGTTTTCTGTCCTGTAACGAACATTTTGTTGGTTCAATTTTGGATATAGTTCAATAATAGATTCGTCAGTCCAAAGGATGTGACTGCGCAATTCTTCACCAAGTCTTTTTTCACTCAAATGGGCACTTTTCTGAAGGAGTTCTTCAAATTTCAGACGGTCATCGATATATTTTTGTGACATGAGAGGTTTTTTTGGTTAGTTTGTAAGCTGTGTGACCCCACTTCGTAGTTTTCACAAATTTTTGCACGGTCACACAGTTAATTTGCTTCTTCTTCTCTTTATAGCGTTTTGAGTCATTTAACTCCCTTGCTCAATTACGTAATGAACTACCGGTTTTCTTGCAAAGTCTGTTTTTAATCATTCTTTTTGTGGTAGGTGACACCTTTCTGGGTCGCCCTGGTCGCTTTTTGTCGTGGACAAAATTTTTATTCTTCCATTTCCAAACAGTTCTGCGGCTGCAGCCCAATTTTTGCACAATTTCTGTAGGTTTAAGCCCCTGCTGATGCAATGTTTGTATCTCAACTCTAAGATGCTCATGACTTACACGTTTAGTTGTTCCTCCAATGGTAAAAATTTGAAATAAATAACTTCACTGGTTCAAAAGTTCCAGCTGAATTTGTAACAACCACGCTCCAAAAAATGCATGGGATCGGACTTTATTAACACCCTTTATGAATTATTATTTGGTCTCCGGGTCATAATAGTAAACCCAAGTATCATATCCAACTATTAAAATATGAATCAGGTTCCACGTTTCATTTGAAAGGGCAAAACTTTCATTCCAAAAGTCGATTCGATCCTGTTTTTGAGATGCCGAAAGCAATTTTAGTACACAACGGGAGGAAGCCATTTTCATACCGAAGTCTTCAGTTAACATGGAACAAATTGTTAGTTTTGGAACACCCATCTCATCTGCTAAATAGGACAGTTTCAATCGCGGATCTCTCATTATTGGTTCCTCTAGTTTCCGGAGCCTTTCTGTGGGAGAAACAGATTTTGGGCGTCCTAGCGGCTTTTTGTCCGAGACCTCTTTTCGCCATCATTTGAAATTATTGACCCAATTGAATTTGTGTTTTGTGTTTAGCAGTTTTCATTGTAAATTTTAAGCATACGATCATAAATCTGCGACACCGATTACCCCTCCAGCGTTAAAAATTAAATTACACTACGATATTTAATTTGCAAATCTGACATTTTTTCCGTCGAGGTAAAGTTTGATGATTGATTGCTAGTGTTAATGTTAACCTAAAGATCTGAAAAAAATCACAGGATCCTAAATGTATCCGAAGTTTGTTATTTCATCAAAATTCTGGCCAGAAACAATGCGGAACATACCTTTTGAAAATCAATAATAAAACACCTACGTGTATCACCAATTATTGAGTCATGGCTAAGACTAGAAAAACTTGGGTTGAAAGGCAAGAGTTGTAAAAAAGAGTGATTGAGTTTCATAAAAATCGAGCAAACTATAATTCCAAAAT
Source organism: Folsomia candida (assembly GCF_002217175.1). Taxonomy (NCBI): domain Eukaryota; kingdom Metazoa; phylum Arthropoda; class Collembola; order Entomobryomorpha; family Isotomidae; genus Folsomia; species Folsomia candida. The sequence continues at coordinate 448,602 of NW_019091223.1, read as the reverse complement.
CACTTGGCACTTTTTCAAGCAAGAAGGTATTCCTCATTCAAATGTCAACTCTTACATAAAAAAGTACGAGGAATCCAATGAACTCAAATTCAAAGTCCCCACTGGTCGACCTGCAAAGCTATCGACGACAAAAGTCAAAAATCGCATAAAAAAAATTTAAAAAATCATTCATCAACGGCAACGGCTGGCACGACCAGGAAGGTCAAGATTTCAAAAAGCTATATGTGCAAAGTCAAAGTCCATAAACTATGGATTATAGCCAGGCCAAAAAAACCAGCACCAAATTACAAACCAACACAACAGGAAAGGATGCATGCGTTCTGCAAGAAATTATTGAAGAAAATTGGGGGAAAAGTGGTCATCATGGAAGATGAGCCCCACGTCACAGCTGACTCCTCAAATCTTCCAGGAAGGCATTTTTTCCATAGTTCCAACCCCTGTGAAGTAAAATATGAAGACAAAGTCCAAAAGAAAGGCCAATCCTCAAAAAAATGAAGAATTTAGCAACGCATGTCTAGCATTGGTCATGTTTCCGATCCCGTCATTTTTGAGGGCACTGTAAACCAGGGGGTTTATCTTAAATCATGCATTAAAGGGGGATTGGAATCAGTTATTACCAAAGATCATAAAAAAATAAAGTTTTGTTTTGGCCTGACCTCGCTAGGTCCAATGATGCCGAAAAGGTCACTGAGTATCGACATCTGAAAAAAATGAATTTGTGTCAAAAAATGAAAACCCACCAAATTTTCCTCAACTGCGACCAATTGAGAAATTCTGAGCGCTGACTAAGTCCAAATATTCTAAGCTTTCAGAAACGCTAGACACCTTACGAAAATTTAAGAACAGATGAAAGGAAAACAGCTTGAAAGTAGGTGCCGTTTATAGGCGGAATTTGACGCGAAATCGGAAGAAAAAAATGCAATCTGTAGCAGACAGCGGAATTGAATCATTAAAATTTGAACTGTATGGCAATCCTAACCCTTTGGTAGCAAACATATGCAACTTTTTTGAAATTGCATTAAGTTTGTAAAAGGTTCTGAGCATTTTATTACGCCGGTCCAATACCCTTGTCATGATCTTTTAGTACAGCAAGTATAATAGTAATAATGTTACCAGAAGGAATGAATCCGGGTATACCAGGATTTTTCCTCCAAAAATGGAACAAGACGAAATGAAGAAAGAAAGTGCCGAGAGAGCAGCTTGAGTCGTAAGTAGGATGAGGTAGTGTAAAGTAGGAGTAGTGGTATATAGACTGTTGGGAACTTACATATGTGAACGTAGTGTGTAGTAAATACGGAATAAAATGAAATACATACTGCAGAGACTCGAAAATCGCTCCTTGATTGTGTATCCGAGTTGGCGACAACAATAAGACCAATAATATGTTAAACATTGTCAAGACCTGACCAAAATTGGATTTTTGACAAAAGATTTAAGTAGGCAATTCTTATTAGCTTTCGTTCAATTGAGGGGGTGTGTGGCGGGCGCAAATGTGAACAAACCAATTTAGATTAAGTCTACATATACTCGCCTAGGGCTACTACGCATGCAAAATGCATCAATATGTATATGGATGACATGTAGAGAGCCTTTCCTCCCCTAGTCACCATTCCCAACAGGGTTCCAATATGATTATCCTCACACACATATTTAGTCATATTCTTCGACCACAGAGTTTGATTAGATGTTTTTTTAGCTTTCAATTGGTTTTATTGGGTGCCAAATGCATAAGTTTGATCCATATAAACTTGTAACTTACAAGTTGTAAGACGAGTTATAATTTTAACCGTTTCTCATTCCGTTTCATTTCTATATATGATCCGAAACGCATCCAAGCGTTTCCAAAAATCAGGGAAACGAAACAAAAACGAAATGGAAACGTGACGTTTCCATTTTTGATTCGAAACCGTCCGAGCACCCAGTAAAACCAACTGGTCCAAAAGTTTTAAATCCTGTTTTTTTTCAGGATCCTGATTTTACAGCTAGAATAACTTACGGAAATAGCACAGAATTTCGTATTCTTCGTCCCTGTCTTTTATTTGATTGGTACACACCGTCTTCATTCTTTCCTTCGAGCATTTTGCGCGTGCCTGGTGCCAGATGTACAAAAGATCTTTTCTACTGAGACAACTGTCGATCGCGTATTCACATGCGCAGTGATTTCGCTCCTTGTCATTAAATTGCTGGTCGCACCAGCACTCTGACAAGATGTAATCAAGACTTGCGCGAACTTTCTTAGTCCCCGACGGGCAAGTCTCGAAAGCATACCTTTCACATCTCGTATAGATTTTCTTGCGAAGTAGCCCTGAACAAATTATTTGTTCAGAAGACTGAAATTACAATTTGAATTATATTAAATTATATTGACTTCAAAAGTAAATAAACAAGGTTTTAATATTTTGATGAAACATTACGTTAACTATTTCAATGAAGGAAATGAAAACCAACAATTTTGAACTTGACTTTAACATCATGTTTAGGTTGAATTTAAATTTTGTTGAAAGAAGAAGCACTGAAGTGAACTTTGATTTGAAATTGTGTACAATGCTATTTGTAAAAAAATATTTGTTCATGACTTGAATCGCTTGAACAATTCTGTACGATTCTTTATTATCTATTTACCATTGTCTTAGAACGACAGGAAGTTTATTGCACTACCTAGTGGGCTGATGCTAGCTGTAAGTTGCTCTTAACGGGAAAACCGCTGGAGATAATCAAAATCTGATAAGCGCATTGGATTCCCCGTGCGATTTTACATAAATACCGCATCTCCGTTTTTAATTAGTTGCAAAGCATATAAGTAGGCGAACTCTTGAAATTGGGCGGGCGACGATAATTTTTATTAAAGAAAATGCGAAGAAAAATGGTGAATATGAAAAATGCGACAGGAATCGAACCTGCGCTTTCATTTAGTCCAACGGACTATAGAAACATTCATCTGGACCTGGCCCACTAAGAACAGTCGAAGAAAGAATTTTTTGAAAACCTACAAGCACCACACCCATGCTGAAGGCGCTGGAAGCTAGAATCCGAAAAAATTCTCGAAATTCAAACGGAAAATAGTCTCACAGCTGACATTTTCGATGTATATTATCCAATGAGTGCTTAAACTGAACCTTAGGCTTGGGGCTTTGAAACATAGGACTTGACGCATGCTGACTATCACTCAAAATAAAACCAGGTTAAAGAAATGCAGGGCTCTGTTTAAGCGGTACGCTAAAAAAAGAGTAAAAAAAATCCTCGTTCTAGATGAGCAGATTTTCACTGTGAAGGACTTTTTAAACAAACAAAATGACTTCGCCTACGCAAAATTGGTCAAAGATATCCCTCAATATAGAAAGAAGGTCGAACGTTCCCATTAGCCATGTTTTGTGATGGTTTTTGTAAGTAAGAGCTGATTAGGGGTAATTTATCCTCTTTTCGTCGAACCGGGGGGGGGGGGGAAGGTGAAAGGAAAGAAATTCTTGAAATACATTTTTGAGTCCGTGGTACATCTACTAAATGAGATCCAAGTCAATGGAGTCGACTGGACCTCGCTACAGGACATAGTACCACTAAATAGTGCAAAAAATGAGCAAAGGGAGGCTAAACAAAACAATTCCGAACTTTATTTCCGCTTGGGAATGTCGTCGTCCCTGTTGGATTTGAATCTCTGGACTATGAAAAACGGTCAAAATTAGAGGCAAAGGTGTGTTCTGAGCCTCGTAGAAGTGTGGCGGCTTTAAAAAATTCTTTGACCCCTAAATGGTACAATTTGTCTATGGATTCACGCCGTGCTCCAGTCGAGGACAGGAGGTGACATCTTCAGCGTTGCATTAATGGAAGGGGAGGAAATTGTAAAAACTAAAAATTGTTTTCTACTCAGAAATTCACTGGCTTTCCATTAAAATTAACCACAAATGTGCATCACAAAAACTATTGACGCTACAGCAATTCATTTCACTTACAGTTACGGAGGGCCACCCTGTAAAAATTATCGTCGCCCGCCTAATTTCAAGAGTTCGCCTACTTATATGCTTTGCAAGTAATTGAAAACGGAGTTGCGGTATTTATGTAAAATCGCACGGGGAATCCAATGCGCTTATCAGATTTTGATTATCTCCAGCGGTTTTCCCGTTAAGAGCAACTTACAGCTAGCATCAGCCCACTAGGTATATTCGATGTTTATATGTTTTTGTATATTTCAATTCTTTGAATTTCGCCACGGTCACGATTTTAGCCCTCAAAACTGTCCATGGCGAAAAATTTCTGTGGGCGTCAAAAAATCGTACACGGTCGTATGATAGCTCATTTTTTTCGTGAAGCCTTGCCGCAATCAATAAAAAATGTTGGAAAGTCCAAAAAAAATTATCCATGAAGTTTTCATTTTGGCCTCTCATTTTGAATTGCTTAAAAAATTCTGACCTTTGACCGTGCGTGACCTTAAAAATCGGCAACGCGGAATTATTCGCCAATGAGTTTATACAACAGCGTGCAGAGCACCGAAGCTCTAAGTGCATGATTTCATATCGCAATTAAAAATATGTAAAGGTACGATCTATTCTTTTGCTTACTGTACAAACTTAACTTACATATGTCTCATATCTCTAAAGTGTGGCATTTAATATGACAACACAAATCAGGAAAGTCGTACAACTTCTTGCGACAAAAATAGCAGACTTGTCTCTTTACACCGCCATGCACTCGTTTGGAGTGCGATGTAAGGTTCGACTTTACGAAGGACGTGTAGCCGAATTTCTCACAAGAGTACGTAGGCCACTCCTTGTCTCTGTGGCCGACCTGCATGTGATAGTTCAAACTGATGGCATTCAGTAACGTCTTTTCGCATGAGGAACACTGATAAACCACTCGGTCTCTGTGATGGTTGCTAATGTGTTTACAAAGTCCCGTTTTCAGCGAATAAGTTTGAGGACACAGGTGGCATTTGAACCTGTTTCGTTCCTGATGGACGGTCTGATTTATCCTGATGGACGGTCTGAAACAAGACAGAAAATTAGCTGCACGCGATATTTCTTTGTCCATAAAAGGTTTCACAAACATATGTACCTGTTCACATTCATTCATTAAGTAAGTATGAATGAATGAATGAGTAAATTATTCAAGATTATTATTGAATTATTCAAGAAATGATTGAATAATAAATGCATATTGTGTTCAATATTTGGAATGAATGAATAATGAATAAATAATTTTCTTCAAAATTTTAAATGAATGCATATTGAGTAAATATTTATTCAATTAATGTGAATGATGAGTGAAGGAATATTTTTATTCATTATTCAATTTTCGGCCTGAACTTAATAAAATGAAAAATTGCACCAATGCAGCAAATTTGAATACGAAATGAATGTTGAATAATGAATAAATATTATTTCTTTTCACATTTTGAATAAATGAATAATGAATTAATATTCTTCAAATTCAAAAAGCGAAAGAATTTGTAAATACATAATTTTCTTCAAATTTTCAAATAAGTGAATTTTTGAACGAATAATTATTTTTTGAACGGGTATGTTCACAAAGGAGCAAAAGAGTTTTTTTATCTGACCTTATGAGTTTTCAAGTAATCCGAACCCTCAAACGCCTTCCCACAGATGGCACACTTGTGGCTTTTTTCCGTCCTGTGGGTAGCAATGTGCCGGTGGAGGTGTGCATTTGACTTGAATTCTTTGCCACAAAGTGTGCACGGGAATCTGAGAGGATTCTCGGAATGCTCCCTTTTAAAATGGCGAACGGTATCTCCCTTCTCAAAATACGATTTACCACATCCTGAAAAAGGGCATGGAAATCGTGCCCTTTCTCCTGTGGGGTGCTGGCTCTTCATGTGACTTCGGAGGTACGTTCCATGCGTCTCTAAATTGTTGATTGCAAATTTCAAAACTTTTTTTTCGTTTTGTAGTGTGAATTCTTAGCATGTGACCCCTGAGGCTGATGTGATTTTTTAATGTTTTCATGCAAATCTACATTTACTTAATTAGCTGAGCTAGGTAAGAATATTTTTTTATAGAATGGCTAAATACCTGACACTTTACATTGGCACTTGGTTCATGAGTGATTACATGCTTGTTAAAATCTCCTCTACGTTTGATAATCTTGAAGCAGTGGGGGCATTCAATAGTTTTTTCCGGTGGTCCCATTATGGAAGATAATGATTTTCCTTGACAAAAATATAAAATTAAATTTTGTAGTAGTTCCAGTGTGTTTTAAAAAATTTACAACTTTACTTGCGTATTTACCCAGGCGGTTTTGTCACATCCGAATAGAGAATCTCTGAAAAATTGATTATCGGCAATGTTATTATTCGCGATAAAATGTGGCCGACGGATGTGCCGGTATGGAAGAGTTCCAACCAAGGTTACGACAGAACTTTCCCACTTGAGACATACATATGTAAGACCAGACTGATTTGAGAAGAGCAAGACTGAGCTGTGAAGCTTTTCCTCTTTTAAGAGAAAAACGGAGCAGGGTATCCTTTCACAATGTTTTACAAGATTCTGACATATTGTACATAGTTGCGATCGGTTACATTTACCCTTCCAGTTGAGGCTTACGAGGGAAACCTTTTTGGTGCCTTGAGCTCCAAGCATAACCACTATATGCATTGGACGCAGTTTTTAATACTAGTCCTATGATGTGACAGAATTTCCGTTGTTAAGATGACATTTGGTCAAGTTGTGACGACTTTAGTGACGCGCGGAATGGTCACTTTCGCCATGCTTTTAACAGCGTATGGGTAAAAACACATCATTCGAAAGGACGGCATGAAAACATTAAGCACGTAAAGTGTTTTTCCTCCCTCTACTTTGCATTAGAGCGAAGAGAGTGAAACTCCACGATGATACCCAAATTTTTAACCAACAATTAAAAACTTCAGTCTACTCGACATTTATCAAAAGGTTGGGTATGTCATTTTAAAAATGACGTTTTTATTATGTTGCAATAGCACAGATTGTTGTTAATATTCAGAAAAGTTATGAGGTGATTCAAGTCTAAACTTAAGTGATTCAAGTGTTGCAGGATGTATAGCAATTTTCTGTTTCTTTCCACTAATATATCTAAATCGGTAGGCTAAGCAGGATGAACAAGTTCCATGAAATGTTATCAACAATGTGATAATACTTTGTTATCTTTACATATTTCGATACATACATTTACGGAGTAAATGATAAAATTCTTAACGAAACGTGCCGAGCTGCCCAAATGAGTTAGGAGCCTCGTTATCAATAAATATTTGAATAGGTATCTATGTATCCATTTATGTACATATTTGTATTTAGCCAGGCAGGCCTCTTTTACATAGTAGTGTGCGGTGACGCATGCTTAATATCTTCACCATGTTTGAACACTGTACTTGTTTATTTTTAGGGACTACTTTATCACCAACTGATTATGATATTTACAGTCTTGTTTGCCAGATTTGAAATGATTTTTTATCCTTATTTACTTTCCGATTAGCTAGAAAAACGAGACATTTTTTGGGCATATTGAATTTTTAGTCAAGCTGACAAGACAAAGCGATAGCTCATGTTGACCGAATTATTGACTCTTGTGTATTACAAGTTGATAGACTATGACTAACTTACATAATTCAGGGGTTTATTTTATCCCATCGAACGAGAATATATGTACTTTATGCCAATCAAAATTAAGAAGTTCGCAAATAATGGAACGTGCAACAGGTTTAATTTTTACCCGGAATACAAATCAACAATTGAAAAAATAGCTACAACTTCCCTGCATCTATTTCTGGGTAATAATTACGAAGATATTTCACGGTAAATTTTATGCATGAACAAATATGACGTCGTTATTTACAAAAAATTGACCAGAAAGTATTTTGACATAAATATACTATTTTTTTCTACACACATGAAAGTGCGTCAAACTTTGGGTCATATGTGTTTGATACCCAAAGTCTTGACTTTTTTCCAGTTGGTGGCTGGCAAAAGGTCTGAGTAATCATTACTTAGAAATAGAGCACTACAGTACTTCCGGGAGTGACGAAGGGTCTCCAAATTGTCTATTTACTCAGGTGCTTAATTAGTTTATCACTAATATCTCGAATGCCAGACATACATAAATTGCTTATGTACGTATGTATGCAGTGGGCTATTTCCGCTCATCATAACGATTATCAAGAGCAATATTAACCTATCTCGAATTATTTATCCGTTCAAAAATTTTCCCTTGAGTACGACGTTTATTTCATAACTATGTACACCTGATTACAACCAACTAAGATTTTCTTGACTCCATAATTTATTTCAATCCGTTAATAATTTTTTAGCTTTTGGCGAAAAGTATAAAAAAGTCCGCTTTTTACATTGGTCCGTATAGGGAAAATTCCAGAATTTGTGAAGAAAAATGTCAAAAAATCAACTGTTTACCACATACATACAGACATAGTTTTCCACAAAATACGAAAGAAATACTCCGAGTTTCGAGAAATTTTGAAAAGTCTGGATTTTTAGTGGCGTATCCATATATTACGTTATCAAAAATTTTCGATTTTAGCACCCACCCAACCAACGTATACCTTAAGGGATAGTAGGGAATTTTGGCATGCGGAAGACCTAATGCGAATGTGTCAACTGTTTCATATGCACTTTTGCAAATTACAATCATATTTTTTTTATCTACAGACGATAATAATTTAATTTAAATAACGGCATAATTTCATTCCTAATGACGGTGTATAGTAGCGAAAAACCGTAAAAAGTGGGGTTTTAAGAGAACAATTTTAAAATTGGTGGGGAGAACACTTCACAAATTTTCGTAAGAAACTCCATTTATGCGGTCTTTGAAGAAACATTATTAAGTAGCTTCAGCTACTTTATGCGAAGACTTTGTCCGTCTGTCGGTCAGCAGGATAACGGGAGAACGGATCAAGATAATCGAAATCGGTTTTCGACATTATACATAGGACCCCAGCGGGAGGATCCTATCAACTTTTGGGGCCACTGGGACTACCCCCCTTGACGCCAGGGGGTGTGGTCGGGGCAAAATGAGATTTTCAGTGCAATTTAATCTATAGATGAAATCCAGTGCAATTAAGGCTTCCCGAGTTGTGCCACACCCCCTTCCACCCACGGGGTGTGGTTGGGGCAAAATGAGATTCAAAAAATGAATCTATAGATGAAATAGGGTGAAATTGAGTGTTCCCGAGATGTCGTGGGAGTGGTTGGGGTGAAGTAGTCTGAAGCTACTTCCTTATGTGCGTTTACGACGGTTTATTTTTGTATAATCTTTCTCCGAAAGAGAATCTATTGGCTTTACTCCATGCGGTGATACATATGTATGTACTCAAGGCGGACTTCTGAACTTGGACTCCAATGATTTTCTTAAAGTGACCATTCAACGGAAAGATAAGCGTTATCTGGATCCTATCTAATTTTTTGGCTTGATGTATTGACAAAACTCGCCAACCAATCCCGTGCTAACCTGAAAAAAGGTTCCTTGTAGGAAAATCTGTCCCATAAAATTCTTACCAATCTGCCCAAATGATTCAGGAGAATCTTTGTCAATAAATGTTTGAATGGTTATGTATCCATTTATGCATGTATGTACATATTTGTATTTAGCCAGGCTAGGCAGACCACTTTTAGTAGCGTTCGGTGACGCATGTTTAATGTCTTCATCATGTTTGAACACTGTACTTGTTTATTTTTAGGGACTACTTTATCACCAACTGATTATGATATTTACATAGTCTTACTTGCCAGACTTGAAATGATTTTTTTATACTTATTTACTTTCCGATTATCTGGAAAAACGAGACATTTTTTGGGCATATTGAATTTTTAGTCAATCTGACAAGACATAATTATTATTGACCGAATTGTTGAGTGTTAATACGTATGTAGTGTATTACAACTTGGTAGACTATGCCTAATTTTATATATGACTTTATTTTATACCATCCAACGAGAATATATGTACATACTTTATTATAACCAAAATAAAGAATTTCGCAGAGAAGTAATGGAACGTGCAATGGGTTTAAGTTTAGTTTTTGCATCCAACGAAAATATAAAAGCACCCAACCAAACCATAGAAATTTTACGCAGCCTAATCATCTAATCACGTTTTCTATGATACAAAAGTATTATTGAAGGCATGCAATGTAGAGTACACACAAGTCTCAAGCGTTTCGGTAGTGAACGCAATAGCTGATTGTACTCCGTGTGTTAATCAAGTGGATGAGGCATGTTGAGACAAAGCTCCCTGGAACCGTTTAGCCCTACTCCACTTGATTAACACACGGAATAGAATCAGCTATTGCGCTCACTTCTGAGACACTTCTTAGGTATACCCTAACAATTCGATGGTGTGATGTGGTTATCGCCGATATCCACCGGACTAATTTTAAATTGTTCACGTTCAAAAATAAGTCGACCCGTATTTTTTTCTTTTTCCTGAATGAGCATCAAACGGATTGTTTTTTGTTACATCTTACAAGGGACACTCACGACCTGTCGTTTGAGTCCAGGGTACCCACCATGTTTTTTAAAATCTACTAGGACCCCAGATGAAGGATCCATTCATATTTCCGTGTAAAACTCATATTTGGCGACGTGGCGTGGCGCCAAATTCGCCAAAATTGAATGTTTTTATTTTTGAAACCGCCATAACTTTTGAAATTGTGGACGGATTTTCAAAATTTTTGGCAAAAATCATGACAAGGAGTTCAACTTTCTTATTCCATGAATTTTTTTCTAAAATTATCGCTTTTAACTTTTCGCAAAATTTCGTAATTTTCTTCGAAATGGGGGTTCGTCGAAAAAATCCTAAAAATATTGCAAAAATTAGAAATTTTTTATTTTTATTTTTTGTAAAAAATTTCGACTTTTGTGATCATTTTAAGCATAAAATTTTGAAAATCCGACATAAACTGCAAAAGTTATGAGGGTTTGAAGTTGGTCGAAAATGTAAATTTTTAAGTTTGGCGCCACGCCATGGCGCCAAATATGAGTTTTACACGGAAATATGAATGGATCCTTCATCTGGGGTCCTAGTAGATTCTAAAAAACATGGTGGGTACCCTGGACTCAAACGACAGGTCGTGAGTGTCCCTTGTTAGCATATTTGGCCTCTTCGAGACCTACCTAAATATTTATGAATACGTCATGTGACGTATTTAAAGATCGGTCACGATAGTATGAGACTGCCCCGTAAAAGGAGCCCTATGCGGGAACACGGCGAAATTATTTTTTGGAAAAGCATTTTTGAATAGACCAAGTTATAAGTTTTCCGTTGATATATGTCACTAATTATTTAGTCATGGCTGACACTAGGAAACCCTTGGGTTGAAAGACAATAGTTGGGAAAATGAGTGATTGAGTTTCATACATAAAAATAAAGCAAGCAGTGATTCCAAAACTACGTGGCAATTTACTTTAAAGGGAAAGAGGAACGATCAAATTCATAAATAATTCCAGAAAGTTACACACATACATATTGGTAACCATGTTCCATATTTTCCACCAAGATACATAGAAGGGATATGTCCCCTATATTTATAAGTACAGTGGCGCACATCTCATCTCCCAAGACACACCAGATTCAGGTTCTTCTGCACTACATTAATCAATCTTCAACTACATATCCTATGCACACTAAGTTTTTCTTTTCCATAAAGAAGTATCCTTAAACCGTGTCGGACGTGGCATAAGGTGTGGTCAGTGTTAGTCAGTGTTGGTCAATCAGTGTGAGATAATATACTCAAAATATTAACCTTCTTTTGCTAGGTTACATGGATTGCTCTCAAATATATGTAATTGTGAGTCAAGCGTTTTACTTATTTCTTAAATAACTGAATTTCTTCGGGTGACTGACTAGTAAATTTTTCTATTTCAATTGTGAATAACATTAAATAATTAGTTAATTAACCAATTACGTATTAACTGGTACAAGTTAAATGAAATACTTTTACGCCACTTAAGACTAATATCTGAGAAATGGATTAATGGGAAATTTCTAAAAATTTCTTAGTCAGTTGAAATGCAAAGTGTCTATCATTTTAATATGGATTGAACAAAAGCCTGGAATTAGTTAATTATCTACCTGTCATTGTTACGAAGGACTGCCTAACATACAGAATATCAAAAGTGTGGATCTACTGCAGATCTTGTAAAATATGGATATAATCGTCATTGTGGGCGGCTTAGTTATCTTGTTCGCTATTTTGGTATGGTGTTTGTGCTTCTGGTGCCTACCAGTTAAGGAAGTTCCTGAAGAAAATGCGGTCATTAAACATCGGCCAATGAGTCCCCAGAAGGAGTGCAGGTATGTATGTATACGTTAAAAAGTGCGGAACGTTATTTAAATAAATTGGAGACAAATCTTCACCTTATTTTTGAGCAAAATTTGAGTAAGAACACGTTTTAAAAAGGGAAAAAAGCCAGAAACCTATTAGGTTAGGGTGTAGGCCGTTCTTTACCAAAGGCCTAAATCGATCAATAGTTCCATGGACTGATTTTAGATGGCCTTTTTTTGGGTCGTTCTTTCGTTCGTTGCATAGGGCGTTCCACAAGGCAGTTTTTTATCAAACACTGGTCGATGGTCAAATCCCCCTATAAAAAGTAGGTCTCAGAAGGGCCGTTCTATCGGTCGTTCTATAGGCGGTTGGACGATGGGCACCTCGGAAGTGTCCCTTGTGAGAGAAAGATACGTACATAGTTGACCAAGTTATTCATTTATACATATTCATTTTGGTTTAGGGTTTTTTAAATTTCAGGCTAGGAAAATTTTTCACGGCGCTGGTTGATTAGTTTTAAAATAAAATGGAATCATGTAAACCTATTTACATACATCTCCTTGAATATAATTTATACTACAAGGAATACCTTATCTGGTTTATGGTTTTTTTTATTATGAACCTTTTCTTGAAAAGAGATAAAAGAGAGTCTTTCTTAGAAAGACATGAAAATCAATAAACCAATATCAACAATAAACCTGGACCTTTTTTGATCTCTTAGAGAGATGAAAATCCTCTTTGGTAAGAGATAAAGTTAGCCTAGTGGATTAGTAAATATTAAATACGAAGGAAATAATAAAGTCCACCCCGAATTTAAAATTAAACTTATTTCGAAGAATCTAAATATATTTATAATTTGTCGATTTATGTATATGTTGGAAACGGGCAAGGGTAGGATATAATGAGTAGCAAATCATCTCGGGTAGCATATAACGGGTAGCATTTCATGGGTAGGTTTTCATGGGTAGCAAAGATCCGCACACCAACCCCCACTATTTATATCGGAGGCAGGTATTCCCGTAAATGCTCTAAATATTTATAGCCGCAAAGTTTTTTTTAAATTTGATTCGCTTCTCTCTAATTATAGCCTTCATCTAACGCCGTTCTTATATGGTCCAAGTTGCATATAACCGAAAAAAAATTAGCCGGGTCTCAAATTAGGTCTGGTTTGTAATTTTAGCCCGATCTGTCCCGTATTGCGATCCGGCCATAAATAGGGAACCTATGTATGGTACATATAGAGGGTATTCATTATTTCTTCGTATCCTTAGTATTCTTCGTATCGTAAAATAACTTACGAAGCTTACGAGATTTTGTAAGCGTCGTAAGATTTTGTCATCGAAAATCACGTTACTACGCTTACGATTTTTACTAAACCTGACCCCTTGTTTTTTCTTCGTAAACTATTTTACGATACGATGGATACGAAGAAATAATGAATACCCTCATAATTTGTTTTGTATAGTACATGTAATATGCTTAGTGGAATAATAATTTTTATCAAATCATGCACAGTTTAAATCAGCATCTAATCGTTCGCAATGACGATCAAATTTACTAATTAAAACCCAGCATGTGCAACATTTTTCATGTAATGCACATCAAAAAATAAAAAAAAATATTTAACTTTTCATGCACCCCAATTACATATCTATATGCATAATTCGTTTAAAATACGTGTCCTCAAATTGTTGAGTTATCTACATTCCAAATGGTTTGGAGACCGCGGAGGTACTATAGAATATTGTGCTCTTTTTTGGCTACTGATTACGAAGACGATTTATCACGAAGGAGAAATAAGTCAATAACTCGCGTACAAAACATACAAGACGTCGTTATCCACAATGAGATTAAATTTTATTGTTATGTAAATATACCATTTTTTGTTTCTATGGCTCACTGAATATTTACTGAGGTGGTTAGTTTGTCCCTTACATACGTAGTTGGTGGTACAAATACGTCAGATAGGAGATATTTACATTATTGATGACGGAAATGGGCTGTTTTCACTAAAGACTACCAAGAATTATGTAAATAATAAAATTCCGAAAGAATTCCAGGAACTCCATACTTTCAAGGTTTTTCCATATCTCCAACCAAATGACAAGGGATGGGTCCCTTATTTAAGTGCATAGTCTCTCATTTCTAGTCTCCCAAGAAGACACATATTTTGTTTCTTCGGATCTGACAAGGCGATGGTGGGAAGTGCAACGCTCCGATTTGGTTAAAATTTTAAAATTATGTGGCCCATATTTGCACACAAATAATTAACTATTTAATATTAATATTATTATCCGGACCACGTAAGAGCAGGACAGAGAGCAGACAAATGTGCAGTAGAAACCGCTTACCGCCCGTAAGAAATACATGGGAGGAGGTTGGCGGTGGTGCACCACAGGCCTCCAACGTATTTCTTACGGGCGGTAAGTGGTTTCTACTGCACATTTGTCAGATTTTGTGCTGGTCTTATGAGGACCGAATAATAGAATTGCACTTGATGTCTTTTTACTAGTTTTTACTGTGCGGTTATGTTATTTCGGAATTAAGCATCGAGTGCACATATGTTGTATCGGAATTAACCATTGAATGCACTTATATCTTTTCGGAATTAGTACGACGATACATTATATTTCAGGTTACCAACCCGGTCAAATGTTCCCCAATCGCCAGAATGCTCACAAGTTTGTACATTGCCAACAAACCCTAAAGGTTACCCATTGCCAACAAGGCCACAAGTTAATTTATTGCCTACAAACTCACGTGTTCCTCGATCTTTAATAAGCCCGGAATTTCACCGATTGCCAATAAGTCCGGAAGTTCACCGATTGCCAATAATCCGACAAGCTATTGTATTACCTACGAGCCAACAAATTGATTCATTACCAATACCAACTCAAGTTTACCCATTTTCCACAAGTCCACCACTCTCGGGACCACACCTTACTCACAAACCAACATCACAAGAAACTCGCCAAGCCAATATACCTTTAGAAAACGAAACTTCGGCGACATCTCGTGCAATAAATGTCTTCAACAGTACGCTAACGCCAGTTCTATCTGATTCATCGGCGCCATCCTGCTCATAGTGCGTGTCATCATCCCATAGCGATGAGAATTCATGTTATCCTGTTTCCTCAGAAAGGTAAGCATAGTTCAGATACATAGTTATGCTTTTACATCTAAATATGTTGAATCTTCAAATGGTTGAATGAGTTTTATTCCACTTAACACAAGTCTTCTTTAAAAAATAAATCTTAATAATCACAAATTTAAGTAGTCATGGTTGCCGGTAGATGCATGTTACATATTATATGTAATTTGATGTCGGTCATCTACTTAATCCAAGTCTAACTAGGGATACTTTCCAGATGATAATCGTGTCGAGCGTACCCACTATGCTTTTTAAAATCGGTTAGGAGTCTAGATAAAGGATCCATTCTTATTTCCGTGCAAAACTCATTTGGCGCCGTAGCCTAGCGCTAAATTCGCCAAATTTGAATGTTTTTAATTTTAAACTTTACTTTAGCTTTAGAAATCCTGGACGGATTTTCGAAATATTTGACCAAAATCATCACAAAGGGTTCAACTTTCGATTTCCATGACGTTTTTCAAAAAACTAAAATTTTCCAATTTTTGCAAAATTTAAGAATTATCTTAAACATGGGGGTTCGTCGAAAAAATCGTAAAAATAACTCAAAAATAAAAGCATTTTTAACGTTTTTTTCTTAAAACTTCAAGTTTTGTGAACATCTTAAGCGTAAAATTTTGAAAATCCCAGGGAAACTGCAGAAGTTATGGAGGTTTGAAATTGGTCTGAAATCCAGATTTTTACGTTTGGCGCCACGCTACGGCGCCAAATATGAGTTCTACATGGAAATATGAATGGATCCTCTATCTGGTGTCCTAGTAGATTCTAAAAAACATTCTACAAAACCGTGGACACGACTATCACCTGGAAAGTATCCCTAGTAAGCTATATTTTTGTTCGAATTTCTTGGATATACCACGAGGTCTCAACATTATGCAGAACATCCCTCGACGTCGCGGCCTCCTCTTTATGCAGGACCTCACCAAGGTGCACGAATTCCCACTACTCAGGAGGAGAGTACGCCAACCTGATAATGACAGATCTTGATGTCCTTTGGATATATGGTAGTACCCCCTCTGAAAGTAAAAAGTGTGAAGCGGTTTGATGCCATGGCCCAATTTACGCCCGTCACACCCCTTTGAAGGCGCGCCCGATGCCAAACTAGCTGCACTAAAAAATTCGCCAAAAATCCAATTTTGTTCGGATTTTCATAATAGTTACATATTTATGATCCCAAATAGTTGCTTTATCATATCTGATATCAATCTGAACTTTTTTGGAATTTTGAATTTTTTCAAGCCATGCCCTTTTCAGGAAATATTCGAAAATATTGAAAATTTCTGAAAAGTTAATTTTGCAAATTGCGGAAATAATTGCTAATTAATTTATTGTATTTATTTAAATTTAGTTATTGATGGTCATACAGTTTGACAAATCAAAAAAATTGGACTCGAATCGTGGCTAGAATAGCGATAGAGGACGGAACAATGCCTATCACGTGGGTAAAACCGCTGGATGGGGTAGTATCTGTTGGAGCCTCAGTGGTAGCATTTTGGGTAGTCGTCGGAAGTGTGGTAGTTGGTGTAGTCGTCGTATTTAATGTGGTGGTAGTTGGTAAGGCTGTTGTTGGTGTGGTTGTACTTGATGCATTCGTACTTGGAGGGGGTGAAGCAGCTGTAGTTGGTGTAGTTGTAGTTGGTGCAGTTGTAGTTGGTGTAGTTGTAGTTGGTGTAGTTGTAGTTGGTGTAGTTGTAGTTGGTGTAGTTGTAGTTGGTGTAGGTGTAGTTGGTGTAGTTGTAGTTGGTGTAGTTGTAGTTGGTGCACTTGTAGTTGGTGTAGTTGTAGTTGGTGTAGTCGTTGTAGTTGGAGTTGTAATAGTAGTTGGTTCTTCCGTCACATTACATTCGTGTCGTGCCCAGCCCACCTGAAAATCTACAGAAAGTGAAAAGGTGACTCCCCACCCGTTCTGGTAAATCTCCGTCGTTGCGTTGAGACACGACCCAGCTTCTGCAGCTTCCGAACTTTTGTGCTGCCATGAACTCGGTCCGGTGAAGAAGTAGGATCGGACCCGTCGGGCCGTTGCATTTAAGGGCGTGCCCGATGAAACATAGAAGCCGTCCCCGCCCAAGCGCTCTTCCTCAAAAAACGTGATTCCTTCCGCGACCTGGTTCGAATCGCCGTACATGACGACATGCACTTCGGTATTACCGGTCCCGACCACGGTAGGCACGCAGCCGGTGTTGGTCCCATACATAAAAACTGGTGCGTCAGGACAATACGTCACGTTGTGACAATAGAAGCTTTGCCATCTGCAAATAATAAATATACGCTACTAATAATTGTAGAATACAATGTGACAGCGTGAAGGGCCAGCACAGTTTGGCAACCGCGTAAGGGCTTGCTCCACACTTTTGCGTGTATAAGGGAAGGACCTTCCTATTCTTAGCTGGGCACAAACAGATTTGACTTTTACAATAGCATTACCCCCTCTTAAGAAACTACGGACAAAGAATATGTTTATGCAGTCTGATTTTTCACCTTTTAACCTCTTTACAATTTGTTAATAATATCTTGACATGAAAAATTTGTTAATAAAATTTCCCTGCAGTACCATGTTGATTTCATAATTACCCCTGAAGTAGCAACCAATTAAAGTTCAACAAATGTCCAATTTTTTAGTTAGTTTTTTGACGAAAATTCCACTTTTTAGCATTATTCGGTATAATGAAAATTTCAGAAGTGTAAATATCGAAAAAAGCCACTTTTTATCATCAAGTTTTCCCAAAAAATACCGAAGAAACATTACTTTTAAATAAATTTTGGTGTCAGGGTAACTTTACTTATTTACTTTACATAGATAAATTTATTAAGTAGCTTCAGCTACTTTATGCGAAGACTTTGTCTGTCTGTCTGTCCGTTCGTCAGCAGAACGGATTGAGATAATCGAAATCGGTTTTCGCCATCATACATAGGACCCCAGGGGGAGGATCCTATCAACTTTTGGCGTCAATCGGACCACCCCCACTCGCACCAGGGGGTGTGGTCGGGGCAAAATGAGATTTTTTCAAAAATTGAATATATAGATGAAATACAGCGAAACTAGGTATTTCCGCGATGTCGTGGGACCGGTTGGGGTGAAGTAGTCTGAAGCTACTTCCTTAGGTGCGTTTACGACGGTTTATTTGTGTACTTGGTCGTCAGCGGAAAATAATTAAAATGCTACATCGACAAATGTGTGTACTTTGTTAGCCAAAAGGTTAACGACTTACAGCCCATTAACGCGATAATGCATGATGGTCAATCCAGCAGGAAGAGGGATATTACTCCCGGAGGTTGGTGCGTCCACAAATGGTTCCCCGATACATCCCGTGGTGTTCCAGAGCCTTAGATATTGAGCTTGCTGACATGATCCGGATTGAATTAATATTATCCACGTTAGAAAAAAAGTTGCAAAAGAACAGGCCTGCATTTTGATCGGTATCAAAAATTATTTGATGTTGAGGAAGGACTGGACAAAAATTAGGTCAAACGTTACATTTTATTATGCCAAGCTTATCTTAGCGATGAGGTGACACAGATAACCAATTAATCATTCATGCATACTCGACCTACATACTTATTAACCCAGTTTTCTTATCATGCACATTTTTTTCATGATAGGATCTTATCGTGTCATATGAAAATCATGCGGATGCGGAGTGGTCAACTATTTACATAATTGAGTGACATACCAATAATCAAAACATATTTCGGTATCGTAGATAATACCGAAATTTTATATAATGCTGTACACATTCATTTATGTATATGTGCATGTGTGCAGATAATCATTGAACATTAGGTAATGCTGAGTAGTCGTTTTGTATTTTTGTAAAGTTTGGAAATATGTAAGCTTGTCTGGAAATTATGGGTATGAAATGAAATTTAAATTACCGAATATGTATGCATTAGGAATCTTGTAAGACAACAAAATTACCTACTTTTAATCTTATTAAGATAATTGATGTATGTATGTTTGTCCAAAGTCGTAATTTTCTAATTTCCGTAAGGTCAAACTACATAGGATGGGCTATTTTTATAAAAATTTACAATACGTGACACTACCATCTCCTAATTTTTTTAGGGATTAAATTTCTCGAAATGTTTGATTTTTCATTGGTGAAGACCACTTAAAATATTATCTCTATGATAGAACACCACTCGTCTAACCCCATCAACCAGTTTGATCCCTTGAGCATAATAATTGTCTGCGATCGTTTGTTCGAGATACTCTTCAGGGGTGAAGTCGATCCTCAGCAGGGTTTCCGTACAGCCTGCCGGAACCGCTGGGAGGTCCGGAAGTGGGGGTAGTTCCGGTGGGTCAGGAACGTGGTGGTCCTTTTTGTCCGACCTCATTCTCCCCTCAGGAGGCAACAGACTACTCGCCAACCAACCAGCACCTTCGGAAGGAAAGAGGGATAGATTCAGTCTAATCAGGGAATGTGGGTCAGTCACGAATAAGAGGATATCAGGGTCGGAGGGAGGGGGACCGGCAACCCTGGAAAATCTTGCACAATTTTGCAAGTGTACTACTAACACTTTGCTAGTGTACTAGCATGAAAAAAGTTCGTTTTTGCTCAAATTGAAGTTCGACGCAAAAGTAAGAAACCATGAACCTCGAAATGGAGGCCCGATTAGGTGCGTTTACCGTTACCCCTATAATATTTTCATAAAGGCAAAATACTTTGGACTGATCCTTCCCACTTATGGTCACAACTGAATGGTTCTACTAATTTTCAAACCCCGTGGAATCCGGCAGGATAATCGGTACAAAAATAAATCCCAAAGATGAAGAGTCTGCGTTAAGCTCCGACGAAGTATGGTTTTATCTTCATGATTCTTCGAAAGATATGCTACTTTACGAATCAGCAGGAGCCTAAGCAGTGGATTCGGGAAACTTTGAAAAGATTTTTGTGGAGATTATGGTTGCGGTTGTGGTTGTTGCAATGAGCATAACTCTACCCTAGAAGTGAGATATAGTATAATCTGGAAATAAGCACACTCGATTAACTCATCGTCAACTTTTTAAGTTGTGCGTGAATGTTTGATGGACTTTGCGCCCTTACATGTCAACACATTATCGGAGAGTATTTGGCCCCAGGGATTTGGTTCACATCAAACTCTAGTAATAATTGGACAGTTTTTGACACCCCTGAAATTTGTGTTTTTCCCTCCATACACTTGCATAAATTAAATGCGTACTACTGAATTAAGCTAATTGTTTTTCCTTGAACAAACTTTCCAATTACTTCTATATGAACTAAAAATATTTTCAATAAGCTACAACCGAACCGTGTACTAGCATTCGACCATTTGACCCCTAAGACATTGTCCAATATCCTTGAGATAGTCGAAAGTGTTAAGATCAGTGTTGTGATTTTCTACAATCAAGAGGAGTCGCTTATCCAGGTCCCTGTAAATTTTATGCTGTGACTCGACTTGCTCAGATTTCAATTTTTCGATTTCCAAATTCCAATGGCTCTGTTCATTTTGTAAAATTTCAATGGCTTTTCACATAGTATTTATGCGTAAATGCTAACCCTCCATGCCATTTTATTTCTGTGCGTGCAAATATAGTACTCTGTGTTATTCTTGCAGTTGTTTTTGGTACAAGTAGCGTTTTCAGTGGACATGGTTGTGACTTTGGAGTGAATGTAGAATGCAAGGAAAGAAGGAATGGAATGAATTATGGTCCCTTTAAAGCTTAAAATATAATTATCCCTAATAGAATTATCCATGAGTTTCGTTATACCAAATGGTTCCCTTAAATTATACCAACAATATTATACCAAATCAAATTATACCATATAAATTGTCGTTATACCAAAAAAATTATGCAATTCGACCGCACACCAAGGTTTCTATCTATAGATTTTAGGCTTAGCTAAATCTATAGATCTAGGTATAGATCTATCCCTAAGATTTCTATCTAAGCTCATGTAACATCCGCTATGGGTACCGTAAATACTCTATTTGTAACCGAGTCTTGAGCTCAAGTTTTCAAACCTTGTCTCTAATCATTTCATTCCCTTCATGCGTTTTAACTTCTTCAAGTTATATACATATGTATAACCGAGTAAAAATGATCCCGGTCTATAATTCTTTCCGGTTTGTAACTGTAGCCTAAGTGAGCCGGCTCAAACGCCGTGCTGGCTTTTGAGCCCGCTTTAAATAGAGTACCTACGGTATGCCTGCTAGGACGTCGGCAGATCCATTTGTATTTTTATCCGTGCTGGTAATCCGTGTCAGAGGGGTTAGTGGAGAGCAGAAAAACAAAAGAAAAAGGTTTCCAAATGCGCGAAACGGCGTGAAAATGAGACCGAACTGAAAACCAAATAAATGCAAATACCGTAAAACCTCTATTTATAGCCCTATTCCTCCACACAGCCATTTTGAACCGAGGGGTCCGAAACATGCCCAAATTTACCCAACATCTGCCAAACATTTCCGAAATTTCTCAAGAAATTTTAACATTTTAATTTCTTTTCGGTTTTCAGTTGAGAGATATATTTCCCATACAAAAAATGCCTTCCCGGAGTTTCTGTCACGTTTTTGAAGACGTAAGACTCGTCGCCAATGACCAACTATTTTGGTGAAATTTTGTTGTAAAGCTTGGGAGGGCTTGCGTTCACCATTTGTTCTTGACGTTCCGTATGCTTTGCTGCAGATTTCTTTGAATAAGCTTTGACCGACAACTTGTGAGCCTTCATATGATGCGCATAGTCTGGATTAATCTTCAACTTCATGGTCGCATTAGGCACAAACGTGGATCCGTAGTTTCCAAAAATAAATTAAATTGTTTTTCATTTTCAAGGGGTCAATATGATGGTTTTTTCTTGTGGTGCGTATTTGAAGTTGATATTTTCGGATTCGCCATACTTTTTTCTTAGTGAGGCAAATACCTAACAACGAAAAAATTACTAAGTATGCATTTGACCCACCCCAAAAAAGTGACCATCTGCGATATCTCAGTCATTTCTTAACCGATTTTGATGAAATTTTGCACCGATTATTGTTACATAATTTACAAATGGGATCTGATCCGACTAAGCGATTATGTGATTTTGACCAGAAATATGGGCAAAAATGTGGCCTTAGAAACACATTTGTAATTATTGCTAATTACTAGAAACCTTTATCAACAGTTTGAACTCCACGAATTGTAGAACATTTTATCCCGAAAATTTTAAGTATAAATATATCAAAATCCGTTCAGAATTGATTTAGTTATTCCAATTCAAAGACCATAAAATTCATAGACGTGCTATGAATCAATGCCATTAACAACGACATAGAAGTAATAAATTTAAGGGGCCTCTTACACAATGTTAAACTGTTCATGTAACACAATGCCCCACACCCCTACAAAAAGTGGACCCTTCCACCGCGAAACTCAAAATATCCTGAGTTTCTCGTGCTCATCTGTTTATCAACCAAGCTACTCTCCACCGGTTTATCAAACGAATATTCGTTAAAAATTTCTTGATGACTTCTTGATGAATATGATGACCCACCTCTAAAATGTCCCATTTTTCTTGAATTTTTTCGCACAAATAAGAATTATAGTTCTCATCAGAGAGCTATAATGAGAGAGAGGGGTGTAAGGAATGGCGTCATCCAATTCCCCCTTAAAACAAAATAAATATTCAAAACTGTAAACAGAACAACTAATATTTGATTCTGTAATACTCTTGGTAAAATGCATGAAGGGGTTGTTGTGAGTGTTCCACGTCCAGATTAGATCATTTGGTGTTTAGTAATCTAGGCAGACATTTTAAGACCAAAATAACTTGAATCGGTTAATAAATAACGAGATAATTAAATTTTGAAAACGAAGCATTTAAGAAAATTATCCCGGATGCAAGTATTGAAAGGGGGTGGTGCAATTTAATCATCCCATTGACATTCCAAATTCCAATTAAAAGTTATAAATAAACAAGGTCCCAAAAAAGGAGAAATCTTAGTGAGGTAGTGCAATCCTAATTAATAAATAAAATTAGATTGC
The DNA here is from genome assembly GCF_002217175.1 of Folsomia candida. Classification (NCBI taxonomy): domain Eukaryota; kingdom Metazoa; phylum Arthropoda; class Collembola; order Entomobryomorpha; family Isotomidae; genus Folsomia; species Folsomia candida. Next base: position 425,214 of record NW_019091223.1, on the reverse strand, counting down.
AGAATTTTTGCATCACCGCTCTCGGTACCATTTTTACTGGATACAGTATAAATTTTTCTTTGCATACGCATGAATTCTTAATTTTATTGAGTAAATTGAGAAAGAGGCATTTTTACTGTGTAGTGAACGAGCAGTTAGTTAAATTAAATGAGATTGATATGTAAAATATAATGGCTAAACAATTATGAACTACGTATTTGTTTAAAAAAGATACAAATCTATAATTTCAATTCAATACATTAATTAGGATATTCTATTCAGGCAAAATCATGGGACCTTTTGAGAGTACAACTTTTCTATTTAAACGATTAATGCTTCCAGTAAAAAATGGTACCGAGAGCGGCAAACCAATTTTATTTATTAATTAGGATTGCACTACCTCACTAAGATTTCCCCTTTTTTGGGACCTTGTTTATTTTTATGTATGTCCTAATTTTTGCACGGCCACACCTCCCTTTGTTGAAATTTGGTCAAGCCTTCTTCGATTTTTTGTCGCTCAGATTTTGGTACTTACAAAAAACTCGTTTCCCGACTTCCTCGTTTTGAAGTTACGTACGAAATTTGTTTTTCAAGGAAAGCTTATGAAATTTTAAGGACACGTGGTCAGATATGTTTCACATATTAAACCAAAATTTGAGATTTCAAGAATAATTTTTTGACCATTTTTAGGTCAAAGTTCCCCATCGCCACTATATAGTACGGAATCTCTAATTCAAGAAGCGAGACGTAGAATTTTTATTGACTCCTCATTTTGGTAACCTCATTCGCGCTACTGTTTTTCTAATAAAATTTCCGTCCGACACGATGCAAATTTTATAATTACACCTGCTTACAACCAATTAAAATTTTCAACCAGTTCTCAAACGCCAAGATGTAAGAATACAAACTTCGAGAAAAACCTCTTTTTTATTATCGGGCTTTCCATAAAATATCAAGGAAATACTTTTTTGAGACATTTTTATGTGAGGCTAATTAATGCAGTACACATATTTGTGTTGTGACGTCAACGGAAAATAAAATAGGTACTACATAAATGTGTGTATCTACTTCGTCGTTAAGACGCTAACCTTTAACGCTAAATTTGTGAATGAGAGGGCTTAAAATAGGAACATTATTTCCTACGTTAGAAGGAAATGGGTTTCCGAGAACGTAGGACCCGAAAATCTAGCTGGTCAATGAATAAGTTATTAACCATTATTAAGTCGAAAAAGCAATAAAAACTGTGTCCAGCTACAAAACTAAATGCAAATAGTGCTCATATTAATTAAAGCGACTTATCACTCATTCTATCTCATAAACTAGGTAATAAATTAAGAACCTAGAAAAGTGCAATTAAGTAAGGTTGCCGCGGGTAACGGGTCGGGTACCCGTTACCCGCATACCCGCATGATTCTTGCGGGTACCCGTTATCTGCGGGTAGTGAGAACTACCCGCACGGGTAACGGGTAGTTTAGTTTTTATTTAATTTTCGACAGTTCGAATCAGTTCACAAAGAAAGTTAGCAGCCAGTTAGTCCATTTACTAACAAAAGCGTCAATTTATTATTTTTCCATTTCAGAGTTTGTCATTTGCCAGCAAAAAGCGTATATAACGAGCGTGTCTTTACGGAAGCCACAGAGGCCTATTATGCCGGCCTCAAATACTTTTCACGTCCAGAAAATGCGAAGCAATTACATATTGTTTTGTTTCTCAAACATAGTTTGCCCGCTCTAAAATATCGGTAATAATTTTACTTGTATTTGTGTGTATTTATTTATGTAAGACTGCCGAGATTTTAATTTGTGCTTTGAAGATAAAAAAACCTGAATCCGGTTGAAGGCAAAAAAATTATTTGTAGACAATTTTTTTTAATGAAAACTTCATTTAAATCAAAATTTGAAAAAATCAAACTAAAAATTGAACCTTTTTCAAGCTAAACCAAGATTGCCCAGCGATTATATATTAAAAAGTCAGACCAAAAATTAGGAATCATGTGATACTTATCTTTCCTTTGAATGACCCATTCGACGAATAATATTGGCGGTAAAGTTTAATTTTTAAGTAAATGTTCTGTATCTTTTTCCTGGTTTCCTGCTTTCGTGGTTTTTCCGAAATCCATGGTGGACTTTGAACTCTCCCCCCGCAATAGTTTCCTTTAAACTGTTAATTCAATGGGAAGATTAGTTCCATGTAATTCCTATTTTTTGGTTTAATTTTTTGATATACATAAATCGCTAAGAAATACCGACATAGCTTGAAAAACGATCCAGTTATAAGCCAAAACACATGCCTTACTTGCATAGCAGTATCTCAAAATACATATTAACCCAAACGAACAAATAATTGATCAAATCAAACTTAAGCTTGGTTAGTTTTTAACCCAATTCTCATAACGGGTAGCGGGTAACGGGTACCCGTGCGGGTACGGGTAATTGTGCTGCGGGTAGCGGGTCGGGTAACGGGTAGCATTTTCGCTACCCGCGGCAACCCTACAATTAAGTACAAACTCGTTCAAAAGCATTGATGCAGAAATGATGTATGATGCTTATGAAAAAACATGTGAATCTGGGAAAATCAAGTTTGGGCAAAAAATTGAAGTCGTTCATAAATGTAAAAACTGCAACTAATTTAAATTTTCAACTTCAATCAAATTAACGCAGGTCTGAAACTTTATTTGATCGTTGGCCAGCTTTGTTATCTAATATTGTGAAAATTACCAAATCTCAAACAGCTTTGCGTAATTTTCGTCGACAGAACAGTTTGGGATTGCAATTTGAAATATTAATGTATTTCGGTGGTCTAAGCGTATTTCCCAGTTGTCGATGCGTACATTTCTCTCATTTTTGTGTTGGCCAAAGTGTACTACCCTTCGATCGTGCATTTTTTCCAGATTTTTGGTGTTGGTCGAATTGTACTACAATTCTATCGTGCACTTTTTTCAGATTTTGTGTTGGTCGAAGTGTACTTCCATTCGATCCTGCATTTTTTCAAATTTTGCGTTGGTCGAAGTGTACTACCATTCGATCCTGCATTTTTTCGAATTCGGAGTATCCGGATTTGTCAGCCCTACGCCCAACGTATGCTCATAGATTTGCACCAAAAATGTTGTCAATCAATCAAAAATATAATTGGTATGAAATTTGCAAATGCAACTATCCGCAAATGCGCAGGTTTTTCTGAGATTTTTGCGTAAGAAGAGGAGAAAACGAATCCCAATGGCTAGCAAATTTATTATTTTCCAAGTTTTCTGCGCATTTTTCTCCCTTTGAATGCAAATATCTCCGCCAAACGGGCGCAATGGCAGATACTGCCATTTGACAATTCCATACTAATTATATTTGTGATCGATTGACGGTAGTTTGGTCCAAATCTTTTAGCCTACGCTGGGAGACCTCCATTGTATTGTATGTCCCATTTTTACTGGAAGTACTCCCATAGGAATACCTGTCAAATGGTGACTTACTATTTTATTACTTGCTGCAGGGGGTGGCATCTTGGGGGCAAACTCTACAAAGAATTTATCCGACTTGTAGCTGACACGATCCGGCGATAGGATCAAGTCCAGGTGCGGATAGGCTTCCGCCAGGATGGCGGACGTGATTGGAAAGACACCATCCATGTGAGGGGACAATTCCCAAATTGCGTTCCACAGGTTTATAATGTGTTTACTATTCTGGAATTTAAAAATTAAAATGATTTACATATTTGTTGCGAAAATATTGGGTAGGTAAGTTAATTTTTTTAAGGAGAACCAGTCCGGATAATGCTGAACAATTAAAAATAATGTTACCCCACTTTTTTGAAGAGTAAATGCACTCTGAATTTTACATGAAGTAAACTGTGCCAAATCTAGGGTAAACCATGTTACTTATGACTTGAAGAGATAAATGGGGGGCCAACTTCACGGATATTTTCATTCTCTGTTTTGACTTAATCGAGGGGCCTTTATTGCCCATCTACGGGTGGGCGTATAAACTAGTACTAAAAAATCAACCTACCTCATATTTATCGTTTTTCACCGCAAGTTTAAACAACCCGCCGATCGGTATCCACCCCATTAACGGCTGTTACCGGGTCGTCCTTCATCCGCCGCTCTAACACGGCGACGTACACCCAGAGCAGTCGGATCGCTAGGACGGACTCGTATTGAGGCCCGATTTTTTTGCACATTTTATCCAACCCTTCGCAAATTTGGAGCGACGGATCACCGCAGGCCGACAAAGCGGGTCGCGTCACCCAATCTGCGATTTTCCCGGGTATCCTCGCCTTGTTCGGGGAGTGGAGGATGCTATCGCACAGCGAGTTCTTCCATCCCTCGAGAGGTTTGTGATTCGGTCCCCAGACAGGTGGTACGGGGGAATTCGATACTTTTACGGGGTAAGTCGATACTTTCCCTGGGTCAGATCTTTTCTCATTCTTTAGTTCATTAGTAGCTGGCTGGGGGGGATTTGGTGGGCGTAAATTGGGGTATAAGTCGGCAACGAACCGTTTCGCGGGGCCCGATCCGTACGCGGCGGGGAAGATGAGATTTAATTTCGTGATTTCCCCACTAACGGATAAAGTGTTAGCTTTGGTGAGTATGATTTCCTCCATGGTGCAAGTTTCGGCACCGATTTTCGCCTCTTTTTTAACCATAGCCTTCTCCAGGGGACCCAACTTTCCGGCGTGGTCGATCAACACCATGATTTCGTGGAGTTCGCGCAAACTCTGGAATAACAAAAAATACAAGAGAACGGTGGAACAGAAACTATGGAAAGCTGAGATGCATTTAAAACATATTTGTGAGTTATATTTTTCCAAATAATGTGCAATAAACTAGAAATTACGCATTCAGCAAAACTAATTGTAAGTAAACCTCAAAATTGTTCAAGTTTTAGCTGAACATTCTTCGTACATACAGGGTGCTTAAAATGTTATACGCTACAATGGAAAATTTTTCAATGGGAAAAACCCCTAAATCTCCATTAGTTACAAGATTTTTGGCTGAGATTTTTATAAAATTTTTATAACACTGATGGAACATTGATGATGAAATTTTTGAATTTTAGAGACAAAATTTCGAACTAATAGAAATTACGAATTTTTTCCCATCGAAAAATTTTCCATTGTAACGTGACATTTAAATGACCCTGTATATACAGAATTTGGAGGCGAACATGCACAGTAAAAATTTTTTAGTCCGTGCAGAGTAAAATATAATACTGTGCGGACTTGAAAGTGATTCCACGCTGTGCAGAGTAAACCGAGCGAATTTTCCAAAGGGTAACCGACTTTACCCTGAGCGAGTTGGTGGCTAGCCCCGCACAGGGTTAACGTATAACTCGTACTGGGGTTACCGTTAACTCGGTACCGAGCTACCACTTTACTGATTACAGGGTTGTTTTTACTGGTTATGAGTTATCCATACAATGCCTGTATTAACGGACAATTAATATTATATTCATATTAAAAACTTCGTATTTAATCAGGTGTAACAAAATTGTGGGTAATAATTTAAAGTTATTTCTATGCTTTTCAACTATCTATCTATAACTATGTAAAATCAAAAAATAGAAAGATAGTTGTCCGAATTCTTAATGTTCAAAGTTCAGATGATGTCCAATGCCCTGTACAAGTTCAACTAGGTCGGTCTCTTTCAATGTCGACAAGGGGTCATCACAGATGAGTTTATCTAAAAAAATAAAACAGCGTTAAGTATTTAGTACGAATGATTTCAAGTCCCCAAAAAATTATTATAAAAACTGACCTTGAAACTTATGGAAGTAATCACTCAAATCACATTGCTCCAACAGCCGTCTTATTTCAACACAAGTACACATCACTAGTAGTTTGTGTACCAGAGCGTATAGATGGGATTATGCTAACCAATTATTATTAGTTAGAAATATCTATTACTAATTGTTTATGTAAGTAAAGCAGAATTATTATATTTCTAACAGTCAGATAAAGCAAAAAAGGTATATATTTTGGAGAGTGGTGGACTGACAAAGCTTCGTGCCCGCTCGTGATAGATGGAGTAAAAAGGACGCTTCCTTTTTACTCCGTAAAGAGTAAATCACAGTGTCACAACTCGTGCATGGGTAACATTAACACGGGGAAGAGTAAACCAGTCAAAATTTACTCGGCACCCTGTTACTCGTGGATTAACACCACATCGCACTGACGACTTTACTCCCGGTGGGACACGGTTTACAATGTGCAGTGTTGGAGTCATTTTTACACAAAAAAGGGTTACCTCGAATTTTTAGTGTGTGTGTACCTTGGCGTGATTTTGTATGCTATAAGTGAAGAATTCCTTGGCTTTTCGACATCTTTCCCCCGGAGGGAGGGGGCCCTTTTCTTTATGGAGGATGTCAGCATAAGCCCAACAAAAGACGACCCACTGCTCGCCTTGGACGGCAGGCTGTAATATAATTGCCCACTTTTAGTTTAGCTAATATTCCTTATCTCGTAGCACGAACTATGCAACAATTAATTAATTAATTATCAATTATATTCAATTAAAATCTTAATTAATTTAATATAATTAATAAAGTCAAATTAATAAAATTAAAATTAATTATGTATGCACCATTCAATTTTTAGTTTTGAGTCTTGTAGAAAAAAATCACAGGAACGCTCTACGCAGTGGCCGCGGAAGCCTTAGGGACATTAATATTGCTGGATAGGGGAGGCAGTGGTGTGTATGACATGTGGAGATAGTCAGGACAACTTCGAATTACCGTAGGGACATTGTCCCTCCGTCCCCACCCTTCCGCGGCCACTGGCTCTACGTGCTACTTGAAATTTCTACATATGTACAACGCAGGAAGAGTGCATCGTATAAGTCCCGCGTTAACCGAGCTACATATTTATATCCATACACTCTAAATAAATAATTCGTTACCCCGTGGAGGTACTATGGTGCTCTATTTTTTGGTAATGATTTGTCACCAATTGGAGGTAAAGCAAACACTCGTGACTCGTGTCATAATTTAGAAAATGCAATACGTTAATCATAAACGGTTTAACAAAGTCCAATATGCAAATAAAAATGTCCAATTTTTTAACACACATGTGTTTGGTACAAGTACTTTTCCCTTATTCCCCAATTGGTGACAAAATCATTACCAAACAATAGGGCACTCCGCGGGTGACGATTTGTCTCAAAATTATTTATTATCCTACATATTTACATAAATACTTACGACTTTGTCCTTGAGATATCTTAAACATTTGTGGACATCACTCTCTCCCCGGGCCAAACGGACCAATTTCTCGATATAACTGGACTCCTTCGCCTTGGAAATGTTACCACCCACGGATGATTTACAATCTTCATATTTTAAATTAATATGGTTGATTAGTTCTCTAAATGAGGCAAAGTTTTGTTCAGGTTTCATTCTTATGTAAATACACGCACACACTTTATAAATACTTTCCGGACCACACTCTAAATAAAAATAAGTAAGGTTTCCTCAAGTTTGAGTATAAAAAAGAAGAGGATTCCACAACCAAACTGGAAAATTTAGCCAACCGTTGTGCAAAATTTTTCCAAAGTTTTGTAAAAATTTGTATAAAGAATTGATAGATTTTGCATAACCTTGGATAAGTTTTATATTTCGGTTGTGTCGTCCTCTTTTTTACTCAAGCTTGAGGAAATTTTTCTTACTTATTTTTATTTAGAAGGTCGTGTTTTTTAATGTAAATACTTGTTTAAAATAATAATTTCCTAGATAACTGTAATAATAATTTTCTAGATAACTGTATTGATGATTTTTTAGATTGGTGAAACATGTGTTTACGTATGAGCAGGTTTTACGTATTCGAGTATATTCTTGTCCCTTGAATCGAATCATTTACTTAACAGTTTGACGTATGTATGTAGACATGTACAAGTTCTAGGCGAGATTAAACCATTACAAGATATTAGATAGTTTATGTACAAACCTGTATGTAAATCAATGACTTGAATGAGAATAAAGCGAATCATCCCTGCAACAGTGAAGGAGTTGAGGCTGAGGGTCTTTCCATGCAACAGAAAGATAAAGGGATAAATAGGAAGCGTGCATATATTACGTCGTCAAAAGGTGGGTGATTTTGGGTAGCTTATTTTCCACGTGATACATAAATTTAATATGACCAGGAAATGGTATTCATATGTAGCTGAGGGTCAACGGTAAATTTATTACAATGCGATAGAGACATATTTAGATACTCCACCTAGTAATACCTTAGTTACCAGGTTTCTTAGAGGTACATATTTACGTATACAAATTTATGTATTACGTATGTATGTGCGTATGAGTATATTTTTCAGGGTACGCTTTAATTAAAGGACAAAGGGAAATCTTGTGATGGCCCGGCTAAGGTTCATACATATGTATGCACGCTACCCCTATTTTTTTGCGTGGGCTTTTGTGGTATCAAATCTCGGAAACCAATGCTTAATTTGGTTATGTATCAAGTTGTTTTGTGAGATTTTAGTGTGGACTGGGAAAAAATCCGTATTTGCTGGATTATTTATTCATACAAATTAAATTTTGCGGATTTAATAAGAAATTTCGAATATTCTTATCATGAACGACTTTAATTTCCAAGTGTGCATGTACCAGCAACGTGCAAGTCCGCGTTTAATATTTGGTTGACTTGACCTTATGACGGGGAAGTCCAAATGATTTTGGAAAATTCTTAAAATTTCATGAATGAATTCGCATATTGAATTAGCTTTATCCCAACGTGTAATTTTAATAAGCCTATTTACATACCTTCATTCATTCGGATGATTATTATAGTGAATGCATGCGAATGAATTTCTTTCCGTTTGAATGAAAATGACTGAAGGATTCCGTCATTTCAGATGAATGACTGTGAATGAAAGGATTGTTACTCGTTTCATTTCTCATCCGATGCTTCATACATAGCATGCCAAGGCTACCTGTAAGTAGCTCTTAACTTTAAAACCGTTGAAGATAATAAAAATCTGATACTTGCGTTGGATTTGTCGTGCGATTTTGCATAAAAACCACTAATCGATATTTTAATTATTGAAAAGCATATCACCAGGGAAAATGTTAAAGGCACGCGGGCGGCGATAATTTTTCACCAAAAAAATGAGAGGAGAAATAGCGAATTCTAAAAGTGTGACAGGAATCGAACGTATACTTTAATTTAGTCCAACGGACTATGAAAACGTTCATGGGGACCAGGTCGACTAAGAACAGTCGAAGAAATTTTTTTTCAAACCCTGCAAAGACCACACCGATTGTGAAGGCGCTGGAAGATAGAATTCGAGGAAATTCACGAAATTCTAACGGAAAATAGCCGTGAGGCTATTTTCATCGGCCATCCGATGGATGCAGATTATCCAACAAGTGCTCAAATTAAACCTTGGACTTAAGGCTTTGAAACGTTGTACTTGTTACATGCTGAAAATTCCTCAGAGGAAGACCAGACTAAAGAAATGAAGGGCTCTCTTGAAGCGATACGCTCCAAAAAAGCGAGGAGGATTATTTTTCCAAATGAGGAGATTTTCAGATCGGAACAATCTTTGAACAAACCAGTTGACCTACTCTATGCAAAAGGTGTCAAAGACGTCTGCCCATATAGACAAAGGGTCAGAAAGTCACATTATCCAGGTTTTGTGATGATTTTGGTAGGTGGGAGCCAATTGGGATAATTCCTCCACATGCTGTCGAAAATGAGGGGAAGGAGAAGGAAGAAAATTTCTCAAAATATGTTTTTCGGTCCGTGGAACATCCCCTAAGAGAGGTCCTATTCAATGAAGTCGACTGGACCTTTGTGCAGGACTCAGCACGAGCTTATAGTGCAAAAAGCGATCAAAGCGTGGCTAAAAAACCAAATTCCTGACTTTATCCGCACTTTGAAATTGTCATGCTCCTTGATGAATTTGAATCCCCGGAATATGAAATGTGGTCAAAGTTAGGGGCAAAGGTGTGTTCTAAGCCTTATAGAAGTGTAGAGCCCTGAAAAAATTTTTTGACCACGAAATGGAACACTATGTCCAAGAATTCAATGCGTGCTTCGGCGGAGGACTGCAGGCGTCTTCTTCAGCGCTGCATTAATGCAGGATGAGGAAATCTCGAAAACTAATAATTGTTTCTATTCAAAAATTAACTGGCTTTCCACCAAAATTAACTAGAAATTTGTAGCACGAAAACTGTTGAAGCTAGAGCTTTCCATTTCGCTTACAGCTAGAGTGGGCCACCCTGTAAATACATGGGGCAAAGTAAGAAATGAAGTCGGATAAAGTGAAATGAAATGACTTTGAATGAAAATAACTATTTAAATGTGAAGAAAAATGAAAATCTTGAGTCAGAAATCTGGATGATAGACTTTTGAATGGGAACTATATTTTTGAACGTGTATGTTTTTTCGACCTGCAAAAGTAAGAAACCACATGAACCCTGGTCCTGTCCGCTCAAATTTTTTGCCCCCATTTAATTTTACGATAGAAGAGAGCTCTTGAATATAAAATTTGTCAGGGAATATTTCTTATAAATTTCCGCAAAAGTATATATGTAAATATATATTATATTATATTATATTGAAATATTTCAATTTGCGAAAATGTATGACTTTTGCATAAATATTACACCGGTTTTACTCTGATATTATGATTTGATATTGATAACCATGAGATTCGACGATGCACTTTAAATAAAAGTGCAAAATTTACATAAGTTTGAGCAATAAAAAGAAGATGACAAAAATTGCTTAAAATGCATCCAACCGTTGTGCAAAACTTATGTACCGCTTGCGTAAAACTTATATGTATATCCAACCTTTTCGCAAATTTTAGCCGATTGTGGTAATGTGGTGCCTTCCTCCTCTTTTATTCAACCTTGGATAAATTTAGCACAGGTTTTATTTAGAGTGTGTCAAATATTTACACATATTTCTTATACTTTGTCACACTTTAAGTTGGACGCAACTGCTGGATAAATTTAAGTTAGTTGTAATGATTAAGAATGCATTAGATAATAATGCTCATTTGTTAGTTACGTTGTAAAATCACAACTATCCGTGACAAAATTATCGTAAAGTCAACATCCTTAAACTTTATTTAGCTGCGTTATACTTACAATTTGGCAATATTATTGAAATATCTACATGACAGATAAGTGACTTATCATGAAATTATTACACATGCATAAAGAAAGCTATTTTCAAGACATTTTCATTTCAAAATTTAAATTAGTTTCAACTTTATTTTAAGTATAAAAGGCCCCATAAGAAATTTTTGAATGGGCATGGACTTGGTTTATTATTCATTTGTGTACATACTTGGAAAACTGATTACTTAAAAATTGTAAGTTAAAATAATCATTGCAATACAACGAGCTACACAAACGAGTCGTGAGCATCAGATTAAGAAGAATTCTGGATAAACAATCCCCTAAAAATAAAGGGGTACCCTTTTTAAAGGGTTCCTTTCTTTTTACATGTCACCACCATAATAAAGGCGTATTCAATAGGATTAGTAGCACGAACCCTTATTTCTCCAGACGACTATTTTCACGACAATGCCATGTCAAGCAGGGTTCGCTACCCCGGGTTTTTGTGGGTTGGGGTTTTTGGGGTTTTTGTGGGTTTTTGGGGTATCAAATCTCCGGAAAAACCCTAATGCTTAATGGGGTTTTTGCGGGTTTTTGTGGGTTTTTGTGGGTTTTTCCGGGGTTTTTGTAAGATTTTGAGGCAGATTGAAACAAAATCCCTTAAACTACAACGTAGATCATTGCTAATTAACTTTTCTGCCTCATCTTGAAATTTTGAGAATTTTCATTTGCGACTTGAATTTCCAAGTATCATTGCATATTTCCAGGTTTACATGTCAAACATGAATTTTCGATGTAATAGTCCAAATCAATGATAACGGTTAAAATTGCATGTTAAAATCGTATATTAAATTAGTTTTTCTCTAATAAATAATTTTAGGAATTCTGGTTCAACCTGCCCCAAAATCTACAAAAACCCACAAAAACCCACAAAAACCCAAAAACCCACAAAAACCCCAAAAACCCCGGAAAAACCCACGGGGTGGGGTTTTTCTACAAAAACCCCGGGGTTTTCCGAACCCTGATGTCAAGAATCAAGTATTTAAATATGTAGATACTAAGAAAACTGCGTACATATTTTTAACTTTTTCCATGCTCCCCATTTTATCCTGAAACTACTTAAATGAAACGGGAAGGGTCTCATTTTTACGCAGTTTCTCACTTTTTCGCTCCCACGACACACCTCAATCATCTCAACCAGTTTCTCATGCGTGAAATGCACTTAATAAAAATTCAGTTACTAAATAACATTCCAATTTTCGTCCTTGAATACCTAAATTAACATTAACTTATTTATCTGAAGTATCGACTTGATCAGTGTTAAAAATACGAAAATACTCTCATTCTATACGCTATTTGTTGTGAATTTGTTTACGATATTTAATCGTGAACTACTTAAATATTGATAAATCGGAATACGAAATATTTACATAAATACGCCATTTGTTTATGAGATTTAATCCTGAACTAGTTAAATACTGATAAATCGGTCCTTCTTAAATTTGAGGGGGTGCCGAATATTTTTCTACAAAGTAAATATGACAGATATTAAAATATTAGTAAACATTCGGCTGTTATTTACAAGAAGTATGATGGCGCTACTCTGTGTTATTGCATGTTTGCAAATATGTCCTCAAATTTGTGCCAAGAAAATTGACTCCTCTGAGGAGCGTCCTGAGCGTCCTTCTCTCCCAAGTTCGAAGAGAACGAAACGTTCGAAGAGATCGAGGAAAACAGCGGCAAAAAGGTGTCGTAAGGATAAGGGCAGGTATGTAAATTTATGTTTAAAAGTTCGCTTAATAACTGTTATGTAAATATTCGTATCATAAATGATTCATAGTTCTTAGAGAAAAACCGATCTGGCATTTAATAAAACTTTTTTTGTGCATACATTTTTTATACTGTAGAAAATATTGGTTTTAGACTTGTCATCGTAAACTCAATTTGCCCGGATTTTATCAAAATTTCAATCGTATTTTACGATGAAAAATGCAATTCAAATTGGAATTTTCTTAAAATCTGGTTATTTCCTCAAGTTAGGATTTTAGCAGGACTTCATGTAGTTACATAAATTCCGGCATGTATGTTGATAATTTAAACCTGATATGATAAGTAATTTACCTGCTCTAAATTCAGATATTTTATACTTCATATGCTAATTAACGTCGTAGTGACTTTGCTTTACGTTTTCCATCCTGATAACCTAGTATAATTTGTATTTCATAAAATTCACATATTCAATTTGCATAACACATTTTCTCACAAATGATACAAAATGAGTAATTTCTTATCACGATAACTAAAATCGTGTGAACCGTACGAAATTTCTTACTTTTACATAAGTAGTGTTATAAAAAAAATGATCTCGTATTCAAAGTGACTCTTTGGATTAAATGCCGTGCGGATAATTTTGTGTGCAAAATGCTCTGTAATGTAACCAATAATATGTAATTAATTAGAGATTTTGCTTGAGATTAATTTTTAATTAATTATTTCAACGCTGTATAGTGGCACAAATATCATGTAGGCAAGGTAGGCAAAAACTAAGGGCCCCATGACATCGGGGGCCCCGAGGGTTGCCAACATAGGCAATATACAGATTTTTGAAATAGTTATTTTGTTACTTCAAAAACTTAGTCATCAGTGGCGGAATTTAATATAACGGTTAATATAGCGTTTATATAATATAGAGTTTTTTTTTCAAAATTTTTTTGTATTTTTTCCAAAATTAATATATTTTTCATTAGGTTAAAGTTAAACGGTCATACATGCACATAAATTATCAATTTGAAAGATTTACTGGCCCGATTTAAAATAACTTAATTTTGATGCAAAAATTTTTTCTTAATAATTTTAAGGCTTATCCGCCTTAAAATAAGCAGAAACGAAATTCTAACTGAAAAGTATAAGATTTTTTGTGTCAAGTTTTTTTTGCATTAGCCTAAGGGCCCCTAAAATTTAATTGCGCTACTGGCGACGCTATACTTCAATTTTTATATGGTCGTAGGCCAGTGGCGGATTAAGCCCAAACGGGGCCGCTAGGTCAGATTTTTCGTGATGTAAAAATCTCAAGGGGCCATAAGTTTTATTATGGATTATATTGCAATCTATTAAAACTTGCGAAAATATTGCGAAATTGCATGCAAAAATTGTCATGGCCAGAAACAGGACATTGGAGAATTTATATCTCCAAAATACGTTGCTCAGAATTTCATAAATTGTGAAATGGAGGAATAACAATTAACTACAATATGTTATTCTGCATTATCTATAAATTTTTATGAGCAAACTTCTTTACCTACGTCGAACCCGGGGGCCCCTTTAGTACGGGGGACCCTAGGTCACGCCTATGCCACCTCCCCTATTTATCCGCCACTGTCATTGGCTCGTTGTCCAGGATTTGGGCGAACGACAACTTTGATATGTAAATATGTATTTTGCTATTTCGATCGTAACATACTTTTTGCCCTGTTGCACTCTAAGAAAACCGGTATTAGTATAATACCAGATGGTATTTATGTATGTATCTGATTCAATTAAGGTAGGAATTAAAAGTGATATTTTGTATTAGCATGTATCTACATACATAAATACATACATATGTAGATCCATTAAAGTTTATTTCTTAAGGTTTTTCCATAAATAAATTTGACATTCCTAAAAATAATGCTATCCTTCAGAAAGTTAAATTAAATCTGAATTCTTTAACTATACAAAATCCGGAGTAATTAAATAATTTTACTTTTCACCCAATTTAACCTTTCCATGTAGATATTTAGGAAAGTTTATTTAACATATAAATCAAAGTAAACGGACTGCTAAAAACATAATTCATAGTATTTGCAAGAGTGTATTTGTTGACATTTTATTTATACCGACCAACCGTCCACTTTTCTTAAGGAGAGACATGCATAGTTAAAAATCTACTGTATTATTTCTGAGTCAATACACAGAAAAAGTATTTTTACTTTTCCGAAACTAAAATTCTGGAAATGTATTTAGTTTAAGATACGCAGTTTTAAATTGACTAGTTATACATATGTATAGTATGCTTAATATAGCTATTTACGTATGTGGGTAGTTTGTCGTCACCCGTCGCGACAAAGGGTTAGCAGCACGACCCATAATTTCTCCAGTTGGCTATTTGCATAGCCCCAATTCCAGGCAAATCTGGATATTTTTAACCCTTTTCATTGGATCGTGTATCCAAAACAAAATCCCAATTTTTGACCAGTTTCTCCCTGTTTCTCTCCCAAGCACGACACACCTCAATAATTTTGCTTGCACTTTACACTTAATAAACCTTAAACCGCTCAAGATCCCAATTTCTTTCTCCACGAAGACAAATACATAAGTATTTAAACTATTTGTGCTTTAAAATTCCGAGTTATTAGTGTTTCTGCCAACTATAAAATACAAACTATTGTCATTAGTTTGTCACGTGTGTACATTTGTAACTAAATTGTTCTGAGACACGGCATTTCTGAAAACTTCGGGTGATAGGAAAAATATTTTAGATAAGAATTTACAAAATTTCTGGAAATACAAAGATTTCTGAAAACTTAAATGGTACTTAAATAGTGACACTCAAAATATCACATTTTAATTGTGAAGAATTTCGAAAATTTGCTAATTATCTAATAATTAGCTTTAATAATTAGCTAATCTACGCCATTGTAAAATACGAGGGGCTGCCGTCACAAATATGGCTCCCATCCGCGACCTGGAAAGGATGGACGAGAACGGCTCTGTCTTTTTGTATGTATTTGGCTTCGTCGTGCTCCTGAGTTTTTGCATATGTTGCCAAATTTGTCCCAAAAAATGTCCCGGCGTGAGTCGTCGTTCTCGCAAAAATAAAAGGAACCGTGCAAAAAAGTTGAAGAACTGTGTGTCAACTTATCCAGCCACGCCGAGAAACGGGCCTCAAAATGAGTGCAGGTAAATATGTACATTAAAAAGTTTGAAACTGCAGTTGGTTAAGGTGGCATTGCATGTGGTTTCTGAGTTTGAATTTTTGTGTCTCAACTTTCCCTTTGTCCTTGTATTCAAATGGCGATTTTGAAAACTGTTCATCTCCGTGAGATATTTACAATATGATTTTAATACACCTAAAAATCCATAATTTTTAAGTTACAAAGTTAGAAGGCAAGACTTTTGATTTTTTTTTCTTCCATAAGAAACTAATTTTCTGTTTTACTGATTATTTTTCGTCTATTTCATATTTATTACGTCGCCCCATGTATGAAGCATACGGTGAAAAATTAAATGAGTGAAAAATCCTTGCATTCACAGTTGACAGTCATTCATGATGAATGATTCATCTGAAATTTAGGAATATTTCAAGAATTTTCATTTAAAGGGCATTTCGTCATGTATCTAGATATTTCTATAGCATTGCAAAATTGTAATGTATTTATAATGCAGCTAATGTTGTGACATTCAATTTAAGTACGTTGACTTTACGATAATTTTCACTTTACGGATAATTTTGATTTTACACCGTAACTAAATAATTAATGGACATTATTACATAATTACACTCTCAATAAATTAAACTAACTGCAATTTATCCAACGGTTCTGTAAAACCAGAGGCTTGACAGCGTAAATAGAAAAATAATTTTGAATTAGGTATGTACACTCTAAATAAAACTTGTGCTAAATTTGTTCAAGGTTGAGTAAAAGAGGAGGTTGGCACAACAATCGGGTAAAATTTGCGAAAAGGTTGGATAAGTTTTACATACGCAACAGGTTGATAAATTTTGTAAAATGGTAGGATAAATTTAATCCAATTTTTGTCATCCTCTTTTTTTTTACTCAAACTTGGGTAAATTTTGCACTTTTATTTAGAGTGCATCGTCGAATCTCATGGTTATCCATATCAAATCATAATATCAGAGTGAAGGCGGTGTAATAATTATCTACATATGCAAAAATCACACGTTTTCGCAAATTGAAATATATGTTTCTACAGCAATTTATACGAAATATGTATTCCCTGATAAAATTTTATATTCAAGAGCTCTCTTCTGTCGTAAAATTAAATGGGGGCATAAAATTTGAGCGGGCAAGACCAAGGTTCATGTGGCTTCTTAGTTTTGAAGGTTTTCGTAGAAAATTAATAACCGTTGGTATTGATACGTGACTCTACCGCGTGGTATTGATTTGGTATTGAATTAATACTACGTGTAAAAAAGTTAATACCAATTAGTATTAAAATTATTACCATGACTACGGTTGATGTAAATTTAATTCCATAACTTAGCAGGATAATACATACTTTAATACATGTGTTGCAATGCAATATTTAGAAATGCATAACGAGATAAGTAACTTATCGTCAAGTTTTAAAGTATAAAGGAAGCTATTTTCAAGAAATTTTCGTATCAAATTTTCCATTAGTTTCAATTTTATTTTAAGCTAGAAGGGTATGAGGGAAAG
Organism: Folsomia candida; assembly: GCF_002217175.1. Taxonomy (NCBI): domain Eukaryota; kingdom Metazoa; phylum Arthropoda; class Collembola; order Entomobryomorpha; family Isotomidae; genus Folsomia; species Folsomia candida. The sequence continues at coordinate 407,738 of NW_019091223.1, read as the reverse complement.
AAATTATGCAAAATATTTTTGAAACGGAAGAAATGGACTTGGTTAATTATAGAATTCCTCAGAAAAGTGATTTCTTAAAATACTTATTGTGATACGGCGAGCAGCTGGAATGAGTCCAGATTATGAACAATTCTGGATAAACAAACTCTTCAAAATTAAGTGACCCTTTTTTAACAATCGATTTGCTCTGAATTTTACATATTGAGGTAAAGTATACAAAATCCAGAGTACATATAAACTTCGCTCTTTGTCAAGTGTACCTTTCCTAAAATTTATCTCATCTAGTTTACTACGTAGTATAAAATTCTGGGTAAAGCTGCTGTTAAAATGGGTCACAGTTTTTTCTTAGGTGAGGCATAGTAACCATGACCACATGAAAAAGTGCATGGTTACGGCGAAGCCTAAGTATGCAATCAGACCCCCCCTTTAAATATTCCACCGAAGATTTTGATAAAACGGCTAATCGTATCAAAATGGTGTGAAAGGCAATCGTGCAGACCTTGCTGGGTAGATGATGCCCGTCAATTCGAGAGATATGACAATCTTATTTCAGTGCATATAAAATCGATTTTAAACTTTAAAACGACTGGCAAATTAAGTTTTACCGGGCAACGGTTGTGTCGTGCCTATGTTTTATTGTGCGGAAATATACATATAACGCATCATTTAAAACAAACTGGAGAGAAATCGGACAAGAAATGGAAAACTTTTCTTGGTGGCATCTGACAGTAGTCATGCTACATATAATGACCATCTAATTCTATGAGGTTGCTATTAGCAGCCAATATAAATGTCACTGGTTGTAGTAAACGGTCCGTACGTAAAGCATGCGGTCAATTTTTTTTAATTTTGTCTTACATACGTATGTGCCGTGAACTAATTTTTAACTATGACTTCATACCCACAGGGGAAATTCATTTGGTACACTCTAGGAAATCCAGTATTATCGTTATTCAAAATAAAACTGTTATTGATAAGTTATGCATACATTTTAATAGCTTTGTATTAAGTTTATATGCGGGTGTAATTTTAATACCAAGCAGTAGTGGCTTGAATATTGAGAAATCCCTGTATACTGACCTGATTTCTAACAGTGCATGCAAAGCAGCATCCACACTTATAGGCTATTATTTTGGTATGCAAGGCATCCACACCCATTGGGGGATTAATTTCATATGAAACGTATGAGGGATTAATTTGGTGAAACGTAACCACACCCATAGAGGGATTATATTTGACATTAAACACATCCACAATAACATGGGAAATTAAATTTTGTATACAACGTGTCGACCCCCCACAGTTGGGGTCGACGCAGGATTAAGCTTGCAGGATTAAAAATAAAAATAAACGAATTCTTAAAAAAAAGCTTAGGTGAGGATTGCTTAAAAGAGTAAAACAAGATGTTATCATCGTGCACTATAATAATATGCTAAATCAATGTTCATCTCACGATTTATAATTTCCCGTAAATACAACAGCAAATTATATGCGTTTAGGACCATTTGCCTCGCCGTGGGCCGATCTGACTTCTGTGATACAAAGAACTGAATTAAATTCTAAAATTTACTAGTGTTCAGTGGCAGTAAATAATTCATGTGGGATGATAGGATTTTTAGCTAATTTCGCTATCTATAATTGTTGATCAAATTTGCCAATGTGGGTTAACTTATTATAAAATATCATATTTCGGAGCACTGATTTTTTTTAATTTAAGCTGATTTTTGAAATATATTCATGCAGGTCATCAAAGATGACGGAATCAAATAGTAAGGGAGTTTAATTATTGAAATAGTTCATATTTACTTATGATCATCGAAAGAGTGTATTTGTATTGCACTTTTAATCACGGCCCACGGAGAGGCAAATGGTCCCAAACGCATATAATTTTCTGTTCTATTTACGGGAAATTATAAATCGTGAGATGAACAATGATTTAGCATATTATTAAAGTGCACGATGATAACATCTTGTTTTACTCTTTTAAGCAAGCCCCACCTAAGCTTTTTTTTAAGAATTCGTTTATTTAAGAATGTATTTCTTTGCATTCTATGTATTTGACCACTTTTCTTTCTATTTGACCACTTTTCTTTAGGTGAGACAAGCTTCCTTAGTTAACAATCTATTTATTATTAGAATCAATACCTGGAAACACCATTTCACTTTTCCAAAGGCAAAATTCTGGAAGGAAAATGCATTTTAAATATGTATTGACTCTCACTATTTCGCATAATGCGAAATTTTACACTAAAAAAGTACGGTTTGAAATATAACCAGAAAATAAACACATATGTGACTCTCTACCTCCATGGTTATAAATTTGTCGCCAACTGGCCATAAATTTATAGCTTTAGGTATTACATACATACATACATAAATTTGTTACTAATGGTGATTGATTTATAATAAATTGAGGATATGTAAATTTATAACCATGGCGGTGGAGTCATAAAGGCATGCTTACTTTTTGGTTAGGTGCAATTGCTACCGCAGTTTTCAGAGAGTATATGGACACATTTTTTTAAATGTGTATGTAATAATAAAGGAAATGCACTCAAAAATAACCGTACAAACTTCAATCCTACATGGATGGAGAGTAGTTCGATATGTTCTATTAAATATGTATAGTTCGTTCAAAAAAATATACAAGAAAATCTCAGAGGATATCTTTCTGTTTTTCACACGGCACAATTCTTCACTCGTAATCTTTAATATTTTCGAATTAATTACTCTTCCGACGTTCAGTTGAATCATTATTGTTCGTGTATTGTATTTTTGTATCTTAATTATTTGTAATTTGTAGTTAAATCTAATTTGTACAGGTGATAACGATTCGTTAAAAGCTACTTATTGTAAAATTTTAAGGAATCAATTTTTTTGAAGGATTAGAAATACAGAGAAGCTTTTTTGCTACTCCAAAATCGGTTGGAGATTTGTTAGTTTCGTACAAATTTGTCGGAATTTTGCCACCGAAAAACCAAGATTTCCATGAAATGGTTTATTTTTCTTAGGTGAAGGAAAAGTAACCATAAGGTGATCATGTTAAAAGATCACCATGGTTACGGCGAAGCCTAGGTATGCAATCAGCTGCAACTTTGAAAAGGTCGCACTGAGATTTCGCCCAAACCGTTCGTTGCATGGAAAACATGCTGAAACAAAAAAACCAGAGAATTCTGTTTTACAGATACGTTTTTTTTATTTTTTCAAAAATTCTAATTCCTTCAGGTAGAAAGTCCGATGCCTAAAATTTCAAATCCATTTCTTGGCATCAAGGAAGTGTTTCCGACCGGGGGCTTGCCATTTTTATTATTCTCCAGGATAATACGCAAATTGTAAGCCTTTGTTCGACTTAATCGGATCAAAACTGACGGAATTAGAGCTTTTTGAAATATTTGCATTAGGCAACCTATTTACGTGTTAAGTTACTGGTTGCTAACGTGCGGTGATAGTTTATTCAGCATCGCTATTCAATACTCAACATATCCAATGTTGCTAGACAATCGAATTACGTTATTATTAGATGGCTAAGTGTCAAGGCATCCTTGACAGAACAGAACAATCCTTAAAATTTTGAAACTGGGGGATTAAATTGGCATGCCACGCATCCACACCCACTGCGGAATTAAATTGGTATGCCAAGCGTCCACAAACAGGAGAATTAACAACGTTTAAGATTTTATAATTGCATATGATTTTATGCATATAAGTTCACAAATCACTAAAAATAATTAAATAAATAAATTTTAAAAAACAAACTTAGGTGAAGGACGCGCTTAAAATATTAAAACAAGAAGCATTAAAAAATGTCATAAATCGCTTAATATTTATTAACTTTTACTTCACCGGGGGCCCAACTGTTAAATTTTCAAAGCAATGATAATCAATAATAAATGTAGCTAAACCAACGACTTGATTAAATATGAAGGGCAGCATTACAGAAGTTATTAAAAATACGCCAGAACATGAGCAAATTTCCTCTATAAGAGGTGTCGCGATTTATTGAAAGATAATCATTCAAATCTTGCAAGTTTAATATACAAATACATATTACGCATTTCGTATAATTGTTCCAAATCCTTGAAAGTATACCTTTTTTCCTGTGTTAGTTGGGCCCCCGGTGAAGTAAAAGTTAGTAAATATTAAACGATTTATGACATTTTATAATGCTTCTTGTTTTAATATTTTAAGCGCGTCCTTCACCTAAGTTTGTTTTTGAAAATTTATTTATTTACTCGTGCAAAAAACACAATATGTAGAAATCTGCATTTTCTTAAAGAAGTTTTTTATATAACCAAGTTTTAAATAACGCTGAAAATTGAAGCTATCAAAATTTTTTAATGTGATTTCTTATACTCAAAATAACGGAGTCATGAATCATTGCCATGGGGAATGACTATGTGGCTCCACCACGTCGGTTACGATTTGTCGCAGAAATGGTAATAATAAGTTCAGGGAAATTCAAATTTAATACATAATGGTAGTCACTGCCTTAATATTTGGTAATGAATTTGAATTTCCCTGAAATTATTATTACCATTGCTAAGACAAATCGTAACCGACGTGGTAGAGCCACATAGTCATTCCGCATGGTAATGATTCATTACTATCTTATTTTGAGTGCAGCATTAAGGTTTCTAGGGTTTGGTATTAAAATTTTTCCGGAGAGGAAAAATTGGATGCCAACATGGTAAAACTTTAATGCATACCTAACTACAACTACACGATATTACTTACGTACGAATCAATACCAATATAGTAGTCGTTTATGAATATTATTCGATACGTTATCGGTTCTCAAGTCCGAAATTTTAAAGGGTGTTGATTTAATCCGGTAACCTTTTTCGTAGCAAACGTAAATGCGTGTTTTTCAAAAGTATTGGCGTGACGGAAGCCATCTTTTTTTGAGAGATACCTTCATAATTTTATAAATAGTGACCTTGCCCAAATAGTAGCCTTGCTCAAATAGTAGCCGGGTCCCAGACACCTATTTTTTATTTGAGTTTTTACGGTATTTTTATAGTTTTTTTGAAGTTCATAGTAATTTTTTTAGGTTCGTCTTTCGACTTTTAACATACACTCGACTCGGGTTACAGAGAATGAATTACGAATTTTTGGGTGCTCGTAACATTTCGATATCTTTTTCCATCATTGACAAATCGGCTGTCCTGTTTGCGATTTTTGCGACTTTCAGCCCCTTCCCCCCGGGCAAGGGGCGGATTAGAACTAAATTATTGGCACCGTTGCACTCACAAAAATCACCTCTACAAACTGTGCAAATATTAACAAAAGCAAATTTTTTGTATACAGAAAATTTATCTTTATCTATTTATTTAAAAAAAATTAAATTTAAAATTAAAAAAAAATTAATTTAAATTTAAAATTTAAAAAAATAATTTAAGTTTAAAATTTAAAAAAATAATTTAAGTTTAAAATTTAAAAAAATAATTTTTTTAAATTTTTAAATTAAGTAATTGAATTTAAAAGAATTTATTTTTTGAGGGATATATCGCTCGAAATTCCGGTATTCATTATTTTTACTTCATATCACTGCAACACGAATGTATGTATGCAGATGTGTACATACGCACACCATTTTCAATTCGAATGTATATTTTTTTGCAAATTAATCATTAATTCTGATATGTATGCATGTGCATACGTTAATATACACGAACACCTTATTTCCAATTATTTTTGTTACAAACAATAACTTCTTCAGGTCAAAATAAATGTTAAAACTTACATCTCAAAATCAATAATTTCCATAATTTCAGATTAACACCGGGTCATTGTGAAGGCGAGCAGTCCAAATTCGTTGCAAGCCCACAAGTTCCTGCGTCTGAGGAACTTCGTGCATTGTCCGCAAAAGTTCAGGCTTTAACGGAAAAGCCAGCGTCCTCCCCATCATCTCCAACCATGTCACAAGTTTCTGTGGACCCCACTGTGCACACAGCAAGCCCAAAAGGAACACGTAACATTCCAAACCCACATCCAAATAGGAAAAACTTCTTACAAGGTCCGGAAGCCAGAAGTCGATCTGGGTCATGCTCGTCGTCATCATCATCATGGGATGATGATACCACATCGTCTTCATCGTCCCCAGAAAGGTAAGCTGAGCATTGTCGTACTAATTTCAAAAAGACATATGTATGTATGTACACTCAAAATAAGGTAGTAATGAATCATTACCATGCGGAATGACTATGTATGTGGCTCTACCAAGTCGGTTACGATTTGTCGTAGAAATGGTAATAATAATTTCAGGGAAATTAAAATTTATTACCAAATATTAAGGAAGTGAATACCATTATGTATTAAATTTGAATTTCCCTGAACTTATTATTACCATTTCTACGATAAATCGTAACCGACGTGGTAGAACCGCATAGTTATTCCGAATGGTAATGATTCATTACTACCTTATTTTGATTGTATGTACAAAAATGCCGTAAATTATTAATTTTAAAAGGCCTAACAATGCAACTCTTTTACGTGTAAAAGTCCGATCTCAATGGGACCAATTTTAGTTTATTCACCAAAAATAAATAAGCGCGCCCGTCTTGTTGCGTTTTTCATAATGCGCTAATTTGAGTGCGAGGCGCGAATTTTAACCTGTTTATCAGCCAAAACCTCGGTTTTTAAAAAATCTCTAAATTTTCTAATTTTAGCGCGAATCAAACATTCGAAAACATGTCGGTTCAGAATGATCCACCTGACTTATAAAAATTCACATGCAACATTTTTTGAAATTTAATAATTTGAAAGAGTTCATAATTTTAATGAATATCAAAAACTGGCAAAAAATTTTGAAAATCCAATTTCGAGACAATCGGATTTTTAATAAGTCAGCTAAGTCATTCTGAAGAGACATGTTGTCGAATTTTTGGATTCGCGCTAAAATTCGAAAATTTATGGTATTTTTAAAAACCGAGGCTGTGGCTGAAAATTGTTTTCAAATTCACTCCTCGCCCTCAAATTACCACATTAAGAAAAATGCAAAAATGCGGATATGCTTATCTTTTGTGGTAATCAAAATAAAATTGGTCGTTACCAGATCTAAGTTGTACGCGTAAAAGACTTGTATTGTAAGTGCAATTCTAAATTTGTGAAGATCTAATTCTCCGTTCAAAATTGTCGTAAGCGGAAATTTAAATTTGGTAATAATGACAGCATGTTGGAAATTTAAACACCACACCCTTAGGAGGCGCAGTTTTCGACGCTTGTTTTGTACTAAATAACAAGGCGATGGTGTGAATTGTAGTCCTCGGATTTGGTTGAAATTTTAAAATTATATGGGTAAAACATTACAATGGCGAGCAAATTAATTTGTACGGAATAAAAACCGTTGCATCACGCACATTGACCCCATTAAGGGCTTGGAAATTTGCAAGGTAGTACCCCAGGAAGATTGTCGTAGGATGTCGTTCATGTTTGTTCAAGGTCCAATTTTGGACCCAAAACTCAAAAAATTTTGCGAATTTTTCTAAATTCTCCCATCTATATTATAATTTCGAAAAGTCCGTCCCGTGAAATTTTCCGTGACATTCCAGCCGTCTGATTGGCTGTTGACATTCCTGCTCCACCAATCAGGTACGAATTGTGATTATGATTAGATATGATTATGATTATGATTATGATTATGATTATGATTATAATTACCATTATGATTATGATTATGATTATGATTACCATTATGATTATGATTATGATTACCATTATGACTATGATTATGATTATGATTCCTTCGCAACATAAAAAAATTTCCTTAGCAACATAAAAAAATCTTTTTAGCAACGTTAAAAAATTTCCTTACCAACGTAAAAAAATTCCTTAGCAACGTAAAAAAATTTCCTTAGCAACATAAAAAAATTTCCTTAGCAACATAAAAAAATTTCCTTAGCAACATAAAAAATTTCCTTAGCAACGTAAAAAAATTTCCTTAGCAACATGAAAACATTTCCTTAGCAACGTAAAACAACTTCCTTAGCAACGTAAAAAAATACCTTAGCAACATAAAAAAATTTACTTGGCAACAAAAAAAATACTTTAGCAACGTAAAAAAATTCCTTAGCAACATAAAAAAATTTCCTTAGCAACGTAAAAAAATTTCCTTAGCAACATAAAAAAATTTCCTTAGCAACGTAAAAAAATTTCCTTAGCAACGTAAAAAAATTTCCTTAACAACGTAAAAAATTTCTTTAGCAACGTAAAAAAATTTCCTTAGCAACATATAAAAATTTCTTTAGCAACATAAAAAAATTTCCTTAGCAACGTAAAAAAAATTTCGTTAGCAACACAAAAAAATCCTTAGCAACGAAAAAAAATTTTCCTGGCAACCTAAAACATAAAATAAAATAATCCTTTAAAGTCAACAGATATCAGTTAAGAGCAAACTGGTTTCCAATCTATGACTGTCCTTCTCACCATATAACTCTGGTGATGAGTCGGATCTTCTCACAGAGAACGGACTCTGCGAGGGCTCCCCTTTCTGGCATTGCCAGACCGTCTGGCCGGGCTCACCCAACCATGAGAGGAGCACCCACTCCGTACTAACACCGAGCCGAGTAGGATTAGCAAATAGCTTCCCGGACAGAGAGGAATCGAACGTGTGACTGCGTGGTGACAGTTCCGCCCCCGATCCCCTAAGCCAATGGGCTATTGCTTTTGTCCTTAGCAGCGTAAAAAAATTCCCTTCCAACGTCAAGAAAATTCCTTAGCAAGTCGAAAAAAATCCTTGATCAATCAAAAAAATTCCTTCGCAACTTTATAAAATTTCATGGGGCCCGTCTTTGGGACGGGCTTATAGGCTAGTACATACATAAGCGCAATGTTAAATTTTTCAAAATTCGCTTTCTTCAAAAATTTATAACTTTCTTGAAGAAAATCGTAGAGAACTGAACAAGATATCAAAGCGATCACATTGAGTTGAGCTATCGATTAAAAAATAAAGCCTCCAAGGAAAAAAATCACTGTAAGAGTTGGAAAATGAGCTTTTGAGTCCAAAATTGTGATCTTTGACCTTTCTGGGATTTTTCAAAAACAGTAACGGCATCCAACGACAATCTTTGTGAGGTACTACCTTGTAAATTTGCAAGCCCTTATCGTGGTCAATGTGCGAGATGAAACAGTTTTGGAACCGTACGATTTAATTTGCTCTCGACTGTATAAGCAAAGTTTGTGAGGCAGTTGGTGCCCTGGTTCGAATTTGTCAAAATATCTGACGATGAGGTGCACGATGAAATATGGGCGATTTTTAGCACGGGAAAAGAATGGTACTCTGAGGTCCAGTACAGATTATTGTAGTTCTGTATTTTGACTAATTCCTATGCACCATCGCACAAACTGCTTCAAGAAACACTGGCTGAATTAAATTGGACCTCATTATTTTAAAATTTCAACCAAATTCGAGAGTTACACTTTACACCATTGCCTCGAATGTAATTAAAGCATGGCGTGAAGCAAATCTTTTATTCTCAGCCCAATGAGGCAGTCCCGACAGATTATTGAAAAATGGAAAACCAAAACTTTGCTGGTGTGGTACTTTCTGTTTAATATGCAAACGTAAATGAAACCTGCCAGGCTATAGATACACTCTAAGAAACCCGGTAACTAAGTTATTACCAGGTGGAGTATTTATGTGACTCTACGGCATGGTAATTAATAAATTATTGACTGGTAGACATTTTGTTACCAAACGTGTAATAACCCCGGTTGCGAAATTTGGAAATATTACTAGTTGGTAACTAATTTTCTACCACTAAATAATAAATTAGTTCCCATGCGGTAGAGTCACATTGAGACTCTGCCTGGTAATAACTTAGTCACCGGGTTTGTTTAGTGATATGTAGATTAATAATTCTACTAACAAAAATTTGTACCACTAGCATGGAAAAGATGGGTAGCATTGAAGAACATTCTTACTGTCACACGCCCTGAAGATGTGCTATCAACATTTCGAACACTCTGGTAACTTATACATATGGCACGAGTAAAAGTTTTAGTCTGTTAAAAAAAGTTGAAAAATCTAGTTTCTATTAAAAAATCAGTCATCCCCATTTCTGGCTGAAATTTTTCATTAACATCAGTTAACTACTGGTTCAAATTCATTTCATTTCATTTCATCGGCTTCATTTCTTACTTAACCCCATGTATTAAGTATAGGGTGAAAAATGAAAGGAGTGCAAAATCATTTCATTCAGAGTCATTCATCTGAAATGAAGGAATCCATCACAGTAATTTTCATTCAAATGACAGGAAATTCATTTGAATGAATGAATTAGAGTGAACAGATATGGTTCAAACTATAACCACACCTCTTGTGCTTTGGTTTTAAAATTTCGAATACTCTGCCCTAATTTCCCCATCGAACTGAACAAGAAGAACTGTGACCAGTCAGGATTTTATGCCTAATTTAGGCGCCGAGAACCCCTGAACATAGCTGTTGGTTAACATAGCTTTCATTCAAAGTTCAGTCATCCCCATTTCTAACGGAACATTTTTAATCACATTCAGTAATTTTTTGTGATGATTTTTTGTAATTAATATTTTGATTGTGCTAGTATCAATCGATCACAAATGTAGTTGGTATGAAGTTTGAAAGAGAAACTGTCTCTTGAGAGAAATGGTCACAGAGGCGCGACTTGGCGGTGATACGCGACTTGGCGGTGATGCCCGCAGTAAATTCGGAAATTGTGCACACTGACTGCGTGCATTCTTCTCTTCGGGTGCAAGTATCTCTGCCAAACTTAATTTGTTAGGTAACCTACATACATTGTAAACCTAAGATTTTAATTCGGAATACAAAGTATGGACATTTCAATTTGCATTTGTTTTCGAAAAGCTGAAACATTCGGAGCTAACACTGTAAAACGTGTTAAATTTTGTCAAGGTTCCGCAGATTAGCGGAAATTGAAATTGTGACGAAATTCATCCAACGGGAGAAAACATTGTTATGTCGTACTCTACAAAAAAAGGTGTTCGTCTATCTAGAGACGAATTTGGCCTTGAATAACCCGGGAACGGTTGATCCTAGCGGGTCAAAATTTTGAACAGGGGGGTTGTGGGGAGGCAGTTTTGAAAGTAGCGATTTGAATTTTTTCCAACCCCTAGCTGAGGACTAGATGCTCCTCTGTTCAAAATTTTAACCCGCTACGACGTAGCATTCCATGGTTATTCAAGGCCAAATTCGTCTCCGGGTAGATGAGTACCCTTTTGTAGTTTCGTCTACCTGGAGTTAATTTCACACATCTTTATTTAGGGTGTAGCTTGGCGGGCATTCTTTTAAGAAAACAAATATCCTACAAGTACAACATCCCTTTCGAACACTATTGATTAGGATATATTTCTAAATTTCTTTTAGTACCCTTACCATGTGAACTTGAAATGATTAATATGGCTGGTTTTTTAAATGAATTTTGTTCTATTGTGTTTTTTAGGTCCACCACGTGGCACCATAAGAAGGAACGCCGCCATTCCCCACAATCACCACGAGTGACTACCACTCAGAAACAACTAACCCAAAAACAAATCTACGATGCCAAAAAATCCTTGATTGAACAAGCCGTCCGAAAAATCCAAGCCCGCCTAGTTGAAGAAACCCGACGCAGTCCTGTCCTTCCTGGAGACCCTACCATAATAATCGGTGTTGATGCCACACCTTTCAACATTGGTGGCTATCTTATTAATCTTGCCCAAAAAAGAGGAGAATTCTACTCCTTTCCAGTCGCCCAACTACCCTGGACTCTTTCCCCAACGTCTCCCGAAAACATCGCGGGAAACGCGGCCGAGTTCGAAATACTGAACTTAATGTTCGCCCTGTACTTGTGGAGAAGTAAGCTCCATAATTCCAAAGTGCTCCTATATACGGATAATTTTGAATTTAATAAAATCCAAACTCCGTACGGAATTCGGGCCCAGAAACTCGTGCGCCATTTAAAAACTTGTGAAGGAATCGAGGTCCAGATCGAGGTTCGTGGAACGAATGAAAAGGGTATCGTTGACCACGCCAAATTCGTAAAGCCCGCGGACGACTTTTCTCGACACCGGTTTAACGAAGGGTGTGACTTCGTGGTGGACTATTTTGGCATTAAACCAAGCCAACTGACGGGTTCTCATGCTCTCAAAAATTATGTAAGTCGTCCCATAATTTTAATTCTAATTATTTATTAACTATCGATCATTAATCTTAGATTATTTAAATTATTAGTTGTTATTTGCAACATTTATTTATAAATGAAATTGTTTATGTTTTCAGCGACCTCACTTTTCCTCATGTAAACAAGCAACGCGACAACTCGCAGAGGTAAATTGTCAATAATTATCAAAATATGTGTGATGCACGCCGTTCAATGTTACCTTGTGAAATCCAGAAACTTGTAAACAAAATTTTACAAATATTCAGTTGTCACTACATATTTACATATTTGCTTTTGTCCTTCCCTCCAATCCATGGAAATTCTGCGGTTTGCTGTTCTAGTTTTGGCTACACAATAATAAATAGTATGTTAATTTAAATAATATTGAACGAATCAGGTATGTGCTTGAGGAGTGATTCGATTGACCCTAAAAGTTGATGGTACCTACCCCCCAGGACCTGGGCTCGTACGAATGACGTCGTAAACCGATCTCGATTATCCCGATGCGTTCAGTACGTATTCTTAAATCTAATGTGTGCAGAGCAAAAAAGGCAGGCAGTGTCTTTCGGCCTGCTATTTTGTCCCACAAACATGGGTGCCTTTTTGCCTTTTTGCTAATTACGGCGAGATGAGGCAAAAACCCTGAGATAAGATTTGAAGTGAAAGGTATTCATTGCATGTTTTATACTTCCCTGAATATAATACATGTATTTAGCTCAAAGTTTGAGTAATTAGGCTGATTACGATGTAGAAACAACCCTGGAAAATATCGAGCGAAAAATATTTACCTAATCTGAAGATTAGATGAAAGTGAGAACCCCCAGTACAATTTTCAAAACAATAAATATATTCTGTAATTTCTCTGACATATTATAAACGACAAGAAATCGGATTCAATCGTAAGCAAAAAGGCATCAAACAGGCAAAAAAGGAATGAAGAAATAGAAAAAAAGGTTGCCTTTTAGCACACACCGATTGAATCCAACATAATATTTTTATATGTACCCAAAAGTAGTACAGTCTATATGTATGTAGTAGACTTCCATGGATTGGAGGGAGGTGCAGAGTAAATATTTATGTAGTGACACCTGCACATATTTCGAAGGAAAATTAGCTTAGGCGTTTTTGGAAACTTACTCAGATTCTTAATATGAAGAACTTTGTAAAATTAAGCGCACATATTCTAGAAAGTTAAATAAAATATTATATGTACACGCATGCCTGTGGGTCCCCCTCTATTTTGCCAACGTTTCGTTCGCATTTTAAAATTTTGTAATTTTACCTTCAAATTTGTCACATTTGCAAAGATTACTTAGGGTCAGAAATGTTTGGTAACATATTGCAAAAATTCAAGCAGTGTTTCGTAATTTTATACAATCAATTTTATACAATTAATTTGCACTTAATTTATAAGATAGAGCATGGTAGACATACTAAAACTCAACCCAATAGTCTAAAATATTATCACCTTCGAAAAACCACCAACTGCTGAATGCCCGAAAAAGCCGAAAATTCGGGTGGGACGATTTAACCCACCAGGAAAACCCCGAAACCCAATGCAGAATGGTCCAACGGTTAAATTGCAATACATCAACTAGGTATCTAAAGACTAATTAAAACTGATTTGGGAAATATTTTTACAAAAATGACCATTGTAGGTCTGTGCATTTGTAGACCTCAAACTTTTTTCGGCTTGCTGCTGAGAAATCTTAGCCGGTCGCAAGAACCGACGACAATGAAGTTGGTCCTGGGGTCATTAAAAATCACGAAATCCATTATCAATCATTCGTTATTGGCCGTTTGGTTTTTTTCGGATTTTTCATCCTGGCACAATAACTTTTATACCGACGAATTTACAATTTTTTACGCATTTTGGAAGGCTTAAAATAATTATTCAAAGAAAATCACTGTAGAAAAGTGTCCAAAGGTTTTTTTGTCGGGCAAAAAGAGACGCATTCTGAAAGTTAAGAACAAGGGACGTCACATGCAATTTAAAAAGGTCTCTCTGTGGGTTAGAAAAATCGTTGAATTTTCGCACGAATAATTGGGGCAACCTCTGTATCAATATGTGATTTTCATAGCATGAAAATATTGAATTTTCAAATACCGATGACCCCACAAGAGTTTTCGACTTAATCACTTTCGGTGACGAAACGTCACCCGAAACTAGCACCACTGCAGGTGACGATCTTATTTAGAGTGTGCATATTGATTCGTATTCTTTGGACTAAACATGTATATAGTTCCTTTTCAAATTAGATATTTACATGAGACTTTTTACCTTTTCCAACATTCAACGTTACGTTTTACGTTTTCTTCGCGGTCTAACAATTTTGATTATTGTAGCTTATGTAAAATGTCCGTAATTTTGTATTCATGAAGAATCCGTAATAATACTGAGGTTTTAGAGATCTGAGCCAAAATGCTCGAATTTTCTGGAAATTTTGACTTTTTACTCAAAAAAGCCGATCTCAACTTGAAATAATTTATTTATTTATTTCTAATTACAGGTGAAGAAGAGTCACGATGAACTGGACACGAAGTTTATGGATTGCCAAAAATGTCATTTAATGGAGAATGGTCCCTCCCCCCGTTCCTTATGATTCACGTTTAGAACTTTAAACAGGCTGGGATGATTTACATAAACGCAAAAATTACTTCATCATACATATTTACCTTATCAAACTATTTTCTCAAAACTTAACAAAAAAAAGCAACCTGAACGCAAGATACGGAAATCACACATAGTTTTTCTCGTGTCATAACTACATATTTACAAAATTTTGAGGTCGGTTATATTTTGTATTTTGCTACTTGGGTACTTATGTAGGCTTATCACCTCATTTGCATATTTGTCATTTTTCCGATACGGGTTTTCCATGTTTAATATACATACGCCATATCTCTCATGACTATGTCAAGTATGAAAATGAGGTGACTACTTAGCTCTAAAATTCGACTATATTTACTTTACCGTAAAACGAAACCACGAATAACTTTCAGCTAAATTTAAGTGCACGTGCACTATAAATAAAACCGAATAAAAAGGATACATATTTTTCGTCTAATCCAAAGACTCGTAAACATGTTCATGCTCTTACAGATCCAGTATTGAAATAATAAACACCAGTGTTCAGATTCCTCACCAAAGAGGTTTTGCAAAAACTATTAATACCGTTTAGTAATAGGTCAGCATTAAAGCTTTACCATACGTGTAGCAAATTTGACTTATTTTATTGGTGCCAAACGATACCTACATACTTTAATACCGATAAATCAATACCCGTGTGAAATTGTAAAAGATTTCTAGTATTTGTACATGGAGTTTATTTCAATTTAAACTAATAGAATTTGCATATTTTTTTTTTTAAATATTTATGTTACATAAATGTGTACACCCTAAATAAAAATAAGCACAGTTTACTCAAGATTGAGCGAAAAAGAGGATAAAAGAACAAAAAGGTAAAATTTATGTAACCGTTATTTATGTAAAGTTGTGAACAGCGAAGTCAAATTACATAATCCATGCGTTTCGTCCGATAGGAACATTTATGTACGGCGTTTGTCGCCTAGCTTTTTCCGAACAAATATATGTACAAACTACATATGTATATAAATATAAACTATATATGTATATATGTTTACTGAAATTGATGCATTCTATGGAATAAAAGTATAATTTTTGCAACCGTTGCCTTTTTCATACGTTTAATAATGTCCGTACATAAATAAAGTATACTCTATTACGTAACGAGCCATAGGACAAATAATTATCTATTTATGTATGTACGTGACTCATGTTTACCAGACGGCGGATATTTATGTATTTCTAACTTTTTCAGGCCAAATCTGATCATACTAAAACTTCGTATACTGACATCCCATCCATGCTCCATCGCAAATATTCAAAAATGGTTTTCCATATTTTACATATTTAAAAAATTATATTTCATAAATATCGTAGAAAATTTAAGTTGAGCAATATTTTTTATGTGCAAATTTTCAGGTTTTTAAGCACATATTGCATACAGATTTTGCGGAATTTACATACATACATATCCGTTCTCTGATGCTTACACTAGTTTAATTTTTTATGTGTGTACAATATACCTAACTTACTGCTTAGGTCAATTTTATCTGTGGAAACTATTTATCTAGCAACAACATTTCGTGGGGAAGATGTCATACTATCGGTCTCTGGCTGCCCTGTGGATATTTTGACACCTCGTCTGCGGACACTTTGCATAATCTAGATATTTCCCATCACTGCAATACAACATAATTGTTGTGCATATTTACATACCTACATAAATACCTCTATATTTATTTATTTATGACAACCATAAAAGGAATTTTTGCTAAAATCTGCAATTTTTTGTATACACTTTACCAGCATCATATTATGATTCTGGCAATGCGATGGTGTAAAGTGAAACCCTCTTATTTAGTTGAGGAGTGGGGTGGGTGTGGGGTATAGAAAATTCTGATTTTGCGTGACATAATTCACATAAAGGGTGTTCATTTAATCCGGTAAGCTTTTTCACTGAAAAAAGAATATGCATGTTTTCCAGAAGTACTGGTGCGACAGCAGCCAATCTTTTTTTCAGAGATACCTTTGTATTTGGTCTTTCACCATGCACTTAGATAATGCCCTCAACTCATTGGCTTAGACCCTATGCTCATTTTTCCAAGGTTAATTTTGGAATAAAATTTCGCTGGTCTTGAACTTTGGCAATTATCTCTTCCCTTGTTCAAAGTTTTGGATCTTATGCACTTTTCCCTTTAGTATAGAGCACAGGTAATCCGTGAAATACACGGCCAGATTTTTATCATGCCACCGAAATTTCCTAGGCGCGGGTGAAACTAGCTGCTTTTCCCGATCGTAGTGGATTTTTCGATGTGACCTGTGGCATTGTCCTGAATGGAAATAATTTTTATATCAATTGACAATAACTCCTTGTTTCTGAAGCTATCAGAGCATATAGGTCCAATTTTGCCCATATCTGCCATTTCATAATATTTTCTCATTTTTCTACATTATTTAGAGGTGTCACACCAAGCGTCCAAAACAACATGGCACCATAACTCCTGACCCAAATTCCGGGACCCCCTTTAATGACTATCCTGATGCTTTGGCTATTCTGTATCTTATATTTTGTCAGTGTAATTTTGGGATTAAGCTTAATTTCAGATTCATCGATTCAGAGGGTGTCGTGGCCAAATTCCTCACGTCATCAAATACCCACTTTTTCATGCGATTTATGCAAATTGAACCCAATCGTCAATATTTTCGGGGGGCACATGATTTTTCTTGCTTAGCCTATAAGTTCTGTGACCACGTTATGCAGATTCGACGACAGTTTTCACCACAATGGACTATTCATACTCGATTTTCGTTAAATCCGTTTTCCGTTGTTCCAATCCCTTGCACCATATCGATGAGAACTTCAAGTTATCGCATGAAATGTCGGCATATTCTTTGTTTCCCTTGTAGCTGGAACCCTTCTGGATGGTTCAGGTCGTTTTTCCATGAACAAATTTTTGTTCATGCCTTACCATTAACTTCCCCCGGCACATCAAAAATTTGGAGGAATTTTCTTTTCATTTGGAATTTCCCGTTTCTAGCATGAATATTTCAATGATGTTATGTTTATCCTTATTACTAATCTTAGGAGGACAACCCTTCACCGACAGAATCACCGATTTCGATGCCCTTTGGATATGTTGTAGTCCTAGGTGAGTCTAGCAAAAGTGAAGAAGGATTTCATTCAATGGCCCCATTTGCGCCCGCCACGCCACATCAAAGAAGAATCCCATGCCAAACTGGTTGCATTAAAAAATTCACCAAAAGTCCATTTTTAATGATAATTTGATAATTTTTGTGCTTTTTTGATCCCAGATAGTTGCTTTATCGTAACCGACATGAATTTAAATTTTTTAAATTTTTTGAATATTTTCGAAAATTTCGTTGCCTTCGAAAAAATCAAAATTTCAAAAAAGTTGAATTTGCTACTGGATATGATAAAGCAACTATCTAAGGTCACAAAAATGCTTAGATTGTAAAAAACTCACCAAAATTAGATTTTTGGTGATTTTTTAAATGAACCAAAACAGGGTATTTTTGCACCTTTGAGTGGGTGTGGCGGGCGCAAATGGGGCCATGGAATGAAATCCTTCTTCACTTTTGCTAGACTCACCTAGGACTATAACATATCCAAAGGGCATCAAGATCGGTGATTCTGTCGGTGAAGGGTTGTCCTCCTTAGTGCATACCTGTTCACATTCGTTCACTAAAGTGAGTTTGAATATTGAATATGTACGAATTATTCAAAATCTTTGAATTTTGAAGGAATAATTATGCCCCATTCATTTATTGAATGAATATTGAATGAATAAATATGTCCCGGACATTTATTTAATGAATAATGAACGAATGAATAAAATTTTGAACTGAATGAATTGAATAAGGGATGGCTGAATGTAATAAATGAACTGTGAATAAATTTGGCTCTCATTCACTTCACGTTGAAGTGAATGAGCCTGTGATGTCTCATTCATTCTTTATGATTGTGGTCGAAATTCTCATGCTTTATGTGCATCATCATTGCGTGCCGGGAACTTCGGTCGGAGCATGGTGGGAGCCAGTTCAATATTCCAACACATTTTACATTAAAACCCGTGTTCCCAAATTTAAAAAAAATCTTTCGAAAACTTTATACGGAGGGATTTAATTTTACAAGTTAACAATTGCAAACTAGAGTAGTTATGACATCACAAGTTAACCCAGGCGATGGCGAAGCTGTCCACACGGATCAAAAAATTGTCGACCTTGAGCATGACTCTGAGGGAGGTTCCAAGGAACCTAAACTCGTAAAACAACCAGGTTTTGAAAAGTTGTCGAAGTTCCGTTTCTTCTTTGAGAAGCAGTTCAGCTACCTTGGACGTTCAATTGAGTCCCAGAAGTTCTTTTCAACTTGTAAAAAGTGCACCGAAACTGGTAAAAAAGCCGTGTTTACTCATTTGGTGCGAGCAACTTTAACGTAAACGGAAATCGTCATTATAGAGTACGTATAATAACTTTATATTCCTCCGTGCAATTTATTAAGTAGTAATTAAATTCGTTAATTGTATCGACTATTTTTTGCAGAACTCACACAAAGATGTGTCTTTGGAAATTGAAATCCCACGAGAAAATCATAAGGTGAACGAGTTTTTTCACTCAAATCAAAACAAATATAATAAAAACGACCCAATACAATCAAAATTCAACTCGAATCTGCAAGATTTGGTCTCTGTTGATGGACTCCCTTTCAGTTTTGTTAATTGGCTAGGATTCAGGAACTTAGTATCTGACCTTAATCCACGAGTTATAGTTCCTGACCGAGTGACCTTGGCAAGAAAATTAGCAAACACGGTCAACAAGATTCTATGTAATTTTGACTTACTCAAATACACATAAAACTATAATAAAACCTTTATATATGCAATTTTCCCGCTTGTGCGAATTCCAGGTAAAACCTAAAATTCACTCAACCACGTTCAGGATTACAATGTTCACATATCATCAGACATATGGACAAGTAGACAGGGTGACGGAATTATGGGACTTAAATACCATTATACTCAAAAAGATACGCAGAACCGAACATGGAAATTGGTGTCAAACGTCCTCTCAGCCGTGCAATTTAATGATCGCCACACCGGAGAAAATATAAAGCAAAAATTCCAGCAATCTATGGATTCATTAGGAATGAGCACGACCAAGGTGAATAGTAAGAATAAACATTCAATTTTGTTAATGATAAATAAATAATGCAATACTTTTAAACTCAGATCGGTTATCTTGTGACTGATGGTGCTAGCAATATGGTTTGCGGCTTTAGGAATTGTCAATTGCTAAGTATGGAATTCATCTAAACAATAAAACAAAATGGTACTAATTCGCTCAAAAAATTAGATAACAAGTACATACCGTATATATTTGTAATACAAATTTACGTGCAAGTTCTATTTGACAATTATGTTAATTAATAAATATTAGAGTGGATATTACCGATTTTAGAGATAAATATTTCAAAAAGCCTCTACCTCTAAGAATCTTGGAAATGTTTTGACTCAAATGCTTTCATCATTACCTTGAAATTTATATTAAATTTAAAGTTGGAGTTCGCCCGCGTAACGCGGCAGATGCATATTACATAATAATTTGAACTCAAATTGTGGATGGACTACCATGCGCAAATTGTGAATACAAAAATAATTGACTAAACCGTCGCAAACATATGTAGCTAAAGGGTGAAATAAGTGTCATACATACGGCAAAATTAATATCATATTGTGTTTGCCAGTCGAAAATCCGTTAAAATGGGGGGTGGTTGCATATAATTCAAAAATACCTATAGTATATTGATCTTTCTACCCAACAATAAATTAAGGATTTTTTATGTGAAATTCGGTGAAATCGACGCGAATAGACCTTGCGCTTTTGGCTCATTTTGTACCTTGAATGTATTTCATCCGTAGCTACAATTTCTGAAAAAATCTCATTTTACCCCGACCACACCCCCTGGCCGAAGGGGGTGGTCATATTGGTCCCACAAGTTGATAGGATCCACCTCGGGTCCTATGCGTAATGTCGAAAACCGATGTCGATTATCTCGATCCGTTCTCTTGTTATCCTGTCTTCGCATAAAGTAGCTGAAGCTACTTAATAAATGAACGAATATTTGAATGAATAAATGAATATTTGAATGAATAAATAAATATTTGAATAAATGAGTGAATATTTTAGTGAATGAATAAATATGTTAATGAATGAATGAATATTTGAATGAATATTCCCTATTGTCAATGAATGAATATTTGAATGAATATTCCCTATTGTTAATGAATGAATATTTGAATGAATGTTGCCTGCACTTCATGACAATGAATGAATATTTGAGTGAATAATTTTTTGTTGAACACGTCTGCCTTAGTGCCACTTATGGTCAAAATTTCGAACAAAAATATTAACGTGATCAATAATTATAATAGATTTTGTCTCCAGCGCGGGAAGAAAAATGAAGGTTACCGGATTAAATGAACACCCTTTATGGTAGGCCCCTAATTAATTAAATAAATGTTCTCGCTGAGGAGGGGAGCTTGCGAGGTTGATAATAACAGATCTCGATGCCCTTTGGATATGTGATAGGGTCTCATGAGTGTACTAAAACCCTGAAGTGGTTTGACTCCATGGCCACATTTGCGCCCGCCACACCCACTCAAAAATGGCCGAAAAACGCTTTCACTCCAGTTTTCACTCACTCAAATCCACGTCAAAAATCCAATTTTACTCGGATTTTGAAATTTCTTTCACCATTACGCTCCCAGATAGTTGCTTTCTTCAATTTCATATCAAACTCAATTTTGCTGATGATTATTTCGCAGGCGTAATTTGAGTTGTTGATTACTACAACAATCCTCATTCAGAATTTCAAATTTTAAAAATACTAAAAATTTCGAAAAAATTGGGTTTGATATTGGATTGAAGAAAGTAACTATCTGGGAGTGTAATGGTGAAAGAAATTGCAAAATCTGAGTAAAATTGGATTTTTGGCGTGGATTTGAGTGAGTGAAAACTGGTGTGAAAGCGTTTTTTGGGCATTTTTGAGTGGGTGTGGCGGGCGCAAATGTGGCCATGGAGTCAAACCACTTCAGGGTTTTAGTACACTCATGAGACCCTATCACATATCCAAAGGGCATCGAGATCTGTTATTATCAACCTCGCAAGCTCCCCTCCTGAGAGTTGTCAGTACATAGCATAGGAATCAATTTAACTCGTCTTGCCTCTTTACATACTTGATGTCCAAACTATTTGCCATAAATATGTACCTTAATAAATGTATTTTCTAAAGAATTTTATAAAAACGTGTAATACATATTTCACAAGCTGGTACTACATGATAATATAATATAATTTCCATCCTATATACTAAAACTATGCGAGATCCTCCTTGGCTTCCAACCGTGCACGACGTGTCTCTCTCTCGCTCTGCAACTGGATTCTCTCTCTTCCATCTGGGTCGCGGGTGTGCCAGGGCAAGTGAAGTGTGTCCCAGGCTTTTCGCCATGTGAGCCTCGTCCACTCACACCCCCCACCTGCGTGCCTGGTGACACCCCCTGCCACACCCGTCCCAGCAACGACAAGCTGAGCCATCAGGCGAAGATGGATTCGCCGGACCCAGTGCACGGGAGGATCTACGCCATGGAGGACTCCCCCAGGTAGGTCATTGTTTGGTATGTCTAGCCTTGGGGGTGCGTTTTCTTCGCTCTTTATGCAAATATCTGCGCTAAGCTTGAGCATGCATTGGAGGGTAGTTCCATTTAAAAATTTCATACTAATTATAAGACAGTGATCTTGGGATAGCGGACCGAGTCGCGGGCATTTTTAATGAAGCGAGAAGCAACATCTGGTGCGTAGTATTTTATTTCGAGGGTGATTTTCAATAGGGACATGTCGATATAAGTCGCACATTTGTGCAATCAGCGATTCAAAAGATATTCAAGCTAATATGTGGGAACTCGCGTTTGCCAAACCCACAACTGTTTCGATCATATGCTTTCGCGAATTTGTGCTGGTAAAATTTCACATTAGAAAAATTCCAAAAACGACTTCTTGTAATTATGTATATCTAGTAATAGGATTGTCAAAGTGTTCAGTCCAAAAAAAAATATACACCCAATCGGTCCCAGCATCGGGTTAAGCTTAGGAGAAAACGAAGGAAGTTTTCATTGAATATGCCTCCGCAAAATTGGGTACTGCGGTCAAGAAAATTAAAATTGTTGAGATCATAATTCGGCATAGTAATTAATGTCAAGAAATTAGTCATCAAGGTTAGAGTAAAAAGAACGGTACCAAAATACGTCAAACACAGTGATCCATGGGGAAAGACAGCTTGCCGAAAAATTTGAGACTCTCTATAGAAACGATTCTCGTCATTAGACATGAGTCTTACTAGCATTTG
The DNA here is from genome assembly GCF_002217175.1 of Folsomia candida. NCBI lineage: Eukaryota > Metazoa > Arthropoda > Collembola > Entomobryomorpha > Isotomidae > Folsomia > Folsomia candida. Next base: position 384,598 of record NW_019091223.1, on the reverse strand, counting down.
AACCCTTCGGATGCACCTGGGAAGCAATATGTATTATCATAGCTCCAACCTTGATGATGTTAATTATGACCACAAAGTTGAAAAAGTCGAAATTCCTTGCAAAATTATCCAACTGGTAGGCATTGCCCCTGATGAGAAATTTCGTCATGAAGAAGGAAAATGCCTCAAGTGTCCCCCAGTGCCGAGTAACCGAACGATTTTGTACCAATTGTAAAGCCTAACATCCTAAGCATCTGGTAAGGCAAAAGATCTTTCATGATTCAGATGAATATGGACAAAACTTGGCAATGAAGCGGCGGAAAACTGTGGTGCGGCTCAAATCAGGAGCGTCAGTTAAAACCTTCGCTTGATGCCGGTATATTATGGCTACATAGTTTTTGAATAAAATTAGTAAACTACATGTTATTGTAAAGCTGGGGTATGGTTAGATATGTGTGCTTGAGAAGGAACGAGATGCCAAGAGGCGAAAAAAATTAAGACTCAACTTCGTTCCTAAATGGGACGCCTGTATGACGAGGGCAGTCTGGTCGAAGAGGTGGAGGTGATTTGAAATGTTGCGTTCTTGTATGGTGATGACCTTATTGGTTTTGATTGTTGCAGGTAGTGGTAGGTTTGTGCTTGTGGGTCGAGGTATCGATTTATCCGTCGACTAAGGATGATTGTATTTAGGAATAAAAGCGTAAACTGTGTAAAACGAGTGTCATGTTTTTTTTATTACTGCATTGCATACAGCCAGTATGGTGGTGAGTGACGTGACGAGCTTACCAGTGGGTTGCTTTATAGAATGAAGGTAAGTAGGGTATGACTGTGTGTGTGGGTGGACTGGTGCAATTAGCACGGGTGAGAAGGACCTGAAAATGTGCTGGTGGATGTGCAATGGATTTATGTGTCTGAATGTTGGCGGCATTTATGTGGAAGATGTAGTTGTGTCCAATCCTGTATTAGAGAGCGTAGAGGTAAGGGGCGGAGATTTGTTGATTCGGGGTCGCATCTGGCTTCAGTGAGTTGGAGTTGTGACCGAACGGAGTGTAGAGGCCACGCTGGATGGGTGAGGATGGTGGGTAGGTAAAGCCGACATTAGTGAAAGTGGGAGAAGCATGCACAGAGAAAGTTCAGGTGAAACTAGTGGTCGCGGTGCTTATAGGTGTGGGAATACTGGTATTGGTTGAAGTTTTGGTAAAGAACGGGATGTCTTTATACACCTGTATCGTTGTGGTGGGTGTAGTTAGCGGCGTAGTTGGTTGGGAGGGGGTAGAGCAAGTGTGGGTGGATTTTGAGCGGTGGAAGTAGGAACGAAAGGTGGACGCTGCGGAAGGGGATGTGGAGGTGAAAGTTATTCTTCGCTGTGATGGAGTAGACGCGGGGCGTGAAAGAAACAGAGAGGTGGGCGGAGTTTGTGTTTCCGCTTGGGTTAGGGACGGATAAATCCGAGGCTGGGGACTGTTGCCACCGTGAGAAGGAGCGTGGGAGAAAGTGACGCAGATGTGGTGGGGTACGATGACGTTTGCGTTCGTAGGGGTATGAGGTAGACCGAGTCTTTATCTATGGTAACGAATGGCGAGTGTTGATAAGTGCCCCAATGCCCCGGCGGTGTGACAATGCTGCCAATGGGGACTTTGTAGTTGGTTCTAGGCTGGAGAGCGGTTGTTGTGGGGTTAATGGCTTGGTAGTCTGGAATAATGGTGAGTTCGTATTGCAGATTGACCGGGTGTTGGGCCCAAATGAGTTGAGAGAAAAGTGTCTTGGCTCCTGGTAACGGGTGATACTGAGCGCGAGGTTTACAAGCGGCCAATGTCTGGGACAGTACGGCAGCGTCCTCCATACTGAAAGTTCACAGAGGGGCCGAAGTATTCGGTGTGGTTTCGAGAGGACGGCGTTCCCGTTTCTTAGAAAGGAGTGGAGAAAAGAAATTGAATACTTGAAGAGGTGATTGGAATAGGAGGTTCGCGTGTGTCAAATGGATTGGGTAATTGATGAGTCGAGGTAAGTGGCAGCTCCGCTTTGGGTGTGGGAAAGGGGCTGGGTAATTGATTAGTCAAAGTGAGTAATGGCTCCGATTTGTGTGATTGAGGTTGAGATTGAGGTGGGTCGTAGGAGAGGAAAAGTGAGAAACTGCGTAAAAATGGGATCCATCCCATTTCATTTAAGCAGATTCAGGATAAAATGGGAATCATGGAAAAAATTAAAAATATCTACGTAGCTTTCTTAGTATCTGCAAAATTACTTGATTCTTTACATGGTTTTGTTGTGAAAATAGTCGACTGGAGAAGTAAGGGTGCGTGCTACTAATCCTATTACATATGCGTTTATTACGGGTGGTGACATGTAAAAAGATGGAAACCCTTGAGAAAGGGTAGACCTTTATTTTTAGGAGTTTGTTTATCCTGTACATATGCATAATGCATATGCTAAATCTGGTCCCCCGGACTCGTTTGAGCAGCTCGCTGTGTTTGTGCAATGAGTAATTGCTTTTCCAAGTATGTTAATGAAGAATTAACCAAGTCCATACCCATGCAAAAATATCTTACAGAATTTCTGAACCTCATGGAAGCTTACTTAAAATAAAGTTGAAACTATATAGTGAAAACTTTGAAATTAAAATGTCTTGAAAATACATAGCGTCCTTTATGTAATGATTTCACGATAAGTTATTTTTCTCTTCATGTAGATATTTCAATGGCATTACAAAATTGTAAAGTAAAACGTAGCTTATGGTATGAAATTAGATTTAAGAATATTTGGTTGCTGAATGTTTATCAAGTGCATGCATGCACGAGAAACGGGTACTGGTTGAAGCATGTCGTGGGAGAGAAAAAGTGCGAAACTGCGTACAAATAGGATCCATCTATTTTTTTAAGGGTAAATACTCAATAAAGTCTGGAAAAGGGCTAAAAATACGCAGGTGTCGTAGTACTTATTTATAGTTTTGTAGTCGACTGGATAAATTGTGCAATACAATTTTCACTACAAAACGACTATTTTCACTACAAAACCATGTAAAGAATCAAGTGTTTTTGTAGATACTAAGAAAGCTACGTACATATTTTTATTTTTTTCCATGATTCCCATTTTATCTACTTAAATGAAATGGGATGGATCCCATTTTTACGCAGTTTCTCACTTTTCCTCTACTACGACCCACCTCAATCTCAACCAGTTTCTTGTGCCCTTAATAAAAATTCAGATACCAATTTTCGTCCTTGACTAAATTAACTTATATTTGATTTGAAGTATCGACTTGATCCATATTCAAAATAAAGATACTCTATCGCTTAACGGCCTAGCAATGTTCGTAGCAAACTACATAAATACTCCATTGTGAATTTATGAGATAGTGTTTAAATCGTAAACTAGCTGCATATGTAAATACTGGTAAATCTGTCCGTGTTACGAGGGGCTGAAGAATATCTGTTCAAAAGGTTTTTGTGCATAATTTGTTTATTTTTTGTTTGTTTTATTATTTTACTTAATTGCAGATCGAACCCGGGTCAGTCTGAAGAGGGGCCCGTTGCACTCTCACCAAGCCCACAAGTTCCCACGATCGGTGAAAACCAGCAACTTCAAGCTTTGTCGGCTAAAGTTCAAGCTTTAACCGAAAAAGTTCAGGCTTTGGCGGAAAACTCACAAGGCCGCCGATTGCCAGCAACCCGACAAGTTAAAGTCTTGCCAACAACGTCACAAGTTCCGGTTCACACACAAACCCGACCACAAACATGCCACATCCCGTTAAAAACCGAAACTGCTCCGGATCGGTATATAGATGCGTTGCAACGTTCGGAATCAAGATGACGAACATTGTCGTTATCGTCATCATGCGATGATGAGACCTCTTCATCTTCGTGAGCATCCTCAGAAAGGTATGTATCTATACGATTTAATACAGTGTCGTTAAAGGCTATGTATGTATGCTTCAATCTCCGTGGGGTCGATCATTAATCATTTAATGCAAATATCTTTTTTTCACACCTTCCTTCCCTCAATTTCCATTTTTCATCAAATCTCATTATCCCCAGGGTTTTAATAAAAAAATCAAAAAAAGTGGTAAAAAAAATTGACCACGGCAGTCTTCCCGTATTGCTTTTAATGACATGAGAACAGTGATGAGAATTTCTGCTGTTGTACATACCATAATGTGCACATACCATTAAATAAGCATGGTAAAAAGTATTGATTTAATCCGTTCCGACTTTTCCTAAATACGTGAAAACTTACATAACTCAAAACATGGCTTTTTCTGGTGAATATTGCGGTGCCCATGAATCACGAGCACCACAATTGCCCTCACCAGTTCCAGGTGATGCTCCACCACCCTGTGGTGAGTGAGCAACCACCACCACCACCCTGTTGTGCTTTATCAAAATTCCAGTAGAGTCATACATAGTCACCGCCCGGTGATTATCCATCACCCGGTTTCTTACAATGTAGACTTAAATAATTATCGTTTCGTCAAGCTCGGATCAAGACCGCAGGTGTCATCGCATAGTTTATATACATATATCAATTTGTAACACTATTCATTAGTAAATATTTCGAATTTTGCAACATGAGAAATTCTCCAATGTTTATTTTTAATAAATTTTAATCTATTGTATTATGCAGGTACAACACCACGTGGCGTCATGCAAAGGATAGCCGCCAAGTTTCAGCATCACCACCAGCTTCTACCACTCACCACAAACTAACCCATAAACAAGTTTACGAAGCCAAAAAATTCGTGACTGACGAAGCCATCAGACAAATCCAAGCCAGGCTAATTCAGGAAACCCGACTAAATCCCGTAATATGTACCTGGTGACCCCCACATAATAATCGGGGTTGATGCCACACTTTCCAATATTGGTAGCTATCTCATCAATCTTGCCCTAAAGAGCGGCGAATTATACTCCTTTCCAGTCTCCAAATTACCCTGGCCTTTAGTCCTAACGCCCCCCCCCAAAAAAAAACATCGTGGGAAATGCGGCGTTTGAAATAAAGAACTTTATGTTCGTCCTGTATTTGTGGAGAAGTAAGCTCCGAAATTCCAAAGTGCTCCTATATACGGATAATTTTGAATTTTTCAAATTTCAAACGCCGTACGGAATTGGGGCCCAGAGACTCGTGCGTCATCTAAAAGTTCGTGAAGGAATTGAGGTCCAGGTCGAGGTCAGCGGGACGAATGAAGCGGGTATCGTTAACCATGCCAAATTCGTCAAACCCGCAGACGACTTTTCTCGTAATCGGTTTAAGGACGGATGTGATTTCCTGGTGGACTATTTTGGCGTGAAGCAAAACCAACTGACGGGTTCTTATCTCGTTCCAACTAATGTAAGTCAATGCATAATTTTGACTACTAAACCTTAAGTTTTTGATCCTCGAATAACTTCAATAACCAATCTAAATAAACACTTAATCGAAGAAATAACTTCAAATATTTTTACAGGGAATTTAAACTCTTAATTATATTATCTATATTATATTATATAAGTATATTTATTATGTTAACTATTAATTATTATTTGTTAGCTGGATCTTTAAATTGAAATTATTTATGTTTTCAGGGACGATACTTTGAACCGAGCGGGCAAGCGATGAGACAACTGAAATAGGTAAATCGTCAACTTATTATTGCTTGTTGTAAAGGTCTTTAACATCGTGTTACATAATTTTCTGGGTTAACAAAGTTACGAAAGGCTACGTGAATAACCTCGTTATATGGTTTTCTAATTTTTGACTACTTTTGCCTAACCTTTCAATAAATGATTGTTTTAGACTATTTATTAATTGAATACAAATACATAAATATAATAAATATATAATAAATATATAATATAATAAATATTGAATAGTCCATCCCTTTGGCCCGTTGTGATACAGGCTTAACCCTGTCAAGAAGTTCAACCTTGGCCGGATACACATTACATTGATTTAACCTTATTAAAAACTATTTCACCATATTTTCCAAACTTTCCCCACATTTATTCCAAGAAAATTCAATATGAACACGACACATGAGGATTTCTGTAATATATAATGCCAACAACGATATATGTAAGGCGACAAATTTGCGACGTTGTGTTTGTACAAGCAACTACTTATTTTAACTTTAACGACTAAAAGTTATTTACCATTTTAAGTATCTATTTAAACGTGAATGTTTTCGGTAACACATATTAAGTGTACTAATGCCTGTTTTAAAGACGAAAATGCTAACTTTTTGTCACATAGGGTCATTTTGTAAGGCGCTGGTCGTTTGGCTTTTTCCAAATACTGATATTTGTAAACTAATAATAATTTAGTTTCAGGGTAAACATTTACTAAAATAGAATAAATTATTAAATTACATAAATAAAATGAAATTCGAAATTTAAATTACACATATTTGCATCTGCAAAGGAAAAACATATAAAATTTGTCAACTTTATGTAGTGCAAATATCTCTGCCAAAGCTGGAAGATTTGAGTAAGAAACAGGACAAAATCATATCCGACTACACTATTCATCATTTCAATTAAATCAAGTACGTAAACGAGGCGAGGATAAGGACAGAGGGGCAATTCCGCCACGGTTATTCGATGTCTTCATCATCTGCCCATATTATATAAACCTCGCCCCAAATCTATCCAACCATTTTAATGCCCACATGTGCCACTCGCCACATGTTCAGTTTCATTCAATCTCATCCATTCTTTGCAAAACGAGATTTTGGAGAATAATCAAAGTGAAGAAGGTGATTCATAAAAAGTAGCGAAAACCCATGTCAAGCTCTGCACGAGGTAGATGCATATATATTTCTACAATTTTGTACATACACAACCCACTGACAAATCTTACCCAACACTGCAATTCTTACCACTTATATAAACACGTCTGGATTTGTGTTATACATTTTTATTCAAGCAAACTAATTAATGTGTCTCATGAATTAATCATATCTCTAAAATGGTACCCACTTTTATGAACTCGATCAGTTTTAAAGTAATTACTGGGATGAAATTTTCATAAAAAAAATGTTCATTTTGTTAAAAATATAAATATATAATTGTCGCTATAGAATTCTGTCAAAGTCTCGCTAGTGGTTTACGCCTTGTAAAAAATACGCATTTTGCATATATTACATTTTTAACTACACATTACACAAAGGGTGGCTCTTAATTTTAGCAAATGTGCAAATAATCAAAATAATTAGTAAATCTGAATATTATGTGAAATCGAACACACGGGTTACGCATATAATCATACATAATTGTTCATAAATGCCCCAAATATTACAGCCTTTGCGGTACATACCTATATTTGATACAAATTCACCAATGTTGTGGCAATGAAAAACTTATAGCCCACTCAGAAACAAACTGTTACCAATGGGGTACGAAGTCATTACGAAATTAATACATATGTACATATATACGGCTCATGCGGACATATTTATGTTCATCAATCTCCACTTTCTGGGAATCATGCATCCCTCAAGTTCAGGATATTTGTATTTATCTGTGGAGTGAAAAATGACAACCACATTTCGCCGAATCGCTAGTGGCAATGCATTTGTACCCGAAAGTCTCACTCTATTCATGCATAGGCAGAATTACGCAACATTTATGTATGCATACAGTATGTAACAAAAGTATAGCTATGTACGACGACATATTTTTTATCTCGATATGATGCCGTAATGTTTCAACTTTGAAACTCCGTACAAAAATGTCAAAATTATCTGCCGACAATTTCCTCGTCGCCGATGTTTAATGTCGCAGATAGGTCAAAGGTCAGGATTATTTTTCTGAAAAAATTTGAGGCGTCGAAAAAAAACTTCGTGGATAATTTTTTTTGAAATTTGCAATATTTTTTACTGGATGCGGCACGCGCTTTGAAGAATAATGAGCTTTGTTTGGACCGTCTACGATTTTGTTGACGCCTACAGCAATTTTTCGCCAAAAAGAGGTTGAAGGTCTAAAATCGCCGCCTTGGCGAAAATTCAAAAAGTGAAATATACGTTTGCATATAGAGGGTCCGAGTATGAAAACGTATATTAACAGGTCACATAGGCACGATATCATTTTAGCCTTAGACCCCCCTCCCCCCTCTAGCATGATATAATTTATGGACCTTCCCTAATGACATATACATACATAGTCTCAACCAGGCCCGTACCGACGATGCTTCTAGGTGGAGCACTGGCTCCAGGCCGTACCGGCACGCCCTGTACACTAGATATAATTGTCCTATCTCACGCCGCAAGATAAATGCATATTAAACGTGGGCAAACGTAAGATTCAGTTTTTTTGAAGGCCTATTTTCAATTGCAGCATAGGTCTCAGATTTTGTCCCCGAATTTATCAATAGTCGCCGGTATGAAAAAGAAGTTAACTTAAAAAAATTACATTTTAATTTCCAATATTGGCCGAGTTATTGTTATTTTTCGAAATTTTAAAAACGCGTTGCATTTGAAATATCATGTGCAATAGATTTTTGAGACAGTTTACTCCTACTTAAACTTTATTTTATTTGTCGTAATCTACTTGATAAAATTTTCAAACCTTGAAAATTTTCAATTTTCAAAATTGTGAATGACAATTTTGAAGCGCTGTAACTCCTTGCCCCCACTAATGTTTTTCTCAAATGTATAGAACGTTTATGCGTCATACAAAATATAGAATTACAATTTCAGACCTACCTCCACGAACTCTAATCTCATGTAACATTTGATTTCAAAAAATGAGAGAATTGAACTCCTTGATTAGAAAATGAGTCTCGAGGGGTTTATAAGTACGGAATCCAAAATTGGTTTTTCGAATTTCGAAGAAAATGTAAAATTACCTTTGATGTTTGTGCCTATGATGAGTTGGATGAACTTGTTTTAGAACATTATCCTATTGCTATTGTAATCAATAACCGTCCCACTTCTCATCCAGGCGAACACTGGACATGCATGTTTATTGAAAACAGGAACCTACCAATAAATTTTTTCTGCAGTTATGGAGTAGGAGTTGATGCTTATGCAAGTAATTTTCGTGAATTTATCGAACGACATGGAACTGGTGCAATACAAAATTGTGTCCAATTACAATCTCCAAACAGTAACGTATGCGGGCACTACTCAATTTGGTTTTTATGGAAACGAGTAAATGGTTTTAGTGTAAGAAATGTGTACAGTAATTTTTCAAAGGATTATTCTAAAAATGATAGATTAGTCAAAGAATTTATAAATAACAAGATTCATTTATTAAATCAAAAATGTTGTAACAAGAAAATTCATCAAAATTCAATAAATTTTGTACGAAATTAAAATGGGTTCCACTTTTGCATTTTCCTCGTCAATTTGTTAATCCTGTGTTCGTGCACCTTCTTTTGAATCCATGCACTCTGCTTCTTTGTCTTCTTCGTCTTCAGCTGCTTTCTTTTCAGACCACTCCCCTTCTGCTTGACAATAAATTGGTTGACGGTGGTTGGAAAGAGATCGGCTGGAGGGGACTTGGACTTTATAAACTGCAGCAAATTCAACATTGATGGATCCGATTTGAGAGTGGATTTTGCCGAGAATCCATGACATAATCCAACGAGAAGCGCGTTCATCTTCTTCAACGTATATGTCACATCATTTACAATAACCTTATCAGCAGTAGTTATTTTTACACCATTTGCTTGAAGAAACTCGAGAATTTTCCGTCCCCGTCCAGTTGTGTTATTTAAAAGCACATCTAGAGTAGCACCTGAAACTTCACGTGTTGGTTTTGAAATCACTGTTGAGGGCTGTTCAGTAGCAGTTTCGTTCTCTGCATTCTTCACAAGTAGTGGCTTTTTGTCATCCTGTCTCTTGTTATCAATAAGTTGACGATTTAAATTTTGCAAAAGCAAGATCTTTACTTCGTCAGGTATTGTAGAGTTTCCAAAAATGTTTGTTTTTTCAGCTTTCAGTTTCTCTTCAAGATCCAAGTCAACATCTTGTTGAGAATTCAACGCCAAGATTTTCTTGTACCAACTTTCTGGTACCACTTTCATTTTTCTAGCCATTTTCCAACAAGTCCACCAACTAATGTAGTTAAAATCGGAACTAGCACAGGAAGAAAGCCCCCCTTTTGACACAAGTACTTCTTTTTACTTTTGATTGGTGACTTTAAACAAAGTTTTTGTATGGCAGTCTTGTGTCGCAATAATTTATTTTTCTGAGCCTTTGTCACAGGAATATTTCTGTTGTTTAGATTGAGGCAAAGTTCACAAATGGAACGAATTTGTTCTCCTGTTGCTTTATTTATAAGCAGTTTTCTGTCCTTGGGTTTGCTCCTACATAGACGATGCAAGTAAGAAGCATGGAGCTTAACACGATTTTTCGGAGCCATAATCAGTCAGAGTCCTTATCATGACTATGCCCTATATCTGCAAACGTTGGTTTTATATAGTAGTCAGTTATGATAATGGGTTCAGCAAGGATTAAGTCCTCCTACCTAAACGTCAAGAACCCAGGCTCCTTGAGCGGACTAGGAGGTTTCATAAAGTCTGGAAAACGAAAAGAATCTCGTCGAGAAATCGTTTTGAAAACTATTCCTGCTTATACGTTACACCGGTCTCGTAGAAAGATTTTTCCGAGACGTGTGGTATACGTAAAGCACATAAACGATCAGTGGGGAATGGACCTGATGGATGTTTCTAAATATTCAAAGACCAATTACAACACGCATTTTTTGCTTACGGCAATAGATATTTTTTCCAAGCGAGGATATATTGAACCGCTCAAAAATAAGAGTGGTCTAGTTGTAATGAAAGGTATTGAAAAGATTTTTAAAAGAAGCAAAGGACTGCCTCTTCGCATACAAGTTGATCTTGGGCGTGAGTTTTATAACGTTCATTGTGAAGAATTCCTTGAAGATCTTGGGATAAAATTGTTTTCAGTTCAGTCAGAACTCAAATCTTGCGTGGTTGAGAGGTTCCATCGCACAATTTTGGAAAAAATTCATAGATTTATGACAAACTATGAAACAACTAAATTTGTTGATCGACTATCAGATCTTGAAAACAACTACAACTCTTCATATCACAGAAGTATAAAGTGTGCACCAAAGGAAGTTAACAAGAAGAACGAGCAAATTGTGTTTGCGCGCTTATACAACAAATTAATTGGAGCAACGGAAACTCGTCAAGAAAAATTCAAAGTGAATGACGTTGTCTTACTCTCAAAAGTGAAGAAAATATTCGAAAAAGGTGCTTCAGCTAATTTCAATAAAGAAAAGTTTATAGTTAACGAAATAAAAACGACATTCCCCCGTACATATATTCTTCGTGATCTTAAAGGAGACATTTTGGAAGGAGGATTCTACCGAGAAGAAATGCAAAAAATATGATGGAGTGCATAAGAGGACTAGTATCACAGATCTCTGGCATATTTGCTAGGTTCAAGTCCAATTGTTGTATTTGTGCCAAATCCTTGTGCTGTTCTTCTCAAGTTGATAATCCGAGCAACGAGAATAACTCTATAGAAGTTTTTGATATTGAGTTTGCATTATCAAGTGTTGGACGAAAGTGTGACTCGTGTAAGAAAACTACAAAACGTTATCATAACTATTTAGAGAGCCCAAATTGGATGCTTTTATGCATTCAATGCGGGATTGTATATCTAGAAACGTTTCCAGAAAAATACAAAAAGGAAGAACAGCACACTATATTATAATCAGTAATCGTTTGACGAAGCAGGACAATGGACTACCTACTTAGCCCAAGGTTATACAACAGAGGAATTCCTTTTCAGTCGAGGTTGGAGGAAGAGTCCCAAACAGAGAAAGAACGTTTCATGAAACTTAAAGCTTGGTTTAAGAAAACAAGTACAAACACAACAATAAATCTTTCCAAGGAGACGAACCGCATTGAGTTTGACATTCATGAAGTGCCTCGACTATGTGAACAATTGCTAACGTTTTACATGAAAAATGGAGGAAACGTTTTGTCTGCACTCACACTACGTTCTGAAATAACACGACTAATACAGGAGCACAACGAAAGAGAAGTTGAAGACTTGAAAAGGTTCTCCATCGCACTACCGACCTTTTACGAAACGGACGATAAAAGATCCATAACCCCTCCAATGTTGTATTCACAGCCAATCGATGCTGTTGACCACTACTACAATAGCATTGGTGGAAAAACGTCTCCTCCACTATAAGAAGCGAGTGAATTTTTCAGTCGTCAGTACAGTCTTTACTCTACTTTCACAAAGTAATCATCAAGTTTGTAAACCCAACCAAGTTTTCGAAAATCATTATGGCTACAAAACAATCCAACATTTCGGGAATTGTCCCACCCCCAAATTTCCCTGCTTCCCCAAACCAAGAAGAGAAGGGCAACCCCACTTTTCCGACGTCTGCTGCAACCCCAAGTGCCAACCCCACCCAATCTTCTGCAACCCGAGCTGACAAGCGAGAATTGGAAACCTCTACTCTTGCAACCGACGACAAGAAAATAAAGATTGAAGATGATCGGATCATCCAAGTGTATTCTAACGAGTTACTTGAAAAGATCCAAATTGTAATTGAAAGAAAGAAAAAGTGCATCTACTTGGATCTGCCAACCTGTTTCTACGTGATTAAACGACTCGTTGGAGCAATGCACAAGGATCCTGCTATACGAGTCCAACTGAGTACGCTTTGCATGCAGATGTACCAAGAGTTCCCTTTCTTTGCGAGCCGAATGCTCTACGAAGAGGCCGAAGAACATGGATTCAAAGAAAGCAAGCTTGCGTATAGAAGTGAGAATCCAGCCATTTGGGTAAGCCCCTTCAATGACGACTACTATGTGTTTATCAAGCAAGAAGGAGTGTCCGTTAATTTCAAACTTGACGATTCATGGGATGTTATCCACAAAATTGTCAAGACTGCATTCCCTCTCGTGGTTGGCGATGAGGGTCGATACATTGCATTTTTCCAATGCTTTGAACGATTTTTAAGCGAAATCCTGTACGCCTGTGAAGATCTCCACATGGCAAACACCTACGAAAGATTGAAAGGAGAAATGATGAAGCTTGGATTCAACGAAGTTCGAGAGGGAGCTACACCCAAGTTTTATGTTATGAATAACTGGGTTAGTGTTTCAATTCCCGACTTTAACCAAGCCAAAGATGAAGATGAAGAAGATGAAGAAAGAAAAGTGCTGGGTTGTGAAATCCAAACTGATATCCTGCTCAACCCATGGCTGTTGAATTTATACGAACATCCGTTGCAGAATTATGGCATTATCTCACCAGCCGAAATGTGTGCCAAGAAGAGGATGTTGCGTGAAATTCGAAAACGTACAAAACCAACCAAGCCCAAGTTTGACATAATGATGATGGCTGAGTACTATGAGACGTCTGGATGGACACCAGTTGCGGAAGATGACTGGGCAGACATACCCGAGAAAGAGGGGGTCTACGTTTTTGGGATTGACGAAACGGGGCAGATTTGGCAAAAGTTTCGTACTGAAGCAAATCAAGACGTAAAGATTTGGGAAGGAGTTTTGGAGGAGCTATGCAAACCCAAGGATGGCGAGGAAGAACCAAATGACAAGACCATTGCAGATGGGAAGGACGCAAAGCCATGCATGCATCCCCATCACCAATTTCGTGGTAACTGGCCAGCAAAATACTTTGAGTTGCGAAAATGGAAACGGGTAGCAAAGTATGGTGATTTTCCACCCAATACCAATGGAAAGCGGAAGAACGCCTGGCTGGTGGATTCAGAGGGGCAGACATGGATGAAGGACTATGTAGATTTAGGTGAAGTTACGGTTCCAGTTTTTTTCGTTCCAGAAAAATGTAACTGCGGGCAATTGACAAAAATGTAATTATTTGATTTTTTTTTTTCAAGAGTAAATAAATTGGTATACACACCATTGTTTTGTAATCAGTTTGAATCTTGTATTTGCATGATACAGCTATCCAAGGAGCATGGAAGCATCAAAGACGAAAACGTTTGTTGAACGAAACTCATACATTTTCATATTCATTTCTTGCTTTCTTTTGGTACTCAGTTACATTATATATAGTGGTTCATTTGCTACAATACGTATAGTGTTGGATCATCATTTTGTGGTTACCAGACCTTTTCCTTTCAAGTTCATGGGACTTGACTAAAAAGCAAGTTTACATACAGTAAAACAATCATTTGAGTTTTGCAGTGTGTGACAACAAGACCATAGTAATGGAGTCTGTAGCTCAGTCAGTAAAAACGTTTATAGAACGTTTTTACTCGTTCATAATCCTTTGCATTTCCTGTCTTATTTTTGTTACAAGTTATATCATGTATATAGGAACATTTGCCAGCTTACGTATAGTATTAGATCATCATATTGACACTACTAAAAACTTTACATATGTTACTCTTGGACTAGTCTAAAAACGTTAGGATGGAGACCCCGCGTCGAAAAAAGACAAAGTGTGAACGTTGTATGCTTGAATTCTGTCAAGCAGTGCTCGGCTGTTTGTGCGTTGTACTTATTCTCTTTGTTGGAATATTTTTTATTGTGACACTAGTTTACTGTATGGCGTACTATCGTGAGTTTCTTATATATTTTTTCGAGAATATAAAGCACGAAATAATGCCGAATTCAACTAGTTTTGCTCCAAACGTTCACGCAACAACAACAACTCAAGTATGGAGAAGGATAACATAAAGAAAAAACGTCGACCAGACGTGGAAAAATTTAGAAAACCCAAACCGTCAAAACTACCTCGCAAGAAATCCTTACACTCTAACTCGGACGGTACAATAGTTGTGAACCCCATGCTTTACGCCAATCATTTTCAATTTTATGAAACGTGTGGAGGTTATCTATCGCTATATCCAAAGGACGGTCAATATTTGGTTTCGGCTAATGGAATAGCCGAGTGCGCACCACGGAGTCTTTATGTCTTGATGAACGACACTGGACGTGTGGAATTTCATCAACTTCAACTCTTGGACATTTCACTACGCATGCTTGAAGCTGGCCTCTCAAGACCTTTTCGGTACGAAGATTTGGAAGAATATAGAAGAAGTTCTAAAGCTATGCTTGAAGGCAAACCCCGACCTTCTCAGTATAACAGGGATAATTGGGTTCGTCCGTTTGACGTAAAGACTCCATGTCCATTAAAACCTCAAGAAGACCTTATTAAAACGTATTTTGAAGGATGCAACAAGAATATACCCAAGAGTGAAAAGAAAACGTTGCAGCCGAGCTATAAAGTGCAAGATACTAGCCTGTAAACCTTCAGTTGCGATGGAGTCGTCGAACGATCAAAAAGTTTTTCCTGTTCAAGAGTCCTTTGGACTTTTGCAAACTTTTTTGAAACATGGAGCGTACAAACTCCATGGCAACTCGTATTCTCCTCTTCATTTTTTGAGTGACCGTGTTGTTTTGGAGAATGCGACTGGAAGTATTGAAGTTGAAATTGAATCAGTGCTACATTTGGCACTAAATTTAGTACTGGTTGCTCGTGACTCGCCTGCCTCATCGCGGGACATTGCATTTTTTTCAAGTGAGTGTCAGAGTTTGCTGGAGGATATCAATAATAAGCAACACAAGAGGGGGACATATCTGACCAATCCCGAACTTCCACTCCAGTACAAACCGAAAACATACCCATTTAGGCAGTGGACGGGTATTGCCCCATTTGACAAAAATAAGGAGCCAACTCTATCCAAGATGGAAAGCCGAATAAAGCACAGGTTTCTTACCCAACGATTTATTGCCCAGGATGTTGAGCAAGGTTATCGACAACACAAGGGCTGCCCTTCAGGACCACCCCCACTCGATGTTTATGGTATACAGTGTGGAATTTGTGAGCATTCTGCTTCGTGGGACGCGCCGGGCTTAACCTTATGCTAAGTATGCCAATATGGCAAATCTATGTAAACATATACAACATATGGCTTATTGCCATATATATGCCAATATGGCAAATCTATGTAAACATATACAACTTTGGCTTATTGCCATATATATTCCTATGTAAACCTATACAACTTTGGCTTATTGCCATATCTATACCTAGGTCCCTGAGCTCGCGCTCTTTTTGGTTTTTATATCAATAAAATGTAAATATTGTAATCATTTGTAGTTTTGACTTCATTATGGCATCACCACCAGAGAGCATATCTGATGCAGAGTTTTTTGACACTCTTATTCATTTACCTAAACGAAAATGCATACAAAAAAGAAGTCGTTCAAACGTTTTAAGTACTGAATCAACCAAAGGAAACACGCTCATCACCATTAGCCAGACGATTGAGGGACTTGAGCAGAAAATTCAAATCAACTCGGCATCTCTAGCTTGTTTTCTAAAGGATTTGGTGGACATTTCAGTAATTGCATATCGAAAGAACTTGATAGATCATGCTACTTCGAGTTCTAAGCAAACTTAATTTATTAATTCTTTGTGTATATTATACAATCTTCCTCAAATAAACTTGACCTAAACCTGTAACGCTCGTCTTGTGTCTGACTTAAATCTATTACAAGATAACCATACGGTTTTTTCATAACATCGTCAAATGCAAATTGAAGGACAGGATTATTTTTACCACCATTCATTTGCCGACCAAGCTGTGCAACAAAAGTGGTGTCTCGAGGATTCTTCAAAGCAACAATATATTTTGAGTTTAAAGTAATACTTCTAGTTTTACCTTTCTCGAAAAAATTTTGAGTTAAAAATATAATTGAAATATTATTATGATGGCTATATATTGTAAACGCCTTGACCATTTCTTCAGATTTTGCTACATCGGTCATTAGATCATCTAGTATCAGCAATAAGGGTTCGCCATCTCCTCCAAACTCTGTGGGCAGACCCTTCTGGAATACAATGGATGGGGCGTCCTTTTTTATTTGCTCAAACAGAGCTGGCTGGTACTCTTGGTAGCAATAATGAACTGATGCAATGGGCGGATGCATTATTTCCATGCAACGTTTTATGATCTTGGCTGTCAGCGTGCTCTTCCCGCTCTGGGTACCGCCTGCCATAGTTAATGTAAATGGTGTTTTTAAGCGAATATCAACGTCGTTACAAGCTTCCATGGTTGCTGTACTGTTAATGAGATTTATTTACAAAAATTCAATCAATTTATCCTCTACACAAAATGTTGTGATTACAAAAACCTTGTGAATTTAAAAGAGCTTGCTCGGCAATATATTTGGGCGCATCAACATGACCGTGAGCATATGTCAACATTGGATTTACAATAAATCTTTTAGTATCAAATCCATTTAACGCATTTTTCTTGCAAAATATGGTATTAATGGTATGTTTACTACTAACTATGCTCCTGAAGGAAATTTGTTCCTGATGACATCGATTTATAATATCATCAATTAAATCATATGAGCGATGGCAGAACTTTTACATCCTTTTGCTGCAATCTTGATTTTCTTGATCATGTTTCCTTCAGCATCCCATGTTATCGCTTCTGCAGCATACATTTTTGGCTTTGCAACGGCAAACTTCCACAGAACCGCTGAGCCAAATTCATCCTTCATTTTCTTTAAACGTTTGTGGTTGGTTGGATCCTTCATGAACTCTAGTATCCCTCCATGCTCGCTCAGGTCAAACATGTCACTATTGGCATGCATGTCCTTGTAAATATCTTCCGTCTCCACAAAATAAACAAGAGAGTCTGAAATAACAGGAAAACGTTTTTTTAAAACTTTGACTGCAGGAAAACGTTTTTTAAAATTTGTCTGCAAAGCAGGAAAACGTTCAGCACCTGTGTCTCCATACAAGACTTTCGCAGCATCCCCATACTTTGGCACCATATAGTCATAGTGAAAATCATACATCATAGTTTTACTGATATCCAAGATAGCCACGCCCACTGCAATCGGTTTGTCCAAGTAGACTGCCATACGCTTCTTGACTGCAATTTGAACGTCTTTGTTGATCTCAATAATTCTTTGATATGTTGGTTTGCGGAGAACGCGTTTCATTTGAGCTTCTGTGCTGATGACACTCATGGATTGTCGTTTTCTCTTGTTTTCTATGCACTGCAAATAAGAACCAAAAAAAAAAGTTATTTTTAGAAAAAAGTCGAAAAGTTGGCGCCCAAAAGACAAAAAAAATTTTTTGGGGGTGTGGTTAATTTTGAGGGGGTGTAACCAGCTTGTAGAAGTTCTTCTCGTACTCCGTGACCGCTTCAATACGTTTTCTAGTGTTGAAGTCGACAAAATTTTTCATCCACGGAGCCTGGGTAAACTGCATGCCTCGATGAATCTATTTATATATCAATGTTAGTTTTATATTAAAAGCACTATAAAGAAAGGTACAAACCTTTGTAATCTTGAGCCCCAATTGTAGAAAACGTTTAATGTTTCTATAGTGACAGACATAATTCAGCTTCGGGTTCAAGTCCGCCACTAGTTTTGAAGTCGTAAAGGCTGAGTTTGGAATTTCCAATTGCTCTACTTGATGTTGTTGGAATTCGGATAGTTGTTCTGAGGTAATTATACGATGTGTTGGAGCAGGGGGGTAGTCATTTAGCTTGTTATGGGTCTCTGGGGGTGCGATTATATCAATTTCGAAAAAGTAACCAGTGGTAGCGTCATCGGCAACAGAGTTGAAAAACTTGTGAGGATCGAGGGATACAGAATCGAGCTGGGGTTGAGTCATCCACTTGTAGTCCTTTAATGGTAGGAATTCACACATTGCAGATCCTAAGGAGTGATCACATTTTTAAAAGAAGCAAATAATTGTTTGGCGGAAACAAAAAGTTCTTACCATACAAATTGTTGATATCTAAAAAAGATATATACGACGTTGGTTTATTTTTATCATGCAATTCTTGCATGTAAGGGTTGTTTGCCTGCGCAATCCTCATTCCCCCGGCTCCACAGACCCCCCCGCGAACTCCAGTTTCGAACCATTGGTACTCGTCTAAGCCCAAGTACTCCAGTTCAACGTTCCCGAGTTTGCAGACTCCATCGAAGGCCACCATGGGGAGGCTTAGGTAGTGCGCCACGTCCAACCCGTAGGAATCCCACAAAATATCTCTAGTCCTCTCGAGACAATCGGCGAGAATGCTGACGTCCAGTAAACAGTATAGATCATGCCATTCCCCCAAGTTTTTGATTTTATAACTGTCCCAAACCTTTTGGGCGTTTGGTAGTCTTTTGGGGAACAGGGCTCCTCGGTGAGGTCATTGAAGAAATGTTCAATTCCTGGTAATTTCTCCTCTTTGAAGTTCTCCAAGGATTGCATATAAGTGTAGGGATAGATTCCTTTCCCCATTAACAGTTCAACATTCCCATCGCGGAAGAGGGCGGTTCGTCCGTTGGAACTGGAAAACATTTTCTTGGTCGTCTTGAAATGTTCTGTGTTGTTGCCATGGGCAAGGGATTTTGACAACTTGTCAATTGAGGCTGGCATCACGGCAGCGCTATCCACAAACCTCACCTTACATTTTCCCCTCTGTACCGAGAAGGAGAGAAACCTAACAAAAAAAATACTTGTCAACAAAATCAAAAATTTGATTTAAAAATATTTACAAACCTCTCACTGGTACATGGGATAACTTCTACATCCATGTCCGCGGTGAAATTTGATACCAGGAAGTGAGCATCGTAATTTCTGCATTACAAATTGATCTTAACTTTTATATTTTAAAATTAATAAGTATATGTTTACCTAAGTCCGTGAAAGTAAACAGGAGGTACTCGTCTAATACGGGCATCAATATTGCAACTACAAAAATAAAAAGTATGATGAGTAACATAAACGGATTAATCATTCTATTTTGATCTACCTGTCATGGGCCAACCCAAGAAATTGACGAGAAAAGTGATCGTGGTGAAAAACGGTTTTATCCTTTGGGTTTACTTGTAATTTCTTTTTGTAAAAGTAGCATGGGTCGAGATTGTCAGGGTCATTCTCAATTAGATGAGTCAGACGTTTCTTTAGTTGAGGATTAATTTTCATATTATATTTTGCTTCCTTCTGTATGCTTTCAATTTCTTCTTGTCGTATTTTCTGATCCTCAAAAATGTCTTCAAAAAATCTCGCCACAACGTTTTCATCGTCGCGCTTTGCCCGATGTACCTTGTAAGAGACTATTGTATTATTCCAATCCAGGCAAATCCACGCATAACCTGATGCTGTGTGTTCGGCTAGATGAAGTTGGCGGTCACTTTCAGGGAGACGGGCGTTTTTGCTTCTTAACAGTGACTCAAAATCGCCAAAATATCTTTGAAAAGATGAAAGATATTTAGAAAAGATAGCAGAGTGTAGAAAAATTATCAAGTACCTGAAAGGAGCTTTTACCATCCGGCCATATTTGTTGAAGGAATACGTCTTGTCTTCTGGCATAGTCACTTGCTGCATTCCTAGCGCCAAGCAGTTGGGACGGTGTTCGTTCAATCGGTCTTCGCTGGAGAAGCAGTTCACGCAATTTTTACAACAATATGACTTGTTTTTAGTGAGCGAGATTAGAGCGTTGAAATTGCGTATCAAGGCATAGTGCCCTGTCCATCCCTGTTCAGTTTCCTCCAAAATCAAAAGAATGTCGATTTCGTCGTTTCGGATGTCGATGAATGAAAGATTTGAAACTTCAGTATCGGAATGGGTGTGTTTTAAGATTCTTTCTTTAACACGGAACTGGGGAATCTTGTTTGAAGAGTAAAGTGGATAGATGGAATTGCGGATTTCTTTTTTGATTTGTAGTTTATCCTTAGAGGTGCGAGTCGGCTTGCTTAACAGGTCAGAGTAAAGTTGCTTAGCAGCATCTTCTTCTTCATAGACAAACACGTGCAGATCGACATCGGGATTGTTCTTAGAGAACGTTGAAAATTGAGACATATCAATAGGTGTTGATAAACCATCCCAGTTGAACCCATGTTTGTTCAGTTCATTAATATAAGTAGACCGTTTCTCTTGGAGACGGTTCACATGTTCCTTATATTGAGCCTTCAAGCTGGGCAGAATTTTTGATGCCAAAATACTCAGTGAAAAACAATTTTGGTCTGGTCGACCAGTCATTGGATCCGTATTGTCAATCGATAACACTGTAGCGGGGCTAACATATTTCAATAAATTGTTCCGTGTCTTGAATCCTGTTCCTCCAATTGGTTGGAATCTTCCGACGCTAATCTCAAAGCCAGACACAAAATCCAAGATCCAGCCAGACTTTTTGTTGATATAAGCTGCTACTGAGTTACACATTTTCCAGGCGAGTGAGTTGACGATCGTTCTGATTGAATCAGAACGGTAAACTGAGTGGGTAACTCCGCGAAATACAGGGTCAGGATTAGTACGGTCAGAAACTATCATTTGCATGGTGACTGGATCCACTGACGTCTTATAAAAGTGACACTTTAGTTCTGACGAGATCTTCAGACATTTCTTTTCATCTAGTTCTTGGTTCAGAATGAACTCAAGCTCGGAAAAGATGGTTTCAAAGAATTGAAACGCATCTTTAAACTCATTGTTCTTCACATCCAGTTCGTACACATTGATCAAGCCTG
The DNA here is from genome assembly GCF_002217175.1 of Folsomia candida. Classification (NCBI taxonomy): domain Eukaryota; kingdom Metazoa; phylum Arthropoda; class Collembola; order Entomobryomorpha; family Isotomidae; genus Folsomia; species Folsomia candida. Next base: position 363,172 of record NW_019091223.1, on the reverse strand, counting down.
TGTACAAGCTTCTTGTTAGGGGCAAGTACCTCTTAATTAATCCACCACCAACTTGAATAGGAATTCCCTTGTAGGGGTGTTCTTTCTGCATGTGATGATCCAACTCATAATTGGTGCAGAATTTTTTTGAACACTGGGGACAACACTTGTTGATGTACATGGTCATGTCAGGTTCTTCACGCCAACGTTTTGGAGAGGGAGTAGGCTCATCACTTGGACGTTTGTTGCTGGAAAAGGTAAGAAAAACCCACTAAGCTAAAGGTAAACCAGTAATCTGAGGCACGGGAGGCAATCTGAGACATTTGGGGACAATTTTAGAAATTTGGGGTAATCTGAGACACGGGGTAATCTGAGATATTTGGGGTAATATGAGATATTTGGGGAATCTGAGATATTTGGGGTAATCTGAGATATTTGGGGTAATCTGAGACATGGGGTAATATGAGATATTTGGGGTAAACTGAGGCACCGGGGGCAATGTGAGATATTTGGGGTAATCTGAGACCCTGGGTAATCTGAGACAATATTTGGGGTAATCTGAGACACCGGGCAATGTGAGATATTTGAGGTAATCTGAGACATAACCGCGATGTTATGCAACTGTTCGCGCCGCAGCGAGGCTGCTTACACTTTAAGATCATAAACCCTAGTCTGACCTTTACTTCCCCTCTTTTGCCCTTCATATGGGCTAAACTACCCCTCTGCGTAATACTGCATTCATAATCTCAAAAACTTTACTTACTTGCTGGTTCCGGCAATTGGATCGTCTTTTTGAGAATAATCTACGTCCATAACTTCACCAACTTTGGAACATGAACTAATATCATGACTTTCCTGGCAGTAATCGCATTTTTCATCACTTATTAATTCACCGACGAGTTGGCACACACTTGGGCAATGATTACCAGAGCAGATACCACACAAATTACTATGTATTTGCATACACAAGGCACAGATTTTATCGCAGATATGAGGCTGAATAACTTCTTTTTGGCAGTTGTCACATTGTTGAACATGTTTATTTTTTATATGATATTTGATGATACGAAGTGAATTAGAATTTGCTTCGCTACATAATAAGCAATGATAACCAGTAGCCACTGGAACTATAAAATCAGAAATTCTCATTTTGCCACAGGTTTGCACGATGTTACTCTTTCTACTAACTTATTTTCCTCCTCTTTGCTACTTTTATTCTGAGGAAACGTTTCATTTAAGAATTACTGGACATTTTCATCTCATTTCCTGCAAGCGACCAAAACGCTTCTTCACCTTTAATAGAACAACTAATCTTTTTCCATGACCACACCCTAACAATTTTGATTTTAATTATTTCTATTGTAGGGTTTAATTTATTCTCAACTATACACAACACAAATATTGACCAACATATAATAGAATCCCAAGGTTTAGAACTATTTTGAACTATTATCCCAAGTTTTATTTTAATTTTTATCGGCCTTCCTTCTATTCGCTTATTATATTTATTAGATGAGGTATATAACCCGGCAATCACCATTAAAACTATCGGACATCAATGATATTGATCTTATGAATATTCAGATTTTATTAACTTAGAATTTGACTCATACATAATCCCGTCAAATGAAATAAGAATAAATATATTTCGTTTAATTGACGTTGATAACCGAATAATAGTCCCTCTGAACTCCCAAGTCCGCACTTCAGTTACAGCTGCTGATGTTTTACACTCATGAACAGTCCCAAGAATGGGAATTAAGGCTGACGCTGTGCCAGGACGTCTAAACCAAGTTAATTTTTATACAAACCGCCCTGGATTATTTTTCGGGAAATGCTCAGAAATTTGCGGAGCAAATCATAGATTTATGCCCATCGTAATTGAAACAATCCCAGGAAAAAACTTCATTAAATGAGTAAAAAATATATCTAAATAAACTATTCATTAAGTGGCTGAAAGTAAGCGTCGGTCTCTTAAACCGTTTTATAACAATTTAACAAATGTTTTTAATGAAAAAATTAGTTAACATTATTTATAATATAGTTTTGTCAAGACTAAGTAGTTTAAAAAAACATTTTTTATTCCTCAAATAGCACCCATTATATGGTTATCTCTTTTTTTATTGTTCTCCTGGCTATTCCTTCTATCTGTAATTAAAATTTCTAATATTAAAAATACTAATATGAATACCAACGTTGGTCAAACTAATACCCCACTTAGTAACGACGAAACCGATCACATAAATTGAAAATGATAATAACTAATTTATTTTCAGTGTTTGACCCTTCATCAATAATTTTTGTATCTTTAAACTGAATTAGATCATTAATTGTTTTAATAATTTTAACGCCTATGTTTTGAGCCACCCCTAATAAATTTTTTTATTGACCTTAAGAATTTGCAAAAAACTTCATGATGAATTTAAAATACTGCTAGGACCCCACTCATCAGTAGGAAGAACTATCCCATTTATCTCTTTATTGATATTTATTCTAATAAATAATTTTATGGGCTTATTTCCATACATTTTTACAGCTTCAAGACACATAGTTTTGACCTTAACTTTAAGATTACCTCTATGACTATCATTTATGATGTACGGCTGATTAAATTATACCAAACATATGTTCGCCCATTTAGTGCCACAGAGCACTCCAAATTTATTAATACCATTTATAGTGTTAATCGAATCAATTAGAAATGTAATCCGGCCTTTAACTTTGGCAGTCCGACTTATAGCTAACATGGTAGAAGGCACTTATTAATAACTCTTTTGGGCAGCCAAACAGCAGCCGCCTCTAACTTAATCTTAGCTAGATTAATCTTAACCCAAATTCTTTTATTAACCCTAGAATCTGCTGTAGCTATAATTCAATCTTACGTTTTTGCGGTGTTATCAACACTATACGCTAGAGAAATTACACCCCACTAAATAAGTAATGATAGTAAAGAGAGACCACTCATTCCACTTAGTAGACCTAAGTCCGTGGCCCCTTACTGGGGCCACGGGCGCTTTCATTTTAACTACAGGCATTGTAAAATGATTCCAAGAAATAAATATAAATTTATTTTTATTCGGTATAATAATTATAACCCTAACTTGCATTCAATGATGGCGTGACATCAGACGAGAAGGAACCTTTCAAGGACTCCACACTTCAATTGTAGCCAAGGGATTGCGCTGAGGTATAATTTTATTTATTACATCTGAAGTATTATTTTTTTTCTCGTTTTTCTGAGCATTCTTCCATAGAAGTCTTGCCCCTTCTATAGAAATCGGTTTAATATGACCCCCTAAGGGGGTACTTCCGTTTAACCCATTTCAAGTCCCCCTCTTAAATACTATTATTCTTCTTGGTTCAGGCGTAACAGTAACTTGAGCCCACCACAGAATTATAGAAAATAATTTTTCCCAAGCATTCTTAGGGCTACTATTAACAGCCACCCTAGGTGTATATTTTACTTCACTTCAAGCTCTTGAATACTGAGAAGCATCTTTTAGAATCTCAGACTCAGCCTATGGGTCAACTTTTTTTATAACAACAGGATTTCATGGAATCCACGTAATTATTGGCACAACATTTCTTATTGTGTGTCTCTCACGACATATAAAAAATCACTTCTCAAGAAACCACCATTTTGGTTTTGAAGCAGCTGCTTGATACTGACATTTTGTTGATGTGGTGTGACTTTTTCTTTATATAAGTATCTACTGATGAGGAGGTTAAAGTATATTTATAGTATAAAAAGTACACCTAACTTCCAATTAGAAGGTTCAATTTGTTAGATAAATATAATTTTAATAATATTTATTATCTCATTCGGGTTACCCTCAATTTTAATTTTACTAAACTCTTTTATTGCATAAAAAAATATACAAGAACGAGAAAAACCTTCAGCATTCGAATGCGGATTCGACCCCAAAAGATCCTCACGACTTCCTTTTTCTCTTCGGTTCTATTTAATCGCAGTGGTATTTTTAATTTTTGATGTAGAAATTACTCTAATCATCCCCCTGCCAGTTATTCTTACATCAATAAATTGAGCCCACACTCTAACTCTATTAACATTCTTCATCTTAATTCTTTTAATGGGACTTCTACATGAATGGAACCAAGGAGCCTTAGACTGAAAATAATATTGTATATTAATAAAATAAAGGATTGTAGTTAAAAATAACATCTGGATTGCATTCAGAAAGTACTGTGAAAGTCTATCTTACACTAGTAAGAAGCGAAAAATCGCGGTCAGTTTCGACCTGAAAAATTTGGGCTCTCCCCTTATTTTAAAGGAAGCCAAAGAAGCGGCGAGCCACTGTTAATGGCTATTAGGCACTCAGCCTCTTTAATAAGAAAAGGGAGCCAAATTTAAGCCGCTAACTTAAAATTTTAACGGTTAAACTCCGTTATTTTCTTTTTTCTATTTTAGTTTAATTAAAAACAAAACATTTTCAATGTTTAAATAAATAAATATATTTTTATGGGATATATTTTCAAGACTCAGTCTTCCCCTACAACTTCAACGTAGTACTCTTTTATATAAGCTATAAAAATCTAAACTAAGCTAAAAATAAAACCAATACACCCATAAAGAAACTAAATATGAAGAATTTCATTCTTACGGAATTTAATACATCTGCCTTGGAAGAAATAAACTTAGATTTGTCAATAAATCCTTGGCCCCCTAAAAACTCCACTCAACCTTGGTCCGCAAGATTTAAAATTTTTACGCCGTACTTAATAATAGGAGTCAGAGCAAAAGTAGAAATAAAAGGAAGTAGTCACATCGAACCTAAAAAATAGTCTAAACCTGAGGTAGGGCTAATTTTCTTTATAACCTTAAAGTCTACTAAGAAAAAATAAATAAAGAAAAAACTAAAAATTATAATAACGACCAATAATTTAAGCCACAAGGGTAGAAAAATAAAATTCATAGGAAATATATAAACTCTAAGCCACCCGAACAGAGTACGTTGATGTAAACAATGTAGATAAAACTATTAAGCATCCCATAATTAAATTTATTTTACCTTGAAAAAAAAATTCAATAATTATATCCCTAGAAAAAAATCCTGATAAAAACGGAAACCCACAAAGAGCTATTGAAGAAATAATGAAGTACAAAGATGTGACTGGGCAAGAAATCATTAGCCCCCCTATCGCTCGAATATCCTGAGTGTCCCCTATAGAATGAATAAACACCCCAGCACATAGAAATAATAGGGATTTAAATATAGCATGAGTTAAAAGATGAAAAAAGGCATACTCGTAGAAGCCCAGCCCCAAAGATGTTATTATTAACCCGAGCTGACTTAGTGTTGATAAGGCAATAATTTTTTTTAAATCTATCTCAAAATTAGCCCCTAAACCAGATATAAATATAGTCAACATACCAATAAATAATAAAAAATTATTGACACCTAGAGTGTAATTAAACCGAATTAATAGATACACCCCGGCTGTGACTAAAGTAGATGAATGCACAAGAGCCGAAACTGGGGTGGGGGCTGCTATAGCCGCAGGTAACCAGGCAGAAAAGGGTATTTGAGCTCTTTTTGTTATAGCTGCTAAAATTACTAGGATAACTATAAAAGAAACTACTTCGTACGAATACACAAACTGCGAATAAAATAAATTCCATCTACCAAAATTCAGTAGCCATGAAATGCATAAAAGAATAGCCACGTCACCCACACGGTTAGAGAGAACTGTAATTATGCCCGCATTTGCTCTTTTTACATTTTGGTAGTAAATTACTAAACAATACGACACAAGACCGAGTCCGTCCCACCCCAATAAGATTCTAATTATATTAGGGCTTAAAATTATAAAGACTATACTCAAGACAAAGAAATATACTAAAAAAATAAACCGAGTTAAAAACTTGTCCCCCTCTATATATATGATTCTATAAAAAAGTACCATAGAAGAAATAAATATTACGAGCCCTGTGAATCTCAAACTTATTCAATCAAAAATAAGAGTTATAATAATAGAAGTTGATCTAAAAGAAAATATTTCTCATTCAACAAATATAGTTTCAGCAGAATGAAAATATAAAAGACCAAACCGCATACTGATTAAGCTAGCCACTAATAATAAAACTAGCCACTAAATAAAAAGGTAAAACCAAATAAAATATTACTTAAAGGGCTCCCCCATCTATAGAATCACAAACTAAAATTTTTCTTAAACTATTTAAATGAAATTATTTAGTAAAATGTAAAAATAAAATTAGACCCTAAAACTAAAAAATTTACTGGGACAATGTGAAGTCTAATAGTGTGGATCTCACGAACATTAGAATGAACAAACCCATATAGTGAATTATAAGAAGACCCGTGTTGTGAAAACGAAAATATAAATAATGTAAAAACCGCCCCTAAAAAGGAGCCTAGAGGAAAGAACAAAAGTATAATATAATCGTAACTCATAATTCTAGCTATCAAAAAAATCTCTGATAATAAATTAATAGTCGGAGGGACAGCAATATTCGACGCGCAGAGAAAAAATATTAGTAAAGAAAAAATAGGAAAACTTAAAATAAGCCCCTTATTAATAAAAAAACTTCGGCTCCCAGTTCGTTCGTAGTATAAGTTAACCATACAAAATAAACCTGAAGAGGAAACTCCATGAGCTACTATCATCACTAAGGCCCCATAAATCCCCATGAATAGAGAGTTATTAGCCCCCCAATCACCATAGCTATATGGGCTACTGAAGAGTACGCTACTAAAGCTTTAAAATCATTTAAACGACAGCACAAGATCCCTGTAAACATTATTCTAGCTAATCTTAGCCCTATAAAGTAAGGGCTAAACTTTATAGCCGAAACCCTTGTGATACTAAGAACTCGTATAAGCCCGTAGCCCCCTAACTTTAATAAAACCCCAGCTAAAATTATCGAGCCTGCCACCGGGGCCTCAACATGAGCTTTAGGGAGTCACAAATGTGTAAAATACATAGGGAGTTTAACTAAAAAGGCTATCGAGCCCATGAAAGCAGTAATAACAAAGAAATTAAAACCTGAAAATGAATAAAAAAGTAACTCCTTATAAAATAAAGAAACGCCACCTCCAATTATATATAAGTACATAATTAATAAAAGTAAAGGTAACGACGCTGTGAGCGTATAAAATAAAAAATACATTCCTGCTTGAACACGCTCAGGTTGGTAGCCTCAACCCATAATAATTAAAAGTGTCGGGATTAGAGAAACCTAAAAAAAAAATAATAAAATAATAAATTACCCGAAAAAAAAGTCAATAGTAAAATAAAAAGTAATAAAAAAACAAAACTATAAAAATAAAAAGTATGCTCCTTGAAACGAAAAATTTTATATCTAGAAAAAATTATTAAAATTCTAACCCAAACTCTTAGAGACACTAAAATAAATCTAATCCCGTCATAATAAAATAAAGAGTCTAAGTAAAACGTTTCTGGCTGACCCACTAATGTATAAATTACTAGATAAACAGAAATAAATGTTAACACATAAATTAAATTTAATTTAAACTTCTTTAAAAACCCTATAAATAAAAAGATAAAAAATAAATTTACTATCATAAATTTTAAAAAAAATTAAAAGACTTAAAATAATCACCTCCATGCGTCCGTCTTATCGTCACTAAAATAGAAAGACCTAAAGCACCCTCACATGCTGTAAAAGTAATATAAACTAAAGAATAGAAAAAGTCTCCTTTTCTCAATAACGCTAACAATAAAAGAAAAACCCCTAATCTAATATATTCAAGTCTTAAAAGAACAGACAAAAGATGATCCCGCTTAGAGCACACAATCCAAATCCCAGAAAGAATAATTAAACCTCTAATAAAAGATAAAAATATAAGTTTTTATAGTTAATTTTATAATATTAGTTTTGTAAACTTAAGGATGCTTAAAGCATAAAAACTTCAAAATTAAGTTACCCACTTTTTTCCAACTTCCAAAGCTAATATTTTTCATAAATTAAATTTTGTATAAAAATATTTTTGTTAACTTCCGCAAGAATTAGAGCTATATTTTATCTAAGAAGACACCCAGTAATAATAATAGTTTTAATTATTTCTCAGACTATAATTTTATGCATCACTGTATGATTTTTTATAAAAACTAGATGATTTTCCTATATTCTGTTCCTAATTTTTTTGGGGGGGTTAATAGTTTTGTTTATTTATATTACTAGCCTAGCGTCAAATGAATTAATTAGATTAAAAATAACCACCCTCCCTAATAGTATTTTTATCCCCATAATTTTGGTATTCTTTATAATTATAAATGTAGACCTCCAAGAATTTAAAGAGTCAAGAACAAGATTTCTTATAACAAAAACATTTAATTTCCTTTATAGATGAAACAACTGCATTCTTTTAACCACTTCTATACTTTATTTATTTTTAACCCTAGTGATTGTAGTAAAAATTTCTAATAAATTTGAGGCCCCTCTCAAAACCCTCTCACACTTTTTAAAATAATGATAGCAGAACGAAAAATACACCCTCTTTTTAAAATTGCCAATAATGCTTTAGTAGATCTTCCTGCCCCAATTAATATTTCAGCCTGGTGAAATTTTGGGTCTCTTCTAGGGTTATGCCTAGTAACCCAAATTATCACAGGCTTATTCTTAGCAATACATTACACAGCAGATGTAACCATCTCATTCAATACAGTAGCTCATATTACCCGAGACGTAAGCTACGGATGGCTTCTACGAGTCGCAGAGTTTTATTTTTAACCGCATTTCTCATATTTATAAAAATACTGGTCATTTTTCCATTTTCTTAGAAGAACGTTTTCTTGTTTTAGGTGCATTCTCTAATCTTGATGAAAATACTGGTCATTTTCAACCAGATCCTTTTCTTGTCATTCGTGGGAAACGTTTGATGAAAATAACTATGCTCAAACCTTTTTTTCATCTCATTTCTTGGAAGAAATACAATTGACAAAAGTTTGACTCTGCTGTCTGTGTCACTCTCTTGTTAAATTATTGAGTAAACCTTCAAATAAATCAATCCTTTTCTGCTTCCTCGAAAAGAGTGCAAGTCTTTTTTTTATTGCTTCTCAGCATGATACTCATAAATAGATCCTTTCTTGTAAAAGAGTGCATTTTCTTTTCCCTTTTGTTTCCTGTCTTCCTTTCTCCTTCCAACTGATTATTTCTTTCAGTTGCGATTTTGCTTCTTACTTATCAAGTCTCGTCTTCAAATCACACTTGTTACTCAAACTACAGTTTCAGTTGTTAAAAGTTCGCGAAAACTTTTAAACATGTTCATCTCATCACCCTCGTTTGGCAACACCCACGCCATGGACTACGCCTTATTTTTTAAGGCTGCAAAATTCTTTTGCGCTCTCGAGCGCATGAGTATTGAAGTGGATGATGTCATGGTGAAGAAACTGCGAAAATCGGAAGCATTGAGTCCCAGGCTCCAAAGCGTCTACAACGCCATGACATCTGCACGGATGCAGATGACGAGTCTGTCTAACACCGTGACGAGGATGATCAATCCTTGTACCAAACCGACTGTAAGCCTCTTAAATTACTAATCATTAATCAGTATCATTCTAAGAGTTTTAGTTATGTAATACATAACATACGTATTATTATTATTTTATTATCAGTTCTTTGAGGCGGTCATGAACGCGGGCATCTTGGAGGGCGCCGACGGGTTCTCCATCGGGCGAAACATTCGGCGTGGGTTGGACTTCCACTACCAGCGTCGTTTTCCATCGATTAGCCTAGTGCTGAAGGAAACCCCCCCAAGGCACCGGACCAGTGCATCATGGTATAGGAACTACAGGGACAATGATGGGCTGGACCTTCACTGGGTCCAGCTAGACTTTTTCGCCGGGACGAGAAAACTCCCACCGCATTTTTGTCTTTTTGCAACATGGGGCTCCAAAGCGGTAATCATTAATGATAATTCTCGCATGCGTGTAGACCCTTCCTTGCTAATTCAAGTTCGCAATAATGATGCGATACGCATCATTGTGGTCCTAATCCGTTTTCGGGAGGAATTCCTCCATTGGCACTTCGTCCAAGAAGTAGATTTTGTAGACTCTGACCACGATGAATATGCATTATTAATCTTAAATCGCGACAACGGAATGGGAACGTATCATAACCCGCTTGACAATAATAGGACTGCTTCTCTTTCTTTTGTTCGCCATATAGCGGACGCATTTTCAGCCTGCTTAAGGCAAACTTTCTTTATACACCCTGCTGGTACATTATCGGGGCACTTGTTCCCCTACTTCGAAAGGCTCTGATCTCGAGACAGCGCTGGGAGAGTTTATGAAACGCAAACATGTAGCAGGCCAGCTTATTTTCGATATAGAAGAAAATAAATACCTTTTTCGTGATAGTACTCTTGAAGGAGTGCTTGACTTTGTGCGTTCTCGCACGCGAGTTGCAAACAATGATAACATCGTTGAAATCTTTCGTCCTCGGCTTGCTTCTCGTCCCCATCCACCTTTGGTGGCACTCTCGCCACAATCTCCACCAATTCTACCACCCCCACTGCCATCTCCGTCTTCGCCGCCGCCAACACGCCCACTCTCGCCTCAAACTCCACCACTCTCGCCAATTCTACCAATTCTGCCACCCCCACCGTCATCCCCGCCAGCCCCACCATCACGAAAGAGGAAAACTTCTACCCCTATTCGGCGGTCCGAGCGAGCTAAGCAACAAAAAACATGCAAATGTTGCTGATTTGCATCAATAAAAATGAACCGGCTCATTACAACTTTTCATAATTTCTTCTTAAAAATTTGAATTTTTTGAAGTTGAACTGAATTTGGATTTGATTTGTTTGTTTTTTAAATAAAAATTTGTATTTTATTTCCACCATAATTACTTTGCATATGCATATTTTTTGCATCCATGTTCATTATTTCCACCATTGAGCACCATCATTTGCTCTTCCTCCATAATAGGAGTTGCACTACTAGTCATTAAAAGGTTGCCCTCCACCTTTTTTTCATCCAACTTGTCCATTTAAGACATTGCACACACTTTACGGTTGCCTTTTCCCTTCTCCATGATGATATTGGGAGACTTGGGAAAAGAGAAGCAAGTCTGTGTAGTTTGGTTGGTCGGTAGAAATTTTACTCGACCCAACTATTACTGCTGTAGCAAGAGTCATTCCCTCTCGCTCACTCATGTTGGGCCCCATAAACCCTTGTCAGGTGCAACCCTTTCGCCTCCAGGGCACATACTCTTGTAACTTGTTAGTTACGTGTCTGGTTTGAGCCTCGTAATTGCAACCTTCCGTCCTTCTCACCGTAATACATACCTTGCAAAGTCTAACCGTCTTTTTCCCTCATAAGGCAATGTATGGTGGCGAGAACCCATATTTTTTCCCGTAAGGAAAAGTATGTGGCGAGGAGCCCTCTTTTTCCTCATAAGAAGTGTGTGATGAGGACCCGTCTTTTTTTCCCATAAGAAATAGAGTGGGCGAGAAATCCGTGGCTTCTCCCATAAGAAATAAAGTGGGTGAGAAATCCGTGGCTTCCCCCATAAGAAATAAAGCGGGCGAGAAATCCTTGGCGAGAAAACCTAGCCAAGGATTTCCCCATAAGAAATAAAGCGGGCGAGAAATCTTTGGCGAAAAAACCTAGCCACTTCTACTACTAACAACTCGTAAATTTCCATTCGTTACCGAAATTTTGAGAATTTAGAGAATAGTTATGCGAAAACTGATAGAACACTGATGATAAAATTCCTAAAATGTTGAATTTCAGATGCCATATTTTTGGTAACTAATGAAAATTTAAGAATTTTGCTCATTGAAAAATTTTCCATTTAAACCACCCTGTATAAACAATGTTTATTCATGTTTATTAAACATGTATGTATTACATAAGTACCTCGTGAACGATAAATACCGTGCCACGATTTACTATTTAGTTAACCCCATTTCTTACTATTGCACTTATTAAACTTAATAAATATCTCAATGTCATTGAATAATTTCAGGAACTAAAATAGAAAAAGGCCACTTAGAAGCGGATCTCCAGGGGATCGTAAATAACCAGAAAACACCACAACTCAACTCTGCCTGCACGTTCGTCTTAGAAGTCATGGGAGCTGTCGAAAAATGTCAAAAGGACACATCCACCCCACTCCAACACATCATTACTGGACAATCCCTCGGCGGTTGGCTAGCTCAGGGTGCCACGTATGCCGTAAAATATTTAAAACTTACCGCTATAAAATTTATCCTGTCCAATGTCGACCAGTACCATCCATACTGTGTCGTTTTCGACAGTCCTGGCGCTCGCCAAATGCTACATTACATTTACTCACTGCCCGAAATTCGGCCAACTCACGATTTCCCCACCGTTACCTTGGACATTTGCAACTACGTAATTTATCCCAATTTTGTTAATGTTATCAACTCTCCGTTTGGAGATATGGTTCAGATTAGTTCGGAACAGGTTACAGCAGCATTTCAAGAATTTGATCCTCTCGAGGATACAATACTTTCACATTTGAGTCATGTAAGTAGGTTTCATGGGATCTATCTGTTTGTCAAAATTTTAAACCCAAATAACCCATTTCTGGATAAGCCTGTATCTCCGTCTAGATACTGCACTCTTAGCAACTTGGTAAAGAATTCCTAATAAACGTCTTTACCGAGCTCTTGGTAATTACGCGTCCTACAAAAATTATACGGGGTTATTACCGTATCAATACCAAACCAGTAACTAGCCTTCCACCGCAATGTTTTAAGTTATCTATATGATTTTGGTAATAAATTCCTACGAGTCGGTAATTATACCCTACAAATTTGGATAACACTCTTTACCATAATTTTAATAAAGTGTAGTACAAATTGTTTCCGTTGTGGTGCCGATGAGATCTACATTTTGGTGTAGTTTATTACCATATAGGTAAGAATTTTAATACATTTATTGTGAAATGTGAGACGCTAAACAGTGCGCATTTGTCAGTTTTAGTGTCCGCTCAGCTCAACTCAAGTCGACACGGCGAAATTAATCCAATTATGCCCGTGGAAAATAACTGCTAAAAACTCATGGAAATTATATAGAATTTTTGGAATCAGGTAAGTATCAAATCAAATTATCATATGTTGGTGCCTTATCATTGATAAGTTATCAAGATGGTGATCGAGCACCATCTTAATAGGAACAAGTAAATAATAAAAATAATAATCTTTTGTGTTTAGTTTTTCAGTGAAACAAAAATTTAAGGTAAGTGTACGGCAAAACTATAAAATATTTAGTTCGATTTAAGTTTCATGTTAATATGTATAAATACATGTGTATGTATGTAACTGCATAGTTTGCATTATACTTAAATTTTATAATTATGTGATTATGTCTCATTGTTTTACAATAAATATAATTGATTGAAAGATTATTGTAAAGAAAAACAAAAAATCTATTCTTTTCGGTGGAAATCTGCACAACATTTGGTAATAATGGGGTATACATAACACAAAGCATTAATACCGGTATGAATAGCACGCCGTGCACAAAGTGGTATGGTTTATTACCAGGCGGTAGACATTTTACTACACATTGTAGTGCATCTCTCATATATCATGGTATTAATTTTATCCCAAAAAGTGTTCTTTATTACCACTTCGGGTTCAATCAATTTCTTTACCAGCTGGTGGTTATTATTACCGTTTCTGCAGAGTCATATACGTGTGCATTTTGGTAATGATTTGGTAATGATTTTATTTAGAGTGTGGCTACTACAAAAATGTAAGCAAGGTGCCCAAAGGGTGACACAATTTGTCAAAAATTCTATAAGGTCCGCGGTTTTAGAGGATACCAATGTGAACTTGGATCCTGCTAAGAGTGAGGATTTGACTTATTCTCGAGTAGTAAAGTGGCCCCTTATAGTATATAAGGGGTGGGACACTAAACTAGATAAAACTGTGGGTGGCTGGGTAGAACTATTTCGGGAAGGAATATCTCCTTTACAAGATAAGCATGCTAGACGAGAGTTATCCAAGTGGGGGTCTAGTCCGGAAAAATATTGCACAACTTCACCCCTGGAGGGTGAAGAGGTTAATTTGTCCACGACTCGAATTAGTGAGACTGAGAGAAAAATTACGGAACAATTCGAACGAATTTTATTATGGAAGAAATACTTCGGGGATGACAAACTTTGCCACGTGAATCCTACTTGTAGCCCAGAACTGACCCATTTTTTGCAAGCAGACTATAAATTTTCAAGGGAAAATGGTAGAATGTCTTTTAAAAATCAAGAAACGTATAAACTCGTTAAAAATTGTTGCTCATTTAATCTTCAAAATGAATTACTAGAGGGGACAGAAAATCTTCCAGATTACGAGTTAACTTCCGTTTTACTTCAGAGTGAGTCATTCTGTGATGAAATGCTGGCTAAATATTGTGACGTCAAATTTAGTCACACTGATCCTCTTGAAAATTATAATATAGATAAGAATCCCGTCACAATTTTGACATCTACCAGTAAAAATTTGTTGACTTTGAATCTTCTCAAAATCATATTTTTGAAACGTGCTGGGTTAAACGATTTACTCAAAACTGCTTTAATTTTGAAATATGACTCGAATAATCCCATATATGGTAACAAATTTGCTGAAAAACTGGGAGAAATTAAGTTAATAGTGATGGACTGTATTGAAGGTGGAGATGTGTTGGAAGATGAAATTGGCAAATTCTCGTCCAATCCTTCAATTAAATATGTCTGGCTGAAATATTGTCCTGATAAAAAACAGACAAATCCGGATGGGCAATTGCAAACTGTAGAAAATACTGCCATCTCTGAATATTCCATGGTTCCTCAGTTTGAGATTGACGATGAATTGATGTCATGCATGCTTTTAAAAAATATACGTTTCCAAGGCCAACCACGCTTGTTAAGAGATATCATAAGTGATAAGGAAAACGAGTTTAAAGACTTCGTAAAATCATCGCCATCCACCATCCTCTCTATTCTCGAAGGTAGCCAGGAACTAGGACACGTTCCAAAAACTGTTTTCGAACTGAAAAGCACATATTTTGAAATTGCTCGGAAAATGAGTAGCTCCGAATTATTAAGCTACTACTCAAGAAAAGTAACAAAATACGAGACTATTGTCGTACTTAAATGCAACAATGAGGATCAACTTAGGCAGAAAGGAGGCATTGAACCATTATTCGAAGAAAACGTAAAAATAAAAATATAAATTTTAACGAAAAGAGCAATCGATCCTATTTTGGAATTTCAAAATATTTGCTCTCTAGATCCAGGCTGCATCGTAGATCTCGTGAATTACAGTGATGATTCAAATTTTACCCATCTATTCGAGCTACAGTTACAATATATACCAAATTTTTACATGATGAGGACAATTAATAAGCCCGGGTTAGAATTGGAAGGAACGTGTGGTTATTTGAAACAAAACAAAAGTATAACGTGTTATATTGGGCGTGAAGAAATTTACGTAAATGGTCGTTCCAATGTCCGTTATGAGTTTGATAAGCCACTCCTAAGGGAACTGAACGAATGTTCTAGATTAAAATTGGAACCTCATAAGACTTTGAATATGTTCAAATCATTCGTCCAAAAGCTAAAAGAAGGTGGAGAATTGAATTTCGAGTCATATAACAATAAGTACGTAGCTTTTTCAAGCGATGAAAAGAAAGACTTCATGGATCACAAAGATTTTCCCATTGAGCCTGTTGAGATCTCTGAAGACGACTTATCCTTGGAGAAAAATCAATTTATAGTCTTATCTGATGAACCCGGAATGGGCAAGTCAACCACCGTGATTACTCTGGCGAACAAAATTTTGCAACAAAATCTTTACACAAACAATATAAATTTCCTAATTGTCATAGAACTCAAAACTTTGAAATAATATAGGCGCAATTCAGCTGGATGATTCAAATTTCGTATCAAGCTTAGCCCACTGGATTTCTTGTAATCAAAAGTTTAATGAATTTTCGACATTTTTGTTGCTCAATCTAATTGAGCAGTGCCAGTGGCCGCGGATAAGTGGGGACAGAGAGACAGGGCAGCTCGAGGACCCCACCATAATGTCACCCGATGTCCCCACGTCATCCGCGGCCCCTGCTCAGATTACAATCATAGCGGATGGATTTGACGAAATGACTATTAAAAACAAAGAACTTTGGGAAAAGGTTGTTCTTCAGATTCGATTACAGACAAAAATTAAAATGATCACCACAACCCGTTGATGCAGATCTGTTGCAAAGCACTTTGTCCGTGCTGGCTCATACATTCGTTCCTCTAAAAGGATTCAATAAATCCGAAAAATCCAAAAAATCCGAAGAATCCGAATCAATTGAGAACAATGAGAAAGTACAGTTTCTCATAAATATCTGGTCCGCCGCGATAAGATGTACAGACGAACATACCCCAGAATTTGAACGACTATCCAATTTTGCCAGCCAGGTAATTTTAGAAGCACACACGCATCTCGTTCAAGGCAGAGAGGAATTTCTCGGGGTGCCCCTCCAGTTAAGAATTCTGTCGGAAATATTTCTCCAAAATGCGATGGAATATGTCGCCAGTGGCGGAATAACTGGAGGGATTGAGCACCTTAAGGAGAAAATATCTTTGAGCTATATTTATAAAAAATTTGTCGATCGGAAATACAATATTTTTCTCTCCCAGAAAAATGGGCTGCCAACCGCATCCATAGCAGATCGACATGTTTCGACTCATTTGGACGAGCACGTGTATAAAATGGCAGGCAAAGTAATCAATTTTGGGGACGAGTATGATTCCTTAATTGTACAGATTTTTGGGAAGAAATTGCTATATCCGGATAAGTCGGATATCGACGATATCAAACGAGTAGGTATTGTATTCGTATTAGAAGATAAGGAAACCCAAGACGCTTCAAAAGATTTCCAATTCATTCACCGCACATTTGCTGAATTTTACTCGGCAAAATTCCTCGAAAAAGTAATCAACTATCTTTCTTGTCATGGAAATAATTCTTTTCAAGAGGATGCCAAACTACTTTCCGACATAATTTTTTATCAGAAAGATTACATGCACTCATGCAATTTAAATTTTTAGACGAAATGTTAAAAGCTGGACTGGCCGAGGGCTTAAATTATACTAATTTTCCAAAGTTAAAATATAATCGGGGCGAGGTGGAACAAAATCTGAAATATTTGCTTGAAATATTGGATTTTCGGAATAAACCAGTCAAAAGTTGTTTATACTTGGACGATTTTTTAATAAACACAGTTAACCCTGCAGACATACACTCTCAATAATTTAGAAGCAAAATTATTACCATTTTTACTACCCTGGCAAGGTAACAACCTCTGTCTCTCATTAGGTAATAAATTTGTCACCAAAATTGTCAACATTGGAAGTGACCAACAGTGTATCCAGTCCGGAATTAATTTATTTCCTTCGTGGAACTAATTTCGTCTCCAAAATTATTTCGTATAGGTGACAACTTGTCACCTTAAAGCCTAGCGCGAACTTTAGTCACTAAAGTTTAGTGGCAGTTAAGTTTTCTCTCACAAACGTTTCTTTATTGCACCTTACAGAATAACGAAAATTGTTCGAGTTTCGCATCGTATCAGAAGAAAAAAATAGTAATTAGAGGTTCAAATTATGGATTACTCTACATTTCAGGTAAATAATTTTAATTCATAGTTCATATGATGCTTATGCTATAATTTTATTGTTTTTTGTGCTATAAATATTTACACTTAAACAAGTTTTTCCTAGATCCGGATGCGAAAATTTTGTTCAAAGATGAATATGGCTCAGATTGAGATGAAGATATTTTCCTAATTTTACTGGAAACAAAATTTCATCTCTAACGTCGCGTGTTCCACGGAACTCTTCGTGGAAGATGTTTTTATTTTAAGATAAAACTCAATTTAAAGTAGTAGTAAATAAGTTTAATTTTTCTTTGAGTGTGATTTTAAAATTTATAGAGTTGACACTTCATTTCTTTTGGCCAGAATTAGACCAAATTTTTTCCCAGCGTCAAATTCAAAGAGGTGGTCGAAATGTCAAATTATGAGCTGGTGGACCCTCGTTTCATTTTTATTTATTTTATTTTTATTTCTGTTAATCAGCGATTTATTTAGTTTGAGTGCTGCAAGGTAATATTTTTAATTTTATTTGATTTGTATGTAGATACCAGGCAAATCTTCAGACGAATAATAAACTCGAGCCAGCTAGTACGAGAATCAATTTCCATCATTCCCCGTCTGCGCGCCAACCGAGGAGGATTTGCTCTTGCACGAGCTCTCCTAAATTTATTTATATTATATTAATTTTAACTAAATTTAATTGGTAATAACATTAATTTTAATTGGCAATGTGCGAAAATCGTTCTTTATCAAGCTGGTCAACTATTCCAGTCAAAATTTGTTTATTAATTCTTTATTTTAATGTGTTTTTTTACAATCTGAATTACCACGCGGCCTCTGTCCCTCACTCCTCGGTTGGTTGGGGAATCAAAAATTGGTTTGTATTTCAAAATTTAGTTGGTTTTTTTGTGCATTTTTCCAACACAATTTATAATTTAAGTAAGTTATTAATTAAAATTTGTCAATTGGTTAAATATTGGATTATCTTATATGTATCTAAATTTTACAAACATTACTAGTCTTGGTATGCAACCAACATAGTCGCGCCAGTAGGTAGCGAGTTAGTTTTGTTTTGTTCATCTAGTTAAATTTATAATTTGACGTCGTTGACGGTAGTAGTAATGGCTTAAATAGGATGTAAGCTCACGAAAATAGGCTAGTGTGCTATGCTAAATTCATTTTTGTGCATTCCCTAGTACTAGTAAATGAGGATAATAAAGGCTATTATTATTATTATATTATTATTATCAACATTATAAGTGATATACATATGTACATATATATAAGCATGTACAATTTAATTTTTATATATATGTATAAATATGTATGTATGTAGTATGCAGAGGAAGATCTTTAATCTCTAGCCAAATCGTATTTAAATAAATAAATACATATTTTAGAAACTATATTTGTTTCCCCCGGGTTCTAATCTATTACCGCAGGAGATAAATATATGCGCAAGACGGTGATAACTTGTCACCCAGATTGTCACCATATGTAGATAAATTATTTCTACTCGGAGACACAGCTTACCTCCGTTGAATGCATTCTTTAATCGACAGTAACAAATTGTATCCCGGTAGGTGACAATAATATTTACCTCCGCTCGGGAGACAAAACACACTTGTCAACGGACGGAGGTAAATTATTACCCTACGGTAGAGTTGCATAGTACCTACACGAGGAGACGATTTTGGTGGCAATTTTGCTAAGAGTGTAGATTTCACGCAAATATTAAAATTAGCTAAGGTCAGTTTACTCCATCTTTATGTTCTCGATATGGAACGACTTGGAAGGATATTTTCCGTGCTACGCAGAATTGCAGGTATCAATCAGGAATTTAGACAAATTAAATGGTTATGCTCATACCAAAATGTCCCGACTGATGACGAATTCCTCTCTATTAATGACATGATGAATACATTTCAAAATACAAATAATATTGACGAGTTAAAAGAGCGTATTTTGGAGGATCCAATTGGATACGCATTTTTCATGGATGAAAATAGACAAGACTTTATAACCTGCATGGAGAATTGTTTCCGAGGAAATTCGTTTTCGCCAGATAAAGCGAAACTGTCATACTCAGACAAAATTGACATTATCAGCGGTCATACTGGGTACGACGTGGCAATTGAGGAAAGTCTGATTACTTTAATTGAGGACAAATTAGTCCTTAAATTTTCTGACCTAGAGCGACAACGCCTACAAAAGAAAAGAATAAATGACTATTACTATAGATTTGACAATTGTAATACCGAACAGCGTTCGACTCTTTACAGTAAAGTGTTTAGAATTTGGCAATGAAAATGTGTCATAAGAAGGGAAGTGTTGACACAACTTAATCAAATTAATGCATTATTTGTGACTTCTTGTCCTTACTGTAAATATCAAAGTAAAATACTTTATTTGTAACCGTATATACGTAAGATTCACAAAGAAGGGGAGGATTACATAATTAATTTTGCCAAAATGTCTAAAATATTAAATATGTAACAACGCTCAATGGAAAATATTTCGGTAGACTAAATATTTAGCAATGACTTGCCCTTTATATGGAAGTTGTAACTAATTATAATTATGTAAATACCTGAGGGATTTAATTATCGCATAGTTTATAGAGCTTTGTAACAAAGTATACTAATGTATACTTAATACCTTGTAATTCTAAGAAAAAATGGGTTACGATTATAACCAGAAAGTTATATATAAGCCTCCACCGCCAAGACGATTAATTTTTTGCCGATTGGTTATAATCTTAATATATCTGGTAGAAAAAAAAATATAGCCAATCAGTGATAAATTTATAGTCATTCCGGTTGATGAATACATATTCGTCCCCTTTCTGGTTAAATCGTAACCCAAGCTTTCAGAGTGATTCAGCGTATACACCCCAAGTAAAAATATATGTACGTTAATAATTAGTAATTACGACTTAATTATAATTATTTAGATATTTATTATATGCAAGGCAAACAAATAAATATACAGCAGCTGTAGTATTTCATACAGAAATAACTATACGTAATTAAGAACTTCAATCCTTCAAAGGTAAATAGTTTAACGAGTCATGCGTGCGAATAATTTTTGCATTTTGTGCAATATACATATTCCTGCATTCAAATTCATTCAATTTACAAATTGGAAATAATTGTTATTATAATTTACTTAATAAATAATATACACTTAGAAGTTTATCATTTGTGTAATGCTCACTTGTCCTAAATTGGAAAATATATAGATACATGCTTATTAATTATTCGGTATTCATTTTTTAGTCGTTTTATCTTAAAGTAGTCTCATGTTTTCTCATTATGTATGTAAATATCATGCGTTCAGCAGACGGCAAAAAGTGAAAAATGAATAACTTATTTATTCATTCTTAACCAATATTAAATGAATAAAATTATTTAATTCATGAATGTGAAATGATTATTAGTCCAACTTTAATCAATATTAATTCATTTAAAAATAAATTTATAAAAAAAATTGCACCGGATCCAATATATGTACATATGTCCTGATAAACCTGGGTCCCATTTCCCAGCAGTTTTAAGTACGGTATTTCTCCCCCCAACCCCCACTAATGCAGCATAGGTATGTATGTGTTAGTATGTGTGTATGTAGTATACACATCGGTATGTACATTGTATGGTATATAAATTCAGTTAATTTATCGACTAATATACATACATACATATGTAGTATGCATGCAGACAAATTAAAGGTGATCGACAAACATGTACAAAACAGGTACACTCTTAGCGAAACGGTGAGCCCACATGTCTTAACCAAATTGTGATAATATTTTACCCCACATTGTGATAAATCTTCCCCTCAATGTGTTGAATTCTCACTATCCAGTGTTACGTTGACACATTGTGGGGAAAATTTATCACAATGTGGGGTAAAATATTATCACAATTTGGTTAAGTCACATATGCACACCGTTTGGTGACGATTAACACCGGATTTTTAAGAGTGTATTTGATTCAGGCTGATAAAATAATATCCAATTACTCGACCTTGACGCATAATTTGTTGTTTCATGTCTTGTAAATATTTTAAAAAAGACACTGACCAAATAAAAATCGGATATTTACAATTTACACTTTATTCATCACATAAATTTTAACCCAGATTACATTACTGGTTGTACGCGCAAATGAAACCAAATATCGAATAAGTACATAAATCACAGCAATGCGACACATTAGTGAATGGAACACATTGTACAATTCCTGGACCGCAGGATCGCTGAAAAATAAATAACTTGTCAAAATTCAATTTCAATCGTACATAAAACCAAAAAATCAAACCCGTCACCTGGACTTCCTTGGCTCCTACCGTCTCATCCACTTCAATCGACATGGATGCCGCGTTGGTTAACGTGGCCGACAAAATGGAGCAAATTATTGCTGCCAGAAATACCTGGGTTTTTACCGACATCATTTTGAAACGGTTAAAGCAAATTCAATCTGCTAATTATGTACGTTGTCGTGCGATCGAGAATCCTTTATATTGGGCCACGTTCAAGTACTTACGTATGTAGCTACACCCATCGTATAATGTAAGATTAAAGTTCACAATTATTTACCAATTTGATAAAGAAAACAGGGAATCGTAATTAAATCTGTGATAACTTGAGTACACTTGAGTGACATGAGTGAGTGATTGTGAAATTCCAGTGTCGCGTGACAATCGTGACATGATGGAAATTTTATTATTTTGCACGTTCCAGTTCCCAATTAGTAATTCCAGATCGACGAACTTATAACTGATGCGGTATAACCTTTTATGGTATCTGTACATAATTTTTAATTACAGATGTATCTATTTATTAAATATATACATCTGTGTTATTAAGTGCAATGGGTATTATGTGTATTTATACGTGCAACCAATCCTTAAACAAGGATTGGTTGCACCTCTACAAGAATACTTACTAGCGGGTAAGCCCGTCTCCCGACGGTCGAGAGTTGATCTGATTCTCGAAATTTCACAAATCATGTTTTTTAATGTTTATTAAATGAAAGTTTTTTGTCGCTAACGGAAGAAAATCAGTTTGTAGCGAAGATTACTTAGGTGCAAAATTAAAAAAGATCCCAAATAATTTACATGCTAATCGTAAGCTAACTAATCGGATCAAACGCACATACAGAAGTAGCTTCAACGAGTTATCAATACTCAAAATTGGATAGTTATGTGTGTGGTGGTGTGTTACCAGTTGAACTTGGCGCTGGGATAGCACATTACCCCGGACGGGTTAACGTACCCCAAACCCACCCATATATATAGACGGGTTACTAAACTTGAATTCATAAGTTAATTCTCTTTATATTTAAGTATTTATATCGCCAGCCATATTACTTCACTTTATTTCATTTCACCCCAGTCAGTCATCGCGTTTGCTTATTACATTACTATACATTATTGCTACTCTTTTACAATTTTATAGTAATTTCTTCATTCTCGATTTAAGTGTAATTATAGTCCGGGGAGCACTTTTGCATACAATTTTGCTGGATACGGCAATTCACGTTGTTATAAACTGCAAGAAAAATAATACCAAGTTCTTCATACCTTAATTGAAATATGTAAATGCACCCTTTTTAACTTACCGTCATCACATGCCATCATTGGGTAGCAGACGGTAGAACAACCTGCATCCGAAGGCCAGATGAAGAAAATGCAACCGATAAGTACGCTCAAGTAAAATGTAGTTACCAGAGACATGTCGTGAATCAAAAGTTGTGGAATATTGTCCTAAGTATTTGCGTAAACTATTTTACAACAGTGATCCAGTAGTTGTCCAGTATGGGCTGTATTTATATTTAACGATGACGCAGATTGAAATTTTTATTATATAATTTATTAAACGGCGGATAAATTCACGGAATTATTTACAATTTATTCTTCATAATAAAATCATAAAACATGATGAGTTTTATACCATAATAATTTTTTTCTGCCCTTACAATGCGATGGTGTGAAGTGTAACCCTCCGATTTGGTTGAAATTTTAAAATTATGTGGTCCATATCAATACATCCAACGTTTCTTCAGGCAGTTTGTGTGATGGTCAGAATTTGGCAAAATATTTGAGGTCCAAGTTGAAAAACGAGCGATTTTTGGCACGTGGAGGAAGCAAACTCAACTTCCATTCTCCTCCTGTGCTAAAAATTGTACATTTTTCAACTTTAACCTCAAATATTTTGCCAAATTCTGACAATCGCACAAACTGCATCAAGAAAGGTTGGTTGTATTGACATGGATCACATAATTTCAAAATTTCAACCAAATCGGAGGGTTACACTTCATACCATCGCATTGTCAGTGTCTAGAGTTACATAAGCTATTTATGTAAAGTCACGCTAAACACGCAATGGAATAAATGATACCATCCATTAACAGAGGAATGGAATAAACCATAAATTATGTACTTTACTATTCAATCCCCCGAAATTCCATATATTTGGAATGACTGTACGGTGTCTTTGATCGTGCTGTGTGGTCGGATTTCTCACTAATTGAGATTTACAAAAGAGTGATAGCAACGTGCATAAATATGTATTTACTAATTTCCAACATCTCTTATCTATTTGCGCATTAGTGATACCGTGATTGCCGACAAGGACATACATATCTATCACCAGTTTCAAAGAACTTGTCAGTTAAAGAAGCACGTTTAATAAGTATTGAAGAACAGATAACTTATACTCTAAAAAAACAGAATTACGATCATCCATGTCCAGAAATAATTTATGTATGCATATGTTGCACTCTACGCATATAGTTATAGATTAGACTGGCTATAATTTATTACCCCTGGTAATAAATTATCAACAATATACATATACGTTTCATATCCCGGGTGAAAATAAATCGTGTGTCGAATTTTACATAATTCGACACAACTGACTGGACCAATAGTTTATGCAGAAAAAGTATGAACGATTCTGCATAGAACTTCTGACGCTGGTATATTCTGCAAAAAGGTTTTGCACAATTCGGTATGCATAATTCTCCATGCACAAATTGTTTTGGCATAAATTTTTCTGCATAAAATCCAGCCAATTCTCTGCATAAAAACCAGCCAAATTTATGCATAACATCCTTTAAATTTTTCACTTGGGAGTTGTCTACAGTTCTACGTAATTTGTATTTTCATAATCGTAATCCAATTTCCTAGAATGTATCAATTTTTTGTAATTTTCTCCAACGTATGAATTTTACAGTGCCTAATCAAATCGTGAAAATCAAAGAACGTCTTCCCACAAAAATAACATTCATGGTTCAGCCGACAATCATGTACTCGTTTCATGTGACGAGTACAATTAGTCTTGAATGGGGTCTCGTAGTCACAAAATTCGCACGAATATTTCTCCGGAGTCCCGCAATTTTGCATCTGATCTCAGCTCGTGCAGACTTGTCCAAATGTGACCCCTGTAAGCATTGAATAAGATTAACAGTTAATTAATTCGCGTACTTATTAATCGCAACTCATTTAGCAAACCTTAGCGAAATATGCTTATACATAAGCATACATAAGCTTAAGAAATAGGAACATTCCCATTGTGGTGGGGGAGGGGAAATTTGTTCAGAAAAATCCCACAGTATTCTAATTAGGAGTTTGCGAAATCTAGCAAAACTTGGCAGGTTATTAGTGTACTCAATTTGCGAGATGTGAGAAATATGCGAAACTTGAAACTTGAAACCAGTACAGTTAATATTTTAATAGTATCTGTACACTCTAAGAAACCCGGTAACAAAGTTATTACCAGGCCGAGTATCTATGTGACTCTACCGCATGGTAATCAACTTATTATTGAGTGGTTTAAAATTAGTTACCAACTGGTAATATTTTAAAATTTCGCGACCGGGGTTATTACCGGTTTGGTAGCAAAAAGTCTACCACTAAATAATAAATTAATTACCCTACGGTAAAGACACATAGATACATACATACTCCGCCTGGTAATAACTTAGTTGCCGGGTTTCTTAGAGTGTAAATATTTTAATAGTATTCAATTATTTACCTGATGTCTTTTCATATTCCCCAAATGAAGGAAACTCTTCCCACATATTGAACACTTGTGCGTTTTCTCGGTCGTGTGGCTACTGATGTGCTTGTACAGGTCTGACTTGGATTTGAATTCCCTCCGACATAACGTGCAAGGTAAGCTGACAAGGTTCTCGGCATGTTGCCTTTTGATGTGGAGCTTAAGATTATAATTACTCGCCAATATTTTGGCACACCCAACAAAACTGCAATGCACCCTTAACCTCTTGTTGGAGTGAGTGTCAATATGGTAATTCAGTCTACTCTTACATTTAAATTCTTTGTTACAGTAAATGCACCGAAATCGGAGCGGATTTGCGGCATGTACCGAATCAATGTGCCTGGTAAGACTTCCCTTAGCAAGATATGTTGCAGTACATGCTGAAAATTTGCATTGGAATTTGGCACGTTCTCCTGAGGGATGAATGGTTGCGATGTGTGTTCGCAAACCTTTGCAGTGGGCCATCTTCACCCCGCAAATATTACATCTTAGGTTGGCGTGCAAGGTTATCTTGTGTGGTTTAAAGTTGGTGGAATTTTGCAATATTTCCCCACAACCCTGCAAAAAATTTGTAATATTTAAAAACCTTATACATATATTAATCATTTTTAGTTGGGCCTCCTCTACTCCTCTAAATAAAAAAGAGTAAAATTTACTCAAGGTAGGGTAAAAAAAGAGGATGACACAGCCAAAACGTAAAATTTGTCCAAGATTTTGCAAAATTTGTCTAACAGCGGGTAGTTGTATCATCCTTTATCTTACTCAACCTTGAGTAATTTTACTCATGTTTATTTAGAGCGTAGGTACATGTACACTCTAAGAAACTCGGTAACCAAGTTATTACTGGGCGGAGTATCTATGTGACTCTACCACATGGTAATTTATTTATTATTGAATGGTAGAAAATTAGTTACCAACTGGTAATATTTTCAAAATTCACGACCGAGGTTATTACCGGTTTGGCAACAGATGTATACCACTCAATAATAAATTAATTACCATGCGGTACAGTAACACAGATACTCGACCTGGTAATAATTTAGTTACCGAATTTCTTAGAGTGTATTTAGATATTCTACTTACCTCACATTTCACCGGCTCATCGGAATCATGGGTCCTCACGTGCTTGTCATATTTATCCTTAGTACGGAACGATTTTGAGCAACGGAGGCATTCTAATTTTTTAAATTTCTTTGACTCCATTAAGGAACTGCAAATTAAATTGATATTAAATCACTACATGGTGTACGAATATTTACGAAATAAAAAACTATGCATACATATGTATGTATGTAGGTCTTTTATTTACCGAGTTATCCAGTATAAATTCACTCTTAAATAAGACCAATCACTACGGTGTTATAAAATTTTTCACTTATTAGCTCACCCTGCGTAGCATGAGAGCTATTGAATTCCTCTTGTCCGTCCGTCCGTCCGTCTGTCTGTGTGTTCACGAGTTTTTTGCATCAATTGATGCTAATTAATAATCCCATAAATTAGGCGCACCATTGGTATCGAACAATCCGTGGCGCAATTGATGCGAATTAATTGTGCAAATGGATCGAGAAAGTACTACAATTTTGGAGTAGGTAGCACCGTTCGTATTGAACAGTTGGTTATCCAAGCTGATGCGAAACAATTGGGTGAGCATCAATTGATACTCACTAGAATGGATCAGGTCCATTTTTTAATAAATTAATAGCACCGTTGGTATCTAACAATCGGTAACACGAAATGATGCGAAACAATTGGGTTAATTGATGCAAAACGCACCAATGGTACAGAATAGCCGGGAGAAATTATCATACAATTTTGACACAAATTTTTCGAAATTTTATCTGACCCTCCACGGTTATGGTGCAAAATACTTTGCCATCTTCCTCGTTTTTCTGCACCATTGATGCATAATTGCATAATAATTATTGATCTATTTTATGCTTCGTTTTTATGCACCACTGGTGCATAATTGCATAAAATTTATTGATCTATTTTTTGTTGAACTACTATAATTTTGCACCCAAGGTGCAAAGGTGCATGGTAATTATATATTACAGGGTGAGCTACTTCTAACGTTACTACGGTTTATTTAATATGCTCCAATTCTTGTTGAATAAATTAACCTTTTTTCAGTGGAACGCTCCGTAATAAATTAATTTCTCTGGATTTCCAACCTGATTATGTTAACAATGTTAACTTAACATGCAATTACGCTAAAAAATATTTGATGTCTGTAGAGACGGAAGTTAAAAAATAGTCTTGATTTAACTACGCCACCGTTCCCTTCGCAGTGGAAAATACAAGTGTTAAAACACCACAAAATTAAGGTAAAGAAGTAAAAGTATCGAGGTGTATTTATTTATGGTCGTGCATACATATTTCCTTGAAAAGTAGGAAGAGTTTAACCCTTTTGTACATAGATATTCTGGACCAGTGACCCTTTCAAGCAAAGAATCTCTTTATACATTCATATTCTGCGGCTTCAGCCTCAAACCTGAAAATAACTACCTGAAACTTGCGGGTAGTTATGTAGATATGTATTGAAGGTTTTTACAATGAATGAAACATTATTATATGTACACATAAGTCTAATTCTACTACGTATAAATTCTATAAAATGCATTTTAATATTTATATACAAAAGGAAATATTTGTTTAATGCGCATACCTTATTTGTACAAATAATTCCAACAATAATTGGAAGCGCGAAGACAAAATAACTAAATTTCGTATTCGTGCTTTACACAAACTCCACATTTCCAAACACTCATGTGGAACTACAACCCTTTCATTTCTTCAATGTATGCATTCTATGTACCAAGATGCTTGACCAATTCGTTAACCGAGAAAAAATTCTTCGTTCAGAAATAGTGTTCAATGTTTCTCCAAGCAGTTTGCATGAATTATGAATACCCGTGATAATTTTATGTATCCGAACAAAATAATTTTCTCTCAATTGAAATCCTCTGCATGGATGATGACGCGATCTTCATTTTAATTTCGGAGCTTTTAAAATTCAGAATCGTTCTAAATAACGTAAATAACCCTCAGTGGTCCAAGCTTTCTTAAGAATTTGTAGGTTGAACAAAGCGAAAATTTCCATGAAAATAATTGCAATACCAGCTATGGCACAGGGAATCCATAATCTGAATTAGAAGGATACTAGAAATAACATTTTAATCTTTTTTTTGGAATAAATAATTCGTTTCATATTCATTTCACCTACATATGTTCATTCAGACAATTAATGTTGTATGGAATTGAGAATTGGCTGAACTGCCTCTCAGGATTGGATATTATAAAAACATTCTTCTTTTCTTGGAATGTTTGTATTTTACGCAGTGCCAACATGAAAACAAGGAAATACATTTTATTGAGACGATTAAATAAATTTAGATAAGTATAAAATAACCGCTTCCTGCCTATCTCTGCTAGGTGAATAAAATAGATACCACTATCCTTTGGATACTTATATCATATGTTGCTATAGTTATAATAGAAGTACATATAAACCCATACAACTTTAACTAACAATATTAAACGACATATTTATAGTTAATTATATGCGACTAGCCCATAAGCCCGTCCCCAAGACGGGCCACATCAATTATTTTACACGATCATTGCAAGAATATTAAGTTAAGCCAGTACATAATGGACGCGATGCACTAAGCTCGATGAAAATTATAATTCTAAGTAAACAAACAGCAAATGTAGTTAAGTCAGGAAGTCACTAAAGTCTATTGATATTTATTGTCGAAGTCCAAAATCATCCAGTAATTTTTATGCTGCTAAGGATTTTTTAGGCTCCTATAAGGATTTTTTAAATGTTGCCACGGAAGGCTTTTATATTGTTAAGTAATTTTTTTTATGTTGCTAAAGAATTTTGTTTACGTTGGCAAGGAAATTTTTTATGTTGCTAAGGACATTTTTTATGTTGCTAAAGAATTTTTCTACGTTGCCAAGGAAATTTTTTTATGTTGCTAAGGAATTTTTTTTTATTTGCTAGGGAATTTTTTGACGTTGCTAAGGAATTTTTTTATGTTGCTAAAGAAATTTTTTTATGTTGCCAAGGAAAATTTTTGACGTTGATAAGACATTTTTTATATTGCTAAGGAATCTTTTATGTGTTGTTGAGGAATTTTTTTCACGTTGCTAAGCAAAATTTTTGACGTATCTAAAGAATTTTTTAAATTTTGTCGAGGAATTTTTTTGACGTTGGTAAAGACATTTTATTATGTTGCTAAGGAATTTTTGTGACGTTGCTAAGGAACTATTTGACGTTGCTAAGGAAATTTTTTATGTTGCTAAGGAATTTTTTTGACGTTGCTAAGGAATATTTTTTATGTTGCTAAGGAATTTTTTTGACGATGTTAAGGACATTTTTTATGTTGCTATGGAATTGTTTAAACTTTACGAAGGAAATTTTGTATTACGAAGGAATTTTCAAGGCGTTGATGATTTTGCGTTTTTTGTACGTTTCTAAGGTAACGTTTCTACGTAGGCATTTGTTTGAACATAAGTTGTAACATAGATTGTAACATCGATTGTAACATCAATTGTAACATCGATTGTAACATCGATTGTACCCGAAAATATATGCGTGCTGTGATTGGCGGATTTAGAAAGCTGGCAGCCAATCAGAATGCTGGGATGTCACGGAAAATTTCACGGGACGGACTTTTCGAAATTATAATATAGATGCTACATATAAATTTGAAGAATTGCAAAGAACAACGTTCTTATTGTTGCTATGGTTCATCCGTTAAAAACGTATCTGTACTACCTCTTATGTTGAATTTCTTATTAACCGGCCTGGTATGTGAATAATTACAAGAACGGCACAGACTCAAAATTTATAAGAAGTAGGGTGAGTGCCAAATACTCTTGTACAAAAAATGACGCATTTTTAATAGATGACCCATAAATCAAATTCTATGATTTGGCGCTTTAGCCACACCCTTGTGTACATATACTGATGTTTGTATGTACTTAAAAATGTACTTCAAAATTATATCGACCTAAATACATAATATTTTTCACATTTTAATTTCATATCCTACATATACATGTCTTTACCAATATCTCATTATTATTAATGAGCCAAGTATCAGTGTTTCGTTTCTTGCGGGTTTTTCTCATTTTTTGCACTGCAAAGCAAGAAATGCAAGAAATGCAAGAAAGTGCAAGAAACACAACGCCATCTAGCGACGCGCCTTCAGAACTATGGCGGCGGGAAGGAGTTTCTTGTACTTTGCATTTCTTGCCGGTAAAAATAGCTGCAAGAAACCAATTTCTTGCGGTTATTTCTTGCAGGTGGTTACTTGCACCCGAAACACTGCTAAGTATACATACATTTACGTAGAAAATTGCAATAAAATATTCTATCAATATTATTACTGTACATACTTACATATGTGTGTT
Organism: Folsomia candida; assembly: GCF_002217175.1. Lineage (NCBI taxonomy): Eukaryota > Metazoa > Arthropoda > Collembola > Entomobryomorpha > Isotomidae > Folsomia > Folsomia candida. Next base: position 332,118 of record NW_019091223.1, on the reverse strand, counting down.
TTATAAGCTAACTACTTACTGGGCCCACTGTAGCTGTACCTAGCGCTTATCATTAAAACCGCTGGAAATAATGAAAATCTGATAAGTGCATTAGATTCCTCATGCGATTTTGCATAAATAACACTAATCAATTTGTAACATCTTGCAAAGTATACCAGCAGGGAAAATATTGAAGAGACGCGGGCGGCGATAATTTTTCACCAAAAAAATGGGACGAGAAATAGCGAATTTGAAAAGTGTGACAGGAATCTAACGTGAACTTTAATTTAGTCCAACGGACTATAAGAACGTTCATGGGGACCAGATCGACTTAGGACAGTCGAAGAAGAATTTTTTGAAAACCTCCAACGACCACAACCATCGGGAAGCCTCTCAAGCCTGGAATCCGAAGAAATTCACGAAATTCCAACGGAAACCGGGCTCACTGCTGACAGTGTCGATGCAAATTATCCAATGAGTGCTCAAATTGAACCTTAGACTTAGGACTTTTAAATGTGGTACTTGCCACAGCCTGATCGAACCCCAAAGGAAAGCTAGATTAAAGAAATGCAGCAGTCACCTCAAGCGGTACGCTCCAAAAAAGTGAGCAGGATTATTTTTACAAATGAGGAGATTTTCACATCGGAAAAATCTTTTAACAAGCGAGTTGGCCTAATCTACGCAAAATCGGTCAGAGACATCCCCCAATATAGACAAAAGGTCAGAAAGTCACATTATCCAGGTTTTTTGATGATTTTGGTGGGTGGGAGCTAATTGGGGTAATTTCTCTACATTTTGCTGAAAATTGGGGGGGAGATGGGGGAATTAAATTTCTTAAAATATGTTTTTGAGTCCGTGGTACATCCCCTAAGTGAGATCCAATTCAATGGAATCGATGGAACCTCTCAGCAGGACTCAGCACGAACTTATAGTGCAAAAATGACCCAAGCGTAGCTAAAAAACCAAATTCCGGTCTTTATCTCCAATTAGAAATGGTCATCATCTTTGCTGGATTTGAATCACCGGAATATGAAAAATGATCAAAGTTAGGGGCAAAGGTGTGTTCTAAGTCTCATAGAAGTTTAGAGGTCTGAAAAAAATTTTTGATCATGAAATGAAACACTATGTCCACGAATTCAGTGCGTGCTTCGGAAAAGGACTGCAGGCGGCGTCTTGAGAGCTGCATTATTGCGGGGGGAGGAAATTTCGAAATTAAAAATTGTTTTCTAATCAGAAATTAACTGGCCTTCGACTAAAATTTACTAGAATTCTGTAACGCAAAAACTGTTAAAGCTATAGCGTCTTATTTATCATACAGTTTCAGTGGGCCACCTGGTACTGATGAAATGTTTATATATTTTTTTAAAATATGTATGTATAGTAATACTCTTTATTGATCTAAAGGGTTTCCAACAAGTATGAAAATATATATGCACCTGAAAGCTTATTTAAAGAGAATTTATCCGCAGAGTTTTAGTCAGGTGAAACCTATCTTTAAAAGCTTTTATCCTAGTTATAGAACGTTAAAAATTAATTTCCTATAATTATTTGATTAACATATGTATGCAAAATAATTCTGTTATAAATAATCGTTTATAAACATGTATATCCCAAGATTTAACAACACCATCCTGAGGTGCCAATGTTTATCCAAATTATATTTGATTTGCTACTCTTAATTTTATCTAACAGTTATAATTGGTCCAGTCAGAGTAGTAATGGGAAAAACTCTGAAACACACAACACCATAAGTTGGACATCTTTTATAAATATGCTGGACTATTGCACGATTCAAGTATTTTACGAGCGGAGGAGCTTCAGAAATTGGGATACGAGTTATGCAGAACTCCAAAATCTAAATTTGAATCTGACAATTAACTTTGTGATGGAAGACTTAAGTGATCCGAAAAACAGGTACATTCGAGCTAATGCTAGTTTCACGGATAGGAATGGAGTTATTCCGAATTTTCCGTTCCCGAACAGCAACTTCAAGCTGGTATTTTTAAACTGTCATGTCGCTCTTCTCTTGTCGCCGCCAGTTAATCTAATCAACGTAATGTGGGGGATGGCGGCCTTCAACGAGGATCCAGATTTTGTTATCATCACTGACCGCTACCCTGGACGTATACATTGGCAATTTAATTACTATTTCGTTCTTTATTCGGACTTTAGACTGACATCCATCATTTTATACAACAATATAACGTCGAAAACTATATCCTTTGTATGCCTAATGTGTGGTCCACCACAAAAGATAGCAAATCAGAACGATCCAAGCTTTTTATTAAAAATCTTATCGAAATTAAACACCATACTTTACCAGACTTCTTTAAGCATTACAAACAGTTGATCCAAGATATGAATCAACACTCTATATATTTCAATCCTTTTGGAAAGCGTAAGTTTTGGGGAGTCCACTGCAGCTTAAGGCACTGCGGGTTGGACACACCGCCAACAAGTTGCCCAATTTCTGAACTAAGGATTACATTGAACTTTACAACTATCAGTTCATTTAAGAATCGTGTAGATCACGCAGTGCCAAATCAAATTTTCGATGGAAGTAAAATGAATTTATTCATTTTAATTAGAATATGGCTATAAATTGAGGTTTTACGGTATTTGTGTTTATATGTCGGTGTACTAAGGAGAATAACATTAAGGCAATCATCAACGTTAAGTAACATTTCAGGAATATTGAAAGTTAACTAAAAGATTTCTTTTTGGAAATAGTAGGAATTAGGTACTGTTAACTTTAAGAATACGTTCTCTTCTAGATAAGGTTAAGAATAGGGATGCACCGAGTACTCGGCCATGCCGAGTACTCGGCTGACTCGGCGTGTATTTTTACTACTCGGACTCGGCCGAGTGTTGTCGCCCCACTTGGCCGAGTATTTCTCAATTTTTTGGCCATTTTTTTAGCAAATAATCTTGGCCGTGAAACTTATTTCATGACGTTTTCTGGCAATTTGAGTTTTCCAAAATATACTTCGTAACATTTTTGCGTATTTTAAGTCAAAATTTATCAGTTGCGCTTGGGACGAAGTTAACGAGTCTTTTGGATTGTGCTAGCAATGGATATCACAAAACGTATGCTCATCAATGCTGACCAAATTAATTTCAATTGATCACAGATTTATGTGATCGCAGATTTATATCACAATTTCCTAAGACAATATCTCCTAATGCAAATATCCATCGATAGATAGATATTTGTGTCCGAATAGGAAAAAAAGTGCAGTGAATTTGGAAAGTGTAGAATTTATTAACTTTGGGACGCGTTTTCACCTCTTTGTATGCAAATATCTCCGCCAAACCTGTCTACATAATTGTAGCGACACTAATACCATCAGAATTAGGTAGATTACGCTCGGAGATATTCATTGTTATTAAATTTTGCACGATTTTTATAAACTACTCGGTGCTCGGCCGAGTACTCGTTTCAAGAATTGCCGAGTACTCGGCACTCGGCCGAGTCTCATTTTTCACTACTAGGTGCATCCCTAGTTAAGAAGCGTACAGATATATTAATTAGCTCCCCCACGATCAGAATTACTATAAACTTTATAAAATCAATATTTTTCAGTCGGTATTGATATACATAAATATATTTATAATCTTTCTAACAACTCTGAACCTAGCGTGCGGACACTACGGACGATTATTACTTTGCTCAATTTCTTATGGCGGTAAGGTGAAGCTAAATTTAAATGGACTTTCAAAATTCCGCCAAACATTGCTACGTCTAGCCTAACCAACATCTCTAGTTTCTGCGCAAGATATTTTCGACATTCTAGCATGAACACAGCTATTCCGCTTGCCATAATAATGGAACTCAACACAAAACCGGGCAACAGCAGGCTGGCTGAAACCGGATGAGACTCATGAAATGTGATGGGCTCTCTCACATTTCCAAACACGCGTTGTACGGCCTCAAAATATTTATTAATTCGTTTGAGCTTAGCTTTTTCTCGAAGTGCAATATTTTGCTGATAGACATTGTACCACAACTGACTCAAGCCCGCTTCAAGCATACGACTCCATTCTTTAGCGAAATAAGGAGTAACTAAGTTCTTTCTTCCAACCATATACTGCACCATCCTGAAGGGAGAATCACCTCTATTTCGGACAATGTGATAATTTCCAACAAATTTAATTTGTCTCTCGACCATAACCAAGTTGTGTTTGAAAACAAATGTAACGATCATACAATGAGGCATTGCAGGATTATCCAATGCTTTCAACAAACCTGACACCGTCTTATCAGACACATGTATAAATTTTGCTTGGAGTTTGGTTAACAATTTTATTAGACAAGACTGCTGCACACCATGTGATAGCAATTTTGGGATAATGTAATTCAGAAGTACGTTTTTATACGAGAGGCTGACATAATCATAAACATAGTCAATTGCAACTATTGGTATATCCCAGTTGACAAGATCATTTACTCCGCTTGGTGGTGGTGACGGTATTAAGACGGTCAAATTTGAATACATCGAGCCCTGATATAGGTTAGACATTAGGATAAAATTCTCAAATAACCAGAAAATCAGGAGGACTAAGACCACCGATACTGCACGATACGCTTTTCCCATGCTTTCACCAACTTGTCCGAGAAGGATGCATGCCATAGCTATCAGTTTATCCAATATGGTGACGCTTCTCGTTATCAAGGGTGCTTGTGTCGAACTCCGCCAGTCCGACCAGGTCAAAAATATTTCAAGTGATACAACAACGATGAAAAGGCAGATCCAACTGTCCGGATCCAACGGAGACAAAAACGTTTCAATTCCATTTGCAAGGGATGGTGGTTTACTTATAGAAATGAAGTTAATCGAAGCAAAGTCAATTTGATAAACGTAATTATCGGAAGTAATATTTATTTCGTCTGAATAGGAAAACACCCCAAAACTTGTGTCGCCAAACCATGCATGCATCTGCCTCTTGTATTCTACGATGGTCAAATTATACTTTTTCGCAATCGCACCCACCTCACAAATATAGAGGTTTATTAGATTGACAAATCCGTCCTGGAGCAAGCCACACTTTATATCCACTGATCCTAAGACATACACAAAGTATTTATGCATATTCAAATTTACAGTATTCCAAGTTTCTCCTATTTTTGCGAAGGAAATAGTCTCCAGTTCCATGAAAATTATAGGATTGCACGTCAAACAAGGAATAAATAAGGTCTCGTTGTCGCTAATCTTATATATAACTAACTTAACCGTCCTTATGAATTGAACGTGACGTTGTAAGCATGCCAAGCCCCGGTGAAGAGAAGTGTAAGCAAAAATATATTCTTGATTGGGCAGATTTTTAGCAATTTTGTTCAAGATTTCACAATTCGGATTAGTCGACAGCCGATTATAACCCATTGTTACATCTAAAGGCAAGAAAATTACTTTACGTCGTGCGGAATTATCGTTGTCCTGACACGCTTTCAGAGACTTTGCTCCATTTTGGTATTGAAATTCGGATAGTGCTCGACTGAGCACAATATGACGCGTATGTAGGTGTGTAGGCATTCTCATCCGCGACATCGCGATAATGAAGGAAACATTCATCACAGTCAGGAGTGTATATCATGGTTACGTCGGCCTCGGAAAACAGGCCACCCCAAACACTGGACAATTCAGGGTGACATGCCAAAAATAAGTTTGCCCCAATGAGCACAACAATCCAAAGATACATTATGGTATGTAAATATGACGCCGAAATTTTATTGAAGTATCACTTAATGAGGTCCAACAAAATAATGTGTGGGAAACAAAGACGGATATCTTGGAACGTTGGATACAATGTCAAGTTCCCGTTACATACATACATGCAAGAAAGGACATAAGTAGTAAAAATAAAAAATGGTACAGATAATTCGGCATTATTATTCTTCCGTGATAAAAATATATCCAACATTCGTTGGATATTCTTCGCTATAGGAGTTACTTTTATTTGTTTGTTGCCCACACCGATGTATTTTAATTATAATTATACATACATACATATGTATGTATATGTCCCGGTGGTTGTTGGACCAGGCAGCCCCACCGGCACGACTCCCTCGACCTCCCGCCAAGCCCCCTCGAGGGATGGAAAGTGTGGCAAAGAAAGTGGAGGCGAAACTAGCGGATGGGGATATCCGGGGGGCAATTAGGCTTGCCTGTTCCGACGACACGATAGCCCCAAGGACCCAAGAGACAGTTGATGCGCTTATCACTAAGCATCCGCCACACCCGGAACCAACCAAATATCCCGAACCACTAAATAACTCGGAATCACCAAGGGTCGACCCGATAGAAGTCGTCACCGCCATAGCAAGCTTTCCGCCTGGTTCAGCGGGGGGCCTTGATTCCCTTCGCCCGCAAATTTTGAAAGACCTTGTCGCCACTGAGCAGGGAGAAGTGGGGGAAAAATTACTTGAGGCTATCGTAAATTTAATAAATGTTGTTCTGAGCGGGAGTGTTCCAGTCCCCTTCTGCCCGATTTTCTATGGAGCTTCCCTCACCGCCCTAAAGAAGAAAACTGGCGGGATTCGGCCCGTGGCGGTTGGAAATGTATGGCGCCGCCTTTCCGCTAAAATCGCACTGAAAAGAATGTCCCCCGACCTTGTGGAATACCTAGCACCCCATCAACTGGGGGTGGGGATAAGGGGGGGTGCCGAAGCGGCGGCACATGCGGCCCGCATCTATTGGGGACACGCCCATACGACATCTAAAGCCTTTTTGAAAGTCGACTTTAACAACGCCTTCAACGAGATTCGGCGGGATACAATTCTCTACATTATTCATGAAAGGTTCCCCTCAATGTTCAGTTTTTTATCGCATGCTTATTCTTTTCCGTCTCAATTATACTATGGCGACACCCCCATCTCCTCCCGCCGCGGGGCCCAACAAGGGGACCCGTTAGGTCCCGCACTCTTCGCCCTCGTCGTCCAGCCCATTATCCTTGCAATCGAGGCAGAACTTAATCTGTGGTATCTGGACGATGCCACTATAGCGGACACCCCAGAAAAAGTGTTAGTCGCGATGGACACCATTATCCGCATGGGGGAGGAAGTTAGTCTTCGCCTGAACACCGCCAACTGTGAAGTGGGCGTGCTAGGGGCGGACGAACGTTCCCGCCTTGAAATTTTGGAGCGTTTTTGCCGGGCAGCACCGGGGATACAGCAGATTCCCCCCGAAGCTGCCGTTCTTCTGGGTGCTCCTCTCGCCGATATGTCAATCGAGACTGTATTGGGGGCAAAGGCCGAACAACTCGCAAAACTTGGGACCCGACTACTCGAACTCTCCTCCCACTCTGATTTTTTCCTCCTTCGGGCCTCCATATCCACGCCCCGCCTCATATATTTTCTTCGTTGTGCCCCTACTTGGCGAAGATTTGACGCCCTCACCCTATATGACTCCAAACTAAAGGAGCCAATGGAAGGGATTCTCAACTGTACCCTTTCCCCGCATTCGTGGCTTCAGTCTTCCCTTCCGGTCAGTGAAGGTGGCCTAGGGGTCAGGCATGCTGTAGACGTGGCGATTCCGTGTTTCTTAGCGTCCGCCTACAGCGCCCTGCCCCTTGTTGAGCGCCTTCGGCCACCTTACCTGCATGACACCGACACCGCCAGGCAGGAAGGGGAAGAAATGTGGATCCCGATGGGCCCCGCCGAACTCCCCCCACTCGAACTTAGGGATGTTCAAGCGGCTTGGGAGATGCCTCAACAGGAGGCCGCCGTAAGTCACCTCAAAAATGGGGCGCTGACGCATGAAGATAAGGCCCGTCTCCTCGCGATGGGACAGCCACACGTGGGGGCGTGGCTCAATGCCGTCCCTTCGCCACAACTGGGGACGCTACTCCCAAATGAGGCATTCCGGGTAGCATGCGCCCTTCGTCTTGGTTGCGACGTTTGCCACCCTCACAAATGTCCATGCGGAGCTAGCGTGACATCAAAAGGCTATCATGGCCTGAAATGCAAAAGCAGTGCCGGTCGTCATTCTCGACACACTGCTGCCAATGACGTGATTTGGAGAGCACTCCGCACTGCTGGAGCCCCCGCTATCAAAGAGCCACCAGGGTGCTCTCGCCAAGACGGAAAGCGCCCAGACGGCCTAACATTAGTACCGTGGGCACGAGGGAGACCCCTTGTATGGGACTTTACATGTTCGGACACCTTCGCACCATCTTACCTCCCTCAAACGTGTGTTCATCCTGGTGCGGCAGCCGAAAGAGCGGAGGACGCCAAGAGGAAAAAATACGAATTCCTCCAGGATCGATTCATCTTTGTACCAGTAGCCATCGAAACAATGGGAGTGTGGGGTAAGGAGGGTCTGTCCCTTATCAAGGAAATCGGATCGAGGATCACGATCCTCACTGGGGAGAAGAGGTCAACATCTTTCCTCATACAGAGGATGAGTATGGCAGTGCAGCGTGGAAATGTTGCTGCAATTTTGGGATCTCTTCCAGCCGGACGAGAGCTGGATGAGATTTTTTTACTGTAGGACTACGAAATAGGTTAAGTTTTTTTTATATATTTCGGATAGGGCAATTTTGTGAAGCGCTGGGCGTTTAGACTTTTCTCAAAAGGAATAATTGTACACATACATACATCTCTGCGAATATAATCTATACTAAAATGAATAAACAATAAAATATTGTTCCTCTAAACAACATACATAGATAATCCCAATATTATATAACTGACAATGGAGGTTTCCCAACGTATGCTCACAGATTTGGACCAAACTAGTCTCAATCGATCACAAATATAATTAGTATGAAATGTGCAAATGGAACTATCCGCCAATGCGCAGGTGTAGTGATGATATTTGCATCTAAAGTGGCAAAAATGCGCAGCATATTTGGAAAATAAAAAATTTGCCTGCCTTGGGGGTGCGTTTTCTCCTCTTTCTATGCAAATTTCTCCGCTAAACCTGAACATTGGCAGATAGTTCCAATTGCAAATTTCATATTTATTATATTTGTGATCGATTTACACTAGTTTGGTCCAAATCTGTGAGCATACTTTGGGAAACCTCCATTGTCAGTTACATATTTTGCGCATTTATTTAAGAATATATTATACAGGTAAATTATTAAATAGCGTTTCCTTCGGCGCCTTTTCCTATTTAATTTTCCCATAGCTAGCAAGAAACTAATTACATTTGCACGGCCGTAACTATCAAAATAGTTGTTGTCACGCAAACATTACGTATTCAGATGTTTGTCAGTTTTAGAAGTGTAGTTTTGCCACATACACAACTCGGTGGTGAAAGTGTTGCTGAATTGGTAAGGGAAACTTTTTGTTGCATGATAGAGATACATTACTCGTGTAATGCTAGCTTGTATAAAATTTGAAAATATGCAGATATTTATTAATTGTTTGTTATTGATTTTTTAGTCATTTTATCTTAAATTTGCCTCGCCTTTTCTCAATATGTTTCTATATTCCATGCATTACGGCGAAACGTGAAAAATGAATAAGATTATTTAATCATTCTTCATGAATACTAAATTAATAAAATGAATAAAATTATTTACTTCATGAATGTGAAATGAACATTAGTCCAACTTTAATCAATACGAATTTATTCAAAAATTTGACAAGAAATTCACTACTTATATATTCATTAACTGATTGAATAAAGACCGATAAATTTGTTAATTCACTATAAAGTTAATGAATGTGAACAGGTAAAATTTCGATTATGATGAATCCACCGTAAATTCCCGGAGTGAGTTAGATGCCACAAGACTAATGTGAACTCGGCATACCCCGGTTCGACCTGGATTTAGGGCCTGGTTCCCACAGTAATTTGGACGTGAATGGAGCCCAGCGCTTGCAAATTTGCCTACCCATCTCCCTCCTTTGGTCAATAATAGCCTTAATTTCTTCCAATTTCAAATCTTCCTGTACCGCGAAAACGTCAAAAAACTTTACCCCGAGTACGTCCGCATTCGCCACGCGGAAATATCCCCCATCTGCCCAATCTTCCCCCCACGAGTTCATGAACACGAGTCCGCTCGGCTCACAGTCGAAGAGGAAGACGGCATGCGCGCTCTTCTTGTCCGTCTTGTGATCGCCAAGATCCCTAGATTTCAAAACTCCGCGGGGATTACGCTTGAAGAAATCGTCAAAGTCGTCCCACTGACCGCGTGAGTTAGCTTGGTTTTCGTCTTTTGTCGAGAAACTAAAACTTGCGACGATCTCTCTTCCATGCGCTATTGCAGCGCGGGCTTGTTCCTCGCCTGCTAAGAGTTTGTATCGTAGCCGGTAGATGGCAGTATATTTTTTTAGGACTGGATCAATATGTGCTCCTTCCGTGCCAAAGTCATCGATTATTTGCTTCAAAATGTCTTCAAATTTAGGATACCCGCCGCTCCTTCCGACAACTCGTTTCATCGCGTTGTGCAGCGCGAAAGCAACCGCATGCGCATAACAGGTCCGACCGGTTTGATAATTAGGCTTTAATTTCGGTTTTATGCTCGGTTTCCAAACGGGAAATCCTACATTTGGGCTGAGTGGGATTTGGGTAGAAAACTCTCTCGGGTAAGGGACACCGTTGAACAAGCGAGGCCGCGACGTGAACGACATGATGGTTCCTATTCAGACTAGAAATTTACACATGTAAAAATTAGTTGAAAAAATTTATGGATTAATTTAATGGTATTCTCATTTAACCGAGGACTATCGATGATTCACGGTCAAAATCAGCGCATTTTTAATAATTTCTCCGCTGTGGGAGTCTAAATAGACTCCCAAAATTTTAAAATATTTTAAAATTTTGAACAAATTTATAGTCCTTACGTTGAGTAATAGAATGGCAGAGGATATTTTAAGTAGGATTTAATGAGTTTTAATTTTTCTGAAGTTGAGATGTCTTCCTTCAAAAGTGTAAAAATGTTGATTGTATGTACTTATATATTTTTTTAATTGCTAACGTTCTGTTATACAAATTTGTCTCCGAAAATTATCTATTTAAATTTCCAGAGCAAGTCAATGATTAGCAATAATCTGATTTTGCCGTTTTTTACGAAGATAACCTTGTTCATGGGTGTTTTGTCACCAAAGTGAAAATTCGTCAAAACCCCTGTACAGAACAAGTTTAACGTCGTCATTTAGAATTGCAATAAATACATAATTTCGTTTAAAAAACACTTATATTCAGATAATAAAGATGTTCAATTTTTGTTAAATTACGTGTATTTGGTACATATACGAGTTTTCGACTAATTTCCCCTAGTTTACAAAACGTCTCCTTAACTATTACTATAAAAAGTACCTCCACCAGTGACGATTTGTCCCCTAATTATTTAGAGTTTATGTGCAGTTAGTTCCAAATTACAGATTCTGTAGGTTTACACACATACCAATTTGTACCTGAGGAAAAGAGTGGGCTTAATCCTGGAAAAAATTTATTCTCCTAAAGGAACAATCTCACAGAGAAGATTCTACTCGACAGATTAATTCACACTGACGCAAGAGTAGCAAATTATTGGGTAATTTAATATCCAATTAACTCAACTACTATATAGATTTGAATAAACTTAGCGATTCTAAGTATGTATGTACAACAGATATGTAGATCCAACTCGTGATACCAACCAGATAAAGCAGATAAGCGCATATTTATTGTGACGCAGGCAAATAATAAGTAATGACATACATTTGTACATAAATAAGCTCATGTTTATTTGCACACGTAAGTAATAATCTTCAATGGATTTAATGTGCATAGGATCCATAACGTTTCGAGGACTTTTCTTGCACACGATTGTCCATGTCAGGGACCACGGAAGCCGGGGACATTATTTTAGATGATTTTTATTATGTATTATTATTCGAACGGTTGGTTTCACGCTTCGATTTGAAAAATAAATCATTGCTTCTCGAATTTAGATAAAGTGATGAAAAATGCATATTCATATTTGTTGCGCACCCTTTAAAACCTGGGATTAATCGTCACGGATGGTGTGCATATTTGATTTCATTATGCGATGATAATGTTTCCCGCCTTTTTAATGGTGATAAAATTAACACAAACTAGTGACAATTTGTCTCCGTCGAGGATAAATTTATCACAATTTGGTGAAGTTACACCGTTTGACTACGATTAGCACCGAGGTTTTATTCATCATACATATATGTTTATATACATCGTTAATGTGTTCTAAATTATTGGTGGTACATATTAATTGGCCATAAATTCTAATTTATTTTCAATAATTCTTTTTGCCTTCAAGGTTAGATTGAAGGTCAAAATATCTGCACTGGTTACTGAGACACCAATTGCTATCCTATTTGACATAATTAAACTACTAATTTAATTCATTACTTGTGTTTTCCATTTCAACCAAGAATGTTAGAAATTAATCCGATTGACCCAGTCAAACACGTCTGTCAAAACATTATTTGACGGTCCAATACGTCACAAAAACTTTCGAACCTTAGATTCCCTCGATCGCAAGATGGTTACGGAATTTTTTTAAAATTATTCCCTACTCCTTCATGACCTCGACTCACTCGAGACAAGGAGTACATAAGTTTTACCAATATAGCATTTCATCTTATTCCCAGACTATTTATTTATTGCTTCTTATGAAACCAATTCCCTTCGTTCTTGACACAATTAAATATGTATTTACATATAGGGTAGTTAAAATTACACGCAAGAATGAAAAGTTTTTCTAAAGGGAAAAATCGTAAATTTCCATTATTTACCGAAATTTTGTTCGCGAAAATACAACATTTTAAAAAGTTTGTCATCAGTGCTCCATCAGTTTTGATGTTGTAACTAATGGAGACTTAGGGATTTTTCCTATTGAAAAATGTCATATTGTAGCGTGACATTTATACCACCTTGTACGTAAGCAACTCAATTAAAGCATTGGTCTAATTATGTTTACCTTCACGAAACAATTTAGAAATAATCAAATTAAAATAACCCTGAAAATAGAAACCATAGTTACATACCAATTAGAGTGATACACAAATTATTCGTACCAATGACAATATGGTTACGGAATTTACTCTCCAAAAATTCGAGGAACTGGTAAAATTTTCGAACCATTTCTCCTTCCTGTTAATATGGGATACACGTTCGAAAAAGTTTATCATCTCCCTTCGAAATTACGCCACCTTAGTCATCATCCAATTCCTGCTTTATTCGAATCCCGGTTATTCTATTTGTTCCTTGTGTCTCGACACGAACGTCAAAACAATATAATTACTAATGAAATTGGTTTTAAAAAAACCAATTCCTATCGAGTATGCAATTAAGATTTCAAGTAATTAAGTTGTTGATCTAATTATTTGCCCTTTCCATTTCATTATTCGTACTCTGAATTTTAACCAACACAATTAGAAACTAAGCCAATTAACCCAGTCAAACCTTCCAGGCAAAACATTATTTAAATAACATTAATATTGCAACAACTTTCATTACTAAAATACATACGTTCGAAATCTGCTTACGGAATTTTGTCAATCATTTCTTTCCTTTTCATGGGATAGTGTAACTCTATGCCAGGACTAAATTAAGCTTGATATCGTTTAAACTTGTCGTCTAGAATATATTTATATAGGTAGGTAGGTATTTAATTCAAGATTGATATGGCGTCGGCCTTTAATCATCTCATGCATTCATTTCATACAAGAATATATTTATGTATGTACATTTAGTAATTCCTTATTCCCACACAGCTATTGAAATTGGTTTTTGTCAAGCCAATCCCTATCGTTCTTGACACAATACGTACATTACTATATAAACAACCAAATGACGGCATTGGTCTAATTATATGTACCTTCACCTTCAACATTTAAGAAAATTTGCAGCTAATGAAATATCCCAGACATATGTACCCTTCAAAACATTATTTATAAAACCCACATCACAAAAACCCCCATACATACCCAAATTCACCTCGATAGCATCATGGCTACGGAATTTACTCTCCAAAAATTCGAGGAGCTCGTAAAATTTGGAAACCGATTCGCTTTCCCGTTAATATGGGATCCTCGCTTAAGAAAATTTACCATATCGCATACAAATTACGCGATATCTGTCGCCGTACAAATCTTTCTTTACGCCGGTACGGTCATGGTTTTAGCACTGACGATTCACAATAAAATCCAAAAGGGCTCCTCCCACTTCAACTTTCTCCTCTTGAGTTTCTATTGTGGCCTTGGAAGTTCCTTCGGGACAAGTGTACTAACTTTCAAAATGCGAGATGTCGCTCGTATCTGGAATTCAACTATCGTCTTTGGGCAAAACCTGATAGGTGAGGCTTTAGCTTTTAGCTTAACTGCACCTCAATCCCTTGATCAGTTTGCACGCCATCTTATTTAACTCATGTAGAGGGGTCGCCCCGGGAAGTGGTGATGAGGAATTTTGACCTCAAAATGGTCAAAAAGTGATTCTACAAATCTAAAATTTTTATATAATATGTTAACACTGTTAATTTTTTCCTACCGGAACCGAAATTTTCTTTAAATATCGACTGTTTCAGAGAACAGGGAGTATTACTTCTTATATAAAGTCCAAGATGTTTCAATGGGACGAAGATAAGGGACATTTGCAAGGTTTTCATTTTTCAAAATCAAACTGCCATTTAATCTCCATGCATTTTGACGGCAGACAAATCGGAAATTTCGTGAGAAATTTTTAACAACATTTTAATTTCTCTTCGGTTTTCGCTTGAGAGATATATTTGCCATAAAAAAAATCCATTCCCGGAGTTTCTGGCACGTTTTTAAGCACGTAGGACTCGTCGTCAGTGACCAATTTTTTTTGTGAGATTTTGTTGTATAGTTTGGGAGGTCGTGCGGTTACCATTTGTTCTCGACCTTCCGTGTGTTTTTGTGCACTTACATATTGTTGCACACACTTTGATCCACAATTAATGAGCCTTAATATAATACAAGTAGTTTGAATTTGTCTTAGACTTCACGGTCGCACCAGGCACGGAGGCGGAGCGACGCTTTCCAAAAGTAAATGCAATCGTTTCTAACATTCAAGGGGTCATTATGATGGTTTTTTCTCATGGTGCTTATTTGAGGTTGACATTTTAGGAGCCTCCATACTTTTTTATGTAATTCTTATTTTTTGCACGGCCAGGCCATTCTCCGGTGAAAAGTCAAGTCAAGCTTTCTACGAGGCTTTGTGGCGCAAATTTTGGTATACTTACAAAAAATTCGTTTCCCCACTTCCTCGCTTTAAAATGGTGTAGGAAATTTTTCTTTCAAGGAAAACTTCTGAAATTTTTGGGACACGGAGCTAGATACATTTACAATATTCTACGAAAAAATCAGATCTATAAAGTTATCCCGTTCTACCCCGCTACTAATTAAAAACTCATCACCACATCCCGGGGCGACCCCTCTATATAGCTCATCAATTTCAAACTGAAGATTTTCTAATTGTTAATAAAAGTATCTACTTTCAGCCAATTGGTGGTCTACGCCTACCTCCCGGGCAGAGATAACGTTCAACCGAGCTTTCCTCGAAGCCACGATCCCCACCAATCTCATCCTCAACTTCGTGCCGGTCTTTAGCGTTGGCCACATCCTCATTGATCACAGACATTCGGTCCACATTACCAACCTGTTGCCACACGGGACACTCATCTACTGGCTTACCTACCTCCTCTATACAATTCCCTACGTATACGCTCTCTTCTACTTCATATCCCGTAGTAAAATCATGATTTCTGCTACTACCATACAAGTGCTGCTAGTTCTCCCCCTTCTGCGGCAGGAACTCCGATTTGGGCAAGACCCTTCCCGCCTAGGGAAAAGAAAATACCCGTGCGCCTCAGAATTTCTCAAATGCCCGGAAAATATCGTTGTCCTGTATCGCAGCTTGCAAGTAATCGTGACCGACATGTGTTACACTTTTGGTCTCGCCATCCCTCCGATCCAAGCCGTACTTGGGCAAGTTGTCATCTCAACTGCGTACCTGCTCATTATTGGAGGTAAAGATGGTGCGAATCCGCGGAGCAGAATGACCTTGGTCATCCTATTCGGAACTGTTCCCTTTTGTATCGCGTCCTGGACTATCATGCTTACCTGCGCGGGAATGATGCATAAATCTGCGAAAGACTGTATCATATCGTGGAAGACGGGGTGGGCTCATTGGGATTGTGCGAAGGATAGAAAGTATATGAGCAAATTTAGGAAAAGCTGTAAACCAATTTACATCGGGTATCCAGGATTAATGATGATTTCTGGGAAATCCGTAGTAAACTTTGTAAAGGGGGTGGTCCGTGGAACGTTTAGAGCATTAAGATGCTCAATGAATAATTAGGTTGGAGTAATTAATTTTGTTGTAAAATCCTGTTAAATTTTAACCCATTTTGAGTCATAGATTATAGTTCGGATATGTTGCGTACTCCGTACTCCGCGCACTCAGTGCTCCGGCCAGCCACGAGTGCACAGTACTCCGAGTACTCCGTACTCCGGAAAAACTCGCGTACTTCGGCCTCCAGAAACCGGAGTACATACTCCAAGCCCGGAGTACTCCGGTCTATGATTTTGAAGACGCGGTGATTTTTCTTATCTTATCATGCCATAGAAAACATAGGTTTGACAGTATTACATACAGTCAATGGAAAAAGTATTGGCAACACCCACGCAAGCTAAATAAAATTGGTTATAACTTTGGCATGCGTTATCAAATTAGCGTTAAACTTTGAACACATTTGATAAATCTAATGTAGTGTTCGATTATAATCGTGTTTCCGATTTAAACTTAGTAAACATAACGCAATCCAAATTTTGACCCCAACTAGTCAGGTGCGAACCTGCAAAAAGTATTGGCAACATGTGGCTAAATTAGTTACTCGACACAATTTTCTTAACCATCTTCCACATTTCGTTACGGTAAGGTAATTAAGTGACAAAATATAACGTTAGCGACATTTTAAGTCTACAGTTGTGTTGTCTGGAGCCAAAATGGCGGCACTAAACCAGCTGTATTTGGCGCGGCGAGAAATATTCATGCCTCTTCCATAAAAATGCTTTGTTATCGAAAAATCAAAGAGAAAACATACTTTTCCATATTCACTATTGAAAACGTAGCAAAGAAATATACAATGACGATCTCAGTTTCTACTTTTCGACGATGCGGAGGAAAAAGGTCACCTACGCCCAAAATCTACTGATGAATCAAGCAACAAATCACTCGAGATCGGAAGATTTTAGCCCCCAAATCCATGTTGAATTGCAGTACTAACTGTGGGCAAACATATCATTCAATTTGGTGTTCACTAAAAAATTATGCCTTGGGGTTTCAGGCTCCAGTAGCCCGACCGACGAGAGAGTCCCCAAAGCGAACCACCTCAATAAATTGGGATGGGCTAAATATAAGCCTCAATTGACTTCCAATGAATGAAATAAAATCTACTGGTACGACATATGCATATTTTACTTATTCGGAGCTCATTAATTGGTTCAAGTCTGGCGGATGCCATAAAAGGCTCAGAAATACGAAAACGTTCGTATGGCAGTTTAACACATAGGAGGATCGATTATGGTTTGGGGTTAAATGACTAGGTGGCGGCGTGTTTACCTGGTCATTATCGATAAAATCATGACCAGGGGGGTCTAATTAATCATTCCAAACGATAATTTGAAATTATTTGATAAAAACCTGATCTGGGGAGGAATTTTATATTCCAAAAATGCAGTGACCCAAAACAGCTACCCCAATTAAGGATGCAAGTTTTTGGAGACCGAAAAGGTTAAGCTTCTTTCGTTGGCTGCACAGTCTCCTGATGTCATTCTGATTATTTGGGCTGCGAAAAAGAGACCGGTGGGAAACCACTCGATGAAAAACGAGCTTGTCAAAAGTTCGAAACAAGTGTGGCCAACCATATAAAAAAACGTTATAAAGAACCTTGTCGAATCAATTCAACGGCCTATTTATGCTCTTATTGCGTCGAGGGGAGGTGCCGCGTAACATTAGAAGCAGTGTGACGTAATAAAATTGGCGATTCTTTGATTTATGATTTTATAAGTTATAGGGTGCCAATACTTTTTGCGGGTTAATTTTACATATTTTCCAACAAATTATTTAAAAACTGTGTTTATCCAATTTTAATCAATAAAACATGATTATAATCGAAAACTACATTAGATTTGCTAATTGCGTACAAATTTCCATGCTAATTTAATAATGCATGCCAAACTTATAGCCAATTTTATTTAGCTTGTGTGGGTGTTGCCAATACTTGTTCCATTGACTGTATAGTCGAGATACTATAATTAAAGCTATTTCTTGATGACACTCATAAGTATATTGATATTAATTCTTAACTAATGATCTTAAGTGATGAGGATATACCGACGTAGTTTGTCATTGCAAATGTGCTATAAGTCGCAATCGTGGCTAGTTTGCCTTATATTCTACTTTATTATCAACCATAATTTATTGCCTTGTCTCTCGATACAAGGTCAAAATAATATAATTACTAATGAAATTGTTGTTTTTACCAATTCCTATCGATTGTGCAATTAAGAATTCTATTTAAATCGTTGATCTAATTACTTTTGTTTTCCATTTCATTATTCGTACTTTGAATTTTAATTAACACAATTAGAAACTAATCCACTTGACCAAGTCAAAACATTATTTAAACAACATTCATATTGCAACAACTTTCATACCAGAAACACATACGTTCGAAACCCGGCTAAGGAATTTTGTTAACCATTCCTTTCCTCTTCATGGGATAGAGTAACTCCATGCAAGGACTAAATAGACTTTAAAAACGTTAAAGCTTGACGTATAGAATATATTTATTTATGTAGGTAGGTAATTTATTTCAAGAATTGTATGGCGTCGGCCTTTAATCGTGTCATACATTTATTTCATACAAGAATATATATATGTATATACATTTACTAATTCCTTATTCCCACACCGCTATTGAAATTGGATTTTGTCAAGCCAATTCCCATCGTTCTTGACACCATTATTATATAAACAACCAAATTACTGCATTGATCTAATTATTTGTACCCTAACCTTCAAAAGTCAAGAAAATTTGAAGCTAATGAAATATACCAGACATACATATTTGCTCTTCAGAACATTATTTATAAAACCCACATCATAACAATCTTCATACATACATACCCTAATTCACCTCGATGGCATCATGGTTACGGAATTTACTCTCCAAAAATTCGAGGAGCTCGTAAAATTTGCCAACAGATTCTCCTTCCCGTTAATATGGGATCCTCGCTTGAGAAGATTGACCATATCGTCTAGAAATTATGCGATATCTGTCGTTGTGCAATTCTTTCTATGCGCCTTCACGGTCATACTTTTAGCACTGACGATTCAAAATAAGGACTCCTCCCACTTCGACTTTCTTATCTTGAGTTTCTACTGAGTAATTGTAATTTCCTTCGGGACAAGCGTACAAACTTTCAAAATGCGAGATGTCGCTCGTATCTGGAATTCAACTATTGTCTTTGCAAAACCTGATATGTGAGGGTTTAGCTTTAAGCTTACCTGCACATCAACCCCTTGATCAGTTTGCATGCCATCTTATTTAGCTCATGTAGCTCATTAATTTCAAACTGAAGATTTTCTAATTGTTAGCAAAATTATCTACTTTCAGCCAATTGGTGGTCTGCGCCTAGCTCCCGAGCAGAAATAACGTTCAACCGAGCTTTCCACGAAGCCACGATCCCCGCCAATATGATCCTCAACTTACTACCCGTCTTTAGCGTCGGTCATATCCTCATTGATCACAGACATTCGGTCCATATTCCCAACCTGTTGCCACACGGAACACTCATCTACTGGGTCGCGTACCTCCTCTATACAATTCCCTACGTATTCGCTCTCTTCTACTTCGTATCCCGCATTAAACTCATGATTTCTGCTACTACCTTACAATTGATGCTAGTTTTCCCACTTCTGCGGCAGGAACTCCGCCTTGGGCAAGACCCTTCCCGCCTAGGGAAAAGAAAATACCCGTGCGCCTCAGAATTTCTCAAATGCCCGGAAAATATCGTTGTCCTGTATCGCAGCTTGCAAGTAGTCGTGACAGACATGTGTTACACTTTTGGTCTCGCGATCCCTCCAATACAAGCCGTACTTGGGCAGATTGTCATCTCAACTGCGTACCTGCTCATTATTGGAGGTAAAGATGGCGCGAATCCGCGGAGCAGAATGACCTTGGTCATCCTATTCGGAACTATTCCGTTTTGTATCGCATCCTGGACCATCATGCTTACCTGCGCGGGAATGATGTATAAATCTGCGACGGACTGTATCATATCGTGGAGGACGGGTTGGGCTCATTGGGATTGTGCGAAGGATAGAAAGTATATGAGCAAATTTAGGAAAAGCTGTAAACCAATTTACAAAAATGATGTGCATATTATATGCTTTGACGTTTAAAAACACACAACGGTGTTTGTGGGGGTGTGGTTTTCAGCGACCCTTAGAATGGAAAGAACCAAGCGATGTATGTAGTACATATTAGCGTTATTTCTATTAGCAGATAAGACTTCGACTAAATAACTAAAATTTGGAAACCATGCCGCCAGAGGGTGTGGGTGTGCTGGAAATCTTTTGGGTTACGCACAACATTGCTTGGTGTCCTTAAATTCGAAAAGCACTTTAATGAAAATATTTGTCATTAAAATATGGTATAAAATATACATAGATACATATATACATGTCCTCATTAACCCTTCCAGCGCCCACACTAACCCCAATTGGTGTGGACTGTTTTTTACAAATTTAATTAATTGATGGATATTACTTCGAATTACATGTAGAAACTTTTGTTAGTCATAAACTAAAGCGAAATAGTTAATTAATAAACCGTAGTAACGTTAGAAGTAGCTCACCCTGTCATAATGATTTGCATATAACTTTCCACCAAAGGTACGGAATAAGCCGACAAAACAGATTATAACTCTCATAGATTCTCGCGCCAATGGTGCAATATAAACGGAAAAATATATTTTTAAAATCTGGAATTAGTTTGCACCACTAGTGCAACGTTAGCGACCAACGGGATGCATAATTTTGAAAGCTTTGAAACAATTGTATGGTTTTTTCTCCCGACATTCTACATCATTGGTAGGCATCCCTTCCCCAATTATGTATACATATATTATAATATTTATATATTTTAGCCTCAATGGTGCAGAATAATGGAACAAATGGAACAGAATTCTGACATGATTTTTGGGGGGAATAGATGGCCCAATTGTTTCGCGTCATTGATTTTTGGGGGGAAATAGATGGCCCAATTGTTACGCATCATTTTTAACAACCAATTTTTCGGTACTAACGGTGCTACTTATTCCATTATTAAAGTCCTCATCTCGATGTATGTGCTGAATTAACTTGCACCATTTGCGCCAACGATTGTTTGATACCAGTGGTGCTCATCAGTTCTCTACTAATGGGGCAGGGAGTTAATAATTAGCATTAATTGATGCAAAAATCTCGTCAACGGACAGACGGACGGGCAAGAGGAATTCAATAGCTCTCATGGTACGCAGGGTGAGCTAATAATGCATGATGTTTTAAATAAGTATGTTTGACTCGCAACCATTTTTGTTTGATTGGCGAACGCAGATTTGGAAAAAAAGTGGCACACTAACCCGTAGAATTTAGGAAATGATAAAATTTAATAACAAATAACAAAGCTTAACAGAACACGCATACATAAATAGTAAATTATCAACAATTGATAATAAGAATAAATTCGAGTAAAAAAATAAAATTATTTCAGAAAAATAAAAAAATAAAAATGCATTGTCCTCATTTTTAATGCGAGACAGAACTAATGCCACCTAAAAAGAGACCGAGGAACAACAGGAATGGGAGAGCCGGGGGAAAAACTATGGCAGCAACAAGGACGAGAAGAAGAATCGGAAGAACGGTGGAAATGATGGCGAGTGGCTGAAAAGAAAAAAATATATTTAAAAAACATACATATATAATTATTAATTAACAGAGCGTGGATATGTAAATATGTACATATTTATGTACATAAATTCCGTAAATATGTATGTAATATTTTTATATAAAAAACTTAAAAATCCTAAAATATGCACATATGTAAAAAATGCTTTCCACTTAAATCTTTTACTATATTTATGAAATATAATTTTGATGAAACCTTAATTTCTGAATGAAGAAAAATATTTTTATATAAAAAACTTCGAATTATCTACTAAAATATTTATATTTAGAAAAACACTCGAAATATACAGGATAATATGTGCATATACGAAAAATCAAAAAAAAATGTAATATTTACGAAAACCCAAAAATATATAAAATTGGAAAATAATGTTTGCATTTTTGCCATCGTGCTTGGATTGCATGCCAGAATACCAAGTTCTTGTCGACCTTATTCAGTAATACCGAATCGGTATGAAAAAGTTATAAAGACATACATATCCGCCGTCTGTTAATTAATGAATAAATAAATTAAATACATACGTCTACGCGTGGAGCAGGTGGTCCGTATCTAGCTTGTGCTGGTTTTTCAAAATGTGTATTTTGTTCGGCAACAGCAGCTGCCTAAAAATTTATGAGGTAAAATAAATTTCACGTAATTTCAAGATTTTTTTCACGTAATTTAATTAAATACTTTTGCATTATTATTTATGTATTTACTCACCACAAAATAAAATGTGGCCAACAAGACCGAAGCCATGAGAGACGATTTTTGCAACATTTTCTAAATTTTTGCAAACTTTTTGCACGATAGGGTTGAGGTCAGGGTGGAGTGATGAAATAAAATGAAAGTGTGATCTCACTGCGCCTTAGTTTTGTGGCCGAGTTGGGTGAATGGAATAATTATTTAGGTGAAAACCAGTTGTGGAAGTAAATAGAAATTTCATGAAGGAATTCGAATTTCACTTTTTACTCCATTAGGAACGTACATATATTACGTCATCATTTTAGTCGGTGAGTGGTTTAGGTCTTCTCATGTTAAAATTCCTTATCCCTTAATGATACATAGGTTGGGTAGGTGGGTTCTAAAAATCGAGAATTTTTGATGACATAATATATGCATGGCCCCTTTTTCATGTTGAAGAGAGTTTATGCTGCTAGACTTGATAGATTCGAAATATTCACTACTGCCCAACAGCCAGTCATTTAATTTAATATAGAGGAAAAAACTGGTTTACATATGTACATACATTCGTTAGGATGAGGATTTGAAATGCGTAATTTTTTTTGAATTGTGATCGTAATTTGAAATGAATAAGTGTGGCATGGTCAGAAGGCGGATATGTGTGTACATGTGTATAAATTGTTAATAACAAATCACTACACGCTTAACAAAACGGGGAGCCCATACGACTTAACCAAATTGTGATAATATTTTACTCCACATTGTGATAAATCTTCCCCCCAATGTGTAAACGTATCACTAGATAGTGAGGATTTAACACATTGTGGGGAAGATTTATCACAATGTGGGGTAAAATATTATCACAATCTCTTTAAGTCATGTGGGCTACCCGTTTTGCTAAGAGTATAGTAATAATCATGGAGACGCTCTGTCGCTAAGGGAAAATAAGCCACCTACTTACATACATACCTATTTATCCACGCGATATGTATGTATTTATAACTTTTTCATAACAAATTAGATTAAAACATCCCATCTAAGCACGATCGCAAGAATTCAAACATAGTTTTCAATATTTTACATATTTTAAGGTTTTCGTGCATATTACATATTTTCATTCATATTCTTAGGATTTTTCATACATGTACATATTTTCCTGTATATTTAGAGTGTTTTTCTGAATATAGTTATTATAGTACATATTTCGCGAGTTTTTCATGCAAAAGTATGTCTTAGTTTAGAAATTAAGATTTCATCAAAATTATATCTATAGTATATATAGTATAATATAGTAGAAGATTTAAGTCGAAAAACATTTGTTATGTGCATATTTTCTGGTTTTTAGCACATATTAAATACATATGTACATGTTCTGTGGAAGAGGTTCCTGACCACCCCCACCTCTAGAAAGTTGATTGTCACTTCCCCATTAAGCCCTCTGGAGTAGTGATAGTGGAAGTTGGGGGATTTTGCTCGCCTTGGTGACCTTTTAGGCCTCGTCGGATTTAGTACTTTTTTGACTGGACTTACACCCCTATGTTCTCGAGTGGACTCTCTCTACTAGTCTTACCACGGAGGATACCACTACTCAGTAGTGGAGGAGTGTGGTCCCTGCACCCCCAGGGCACGGCGCGGAGTTCTGAGTGACCGTGACCTGCGCGGTTGGCCATATTCATGCACTTTATGTGCCTGAATCAGGCAAGAAAGTTTTTTCATTCTTTCTTTTTCGGGGACAACGGAAAAAATGCGTCCAAATAAATACTGATATTTTTCTTGTCCCTGTGTGAGTCCAATTGGCCTCTCTTTGCGCGCAGGGCCCGGTACAGGTCGCCATGTCGTCACGTGATGGAATTTTGGGTGATCCTCCCGACAATGAATCACAACCACCGGGGGACACGTCGTCAGCGCCACCACGACCTAAGGGCCGCCACCGAAAATCGCTGATGGACCGCGACTTCTCAGCGATTGGTTCTGTAGAGGAGGAAACTTCTACGAATGAAGTTGTCATCCCTCTCCGTCCCGACTCGCCGCCGAACGTCAGTGTCACCATCTTCCCCTGGTGTGACCAAGAAGGATACATTTCTCTCAGCTCGCCGGTGGATTCAGCAGTCCCTAATCCCAGATCCGAACGCGCGAATAAGGAAGGCGGATGTTTTCTCCCGCTATGCAGTTTTTGTTGACGAATCGGGAGAGGGTGGAGTCGCCGAGACCACCCTTGGAAAATATATCAAGGAGTTGTTGCCCGACGTTGTCAGTCGTCGAACAACTGGAGCAGATGCCCATACATTTTATGAAGGCATGCGGTGGGTCGACTCACCACAATCTGGGGAGGCAGTGCCACACGATTGGGGGGAAGTCTTAAGTCGACTCAAAATGACCACACCCACACTGCGACGAGTTCCAAAAGGGGCGAGAATGGAAGTTGCTCGTGCCCTAACGAAGGTTTTGGAGGAGGTGACCACAACCAAAACCGAAGAATCATGGGGCAAACTATTTCTATTCACTTACGTAAGCCTTCCCGTTCCCCAGAAGACCGACAAGGTCAAGAATTTGACGACGTGGGTCAAGTCAGGAGTTGCCCGGTGGTTGTTGGAGCAGGCAGCCCCACCGCCACGACTCCCACGACCTCCCGCCAAGCCCCCTCGAGAGATGGGAAATGTGACAAAGAAAGTGGAGGCGAAACTAGCGGATGGGGATATCCGGGGGGCAATTAGGCTTGCCTACGACACGATAGCCCCAAGGACCCAAGAGACAGTTGATGCGCTTATCACTAAGCATCCGCCACACCCGGAACCAACCAAATATCCCGAACCACTAAATAACTCGGAATCACCAAGGGTCGACCCGATAGAAGTCGTCACCGCCATAGCAAGCTTTCCGCCTGGTTCAGCGGGGGGCCTTGATTCCCTTCGCCCGCAAATTTTGAAAGACCTTGTCGCCACTGGGCAGGGAGAAGTGGGGGAAAAATTACTTGAGGCTATCGTAAATTTTATAAATGTTGTTCTCAGCGGGAATGTTCCAGTCCCTTTCTGCCCGATTTTCTACGGAGCTTCCCTCACCGCTCTAAAGAAGAAAACTGGCGGGATTCGGCCCGTTGCGGTTGGAAATGTATGGCGCCGCCTTTCCGCTAAAATCGCACTGAAAAGAATGTCGCCCGACCTTGTGGAGTACCTAGCACCCCATCAACTGGGGGTGGGGATAAGGGGGGGTGCCGAAGCGGCTGCACATGCGGCCCGCATCTATTGGGGACACGCCCATACGACATCTAAAGCCTTTTTGAAAGTCGACTTTAACAACGCCTTCAACGAGATTCGGCGGGATACAATTCTCTACATTATTCATGAAAGGTTCCCCTCAATGTTCAGTTTTTTATCGCATGCTTATTCTTTTCCGTCTCAATTATACTATGGCGACACCCCCATCTCCTCCCGCCGCGGGGCCCAACAAGGGGACCCGTTAGGTCCCGCCCTTTTTGCGCTCGTCGTTCAACCCATCATCCTCGCCGTCGAAACGGAGCTAAACCTGTGGTATTTGGACGATGCGACTATAGCGGACACCCCAGAAAAAGTGTTAGTCGCGTTGGACTTCATTATCCGCATGGGCGAGGAAGTTGGTCTTCGCCTGAACACCGCAAAGTGTGAAGTGGGCGTGCTAGGGGCGGACGAACATTCCCGCCTTGAAATTTTGGAGCGTTTTCGTCGGGCAGCACCGGGAATACAGGAGATTTCCCCCGAAGCCGCCGTACTCCTGGGTGCTCCTCTCACCGACGAGTCGATCGAGGCTGTACTGGGGGCGAAGGACGAACAATTAGCTACACTTGGGGCCCGACTTCTTCACCTCTCCTCCCACTCCGCCTTTTTCCTTCTTCGAGCTTCGGTCTCTACACCGCGTCTCATTTACTTTTTGCGGTGTGCCCCCACTTGGCGGAGATTTGACTCCCTCACCCTCTACGACGCCAAACTTAAGGAGTCCATGGAGGGGATTCTCAACTGTTTCCTTTCCTTTCTTCTGGGTGCTCCTCTCACCGATATGTCAACCGAGACTGTATTGGGGGCAAAGGCCGAACAACTCGCAAACCTTGGGACCCGACTACTCGAACTCTCCTCCCACCCTGATTTTTTCCTCCTTCGGGCCTCCATATCCACGCCCCGCCTCATATATTTTCTTCGTTGTGCCCCTACTTGGCGAAGATTTGACGCCCTCACCCTATATGACTCCAAACTAAAGGAGCCAATGGAAGGGATTCTCAACTGTACCCTTTCCCCGCATTCGTGGCTTCAGTCCTCCCTTCCGGTCAGTGAAGGTGGCCTGGGGGTCAGGCGTGCTGTAGACGTGGCGATTCCGTGTTTCCTAGCGTCCGCCTACAGCGCCCTGCCCCTCGTTGAGCGCCTACTTCCGCCATACCTACATGGCACCGACACCGCACAGCAGGAAGGAGAAGAGAGGTGGAACCCCATGGGACCGGCGGAACTCCCCCCGCTCGAAGTTAGGGGTATACAGGCCGCATGGGAGAAGCCTCAACAGGAGGCCGCCATCAAGCACCTCAAGAATAGTGCACCTACACCGGAGGATAAAGCCCGACTCCTTGCTATGGGACAGCCACATGTGGGGGCGTGGCTAAATGCCGTCCCTTCGCCACAACTTGGGACGCTACTCCCCAACGAGACGTTCCGAGTCGCTTGCGCGCTTCGCCTTGGATGCGACGTGTGCCACTCTCATAAATGCCCATGTGGAGCGGAGGTCACAACAAAAGGCTATCATGGCCTAAAGTGTAAGAGGAGCGCGGGTCGTTATTCGCGACACCGCGGCAAATGACGTTATTTGGAGAGCGCTCCGATCTGCTGGAGCCCCAGCTATCAAAGAGCCACCAGGTTGTTCTCGACAAGACGGGAAGAGGCCGGACGGCCTAACGTTAGTCCCATGGGCGAGAGGGAGGCCCTTGGTTTGGGACTTTACATGTCGGACACCTTCGCACCATCTTACCTCCCTCAAACCTGCGTTCATCCTGGTGCGGCAGCCGAAAGAGCGGAGGACGCCAAGATTAAGAAATATGAATTCCTTCAGGACAGATTCCTCTTTGTTCCTGTAGCCATTGAAACGATAGGAGTGCGGGGCAAAGAGGGCCTGTCCCTTATCAAGGAAATCGGATCAAGGATCACGATCGTTACGGAGGAGAAGAGGGCAACATCATTTCTCCTCCAGAGGATGAGTATTGCAGTGCAGCGTGGAAATGTGGCTGCTATTTTGGGATCTCTTCCAGACGGACGAGAGTTGGATGAGATTTTTTACCTTTAGGACAACTACAATTAAAAGAGTTTTTTTAATATTCAGATAGGGACACTTATGTACGGCGCTGGTCGTTTAGCTTTTTCGAAATACATATATGTAAAATGATTTCATGGATATGTGCAAAAATGCAATAAAAAGCAACTGTGGAATTTAAGTAGATACATATGCACATATCATTACCCAAAAATGAAGTATTACACCATCAAATTATTACACGAGTTATTATGAAATTATTATCAAATTATTAGCTCACCCTGCGTAGCATGAGAGCTATTGAATTCCTCTTGTCCGTCTGTCCGTCTGTCTGTTGACGAGTTTTTTGCATCAAATGATGCTAATTAATAAGCCCCAGGACCATTTTAACCCTAATTTGTAGCACAATTGGTATCCAAAAATCGTTAACGCAAAATGGTGCGAAATAATTGGAGGAATCGATGTATTCTACACCAATGATTAGGATTAACTGAAAGTTCTAGTTAGCCTAGGCAGACATAACTTAACCTTGAAATCGTGTCAAAATTTAGTCCCAATTTTTGCCATTTCGGCTGCACCATTGGTGCAATATTATATCAAATTTCTTTTACATATTTCCCGTTTATTCTGTACCATTGGTGCAAAATTAAAAAAAATTATACATCTATTTTATCCGCTTATTTTGCACCTTTGATGCAAAATTATGTCCAACTAATTATACCAGGGTGAGCCATGCCCCGTTTTAGGTATAGGCGAGCTAGGCAACCGCCTGGGGCGCCAGATTTTCGAGGGGCGCCAGCAGGCACCTCTACACACTAGATAATATGTATGCGGAATTTTAAAATTTGTTGTAGAAAATAACAAAAACTGACTTTCACTAAAATCTGTGCTACAAAATTTTATTTGTATGTCAGGTATTCACAAATTTTAACTTGCGAAACTTTCAATTTTAGGAATAAACTGCAATTTCTTCGTAACACTTTACAATACAGCAGGGTCAGGTGGTTACCTCCGATTTTCGCCGGACTAATTTGAAATTGTTCACTCGCAGAAATAAGCCAACATATGTACAAATACTTGAATGCGATTTTTTTCCCATATATATGGAGTAATTTTTTAATAAATTTTTAGCCACAATCGGGATTTTTGAAAACTTTCATTGCATTGATCAAATTTTAACCCGATCAAGAAAAATATGCACAACGTTTGCTAGCAATAGCTTCTCGGAAATTATAAAATCCATACTTGTTAATCTTTTAAATCAAACAAATATAGTGTTTTACGCCTTTAAAGATTCAGAAAAACTTGTAGAATGAACTTGTAGCATCAACTCTTCATAACAAAAAAATAATAATTTGTATAATTTCAGCGAATTCTAAGCAAAATTGTACTGAATTTTTAAAACGGTAAAATTGTGACATTTATAGGATTAAAAAACCGGGTATTGGCTGTAATTTTATTTTGAAATTCTACCACATTAGCAATCCCGCGGATTCAGCAAAACGAAAAAGTATGTGCCCGCTAATTTTCTGAGCATGAGAAACTTGAAATTAGTCGCATAAAACTCGGGGATAACCAGCTTACGCCTCTCCATTGTTGTTTGATTTAAATTTTGAATAAGCAAAGCTTCAAAAAGTTAGAAATCTTAATGTGGCTTCTGTTCCTTAATAATATTCAATTATGTTTTCAGGAATTAAAGATATTTAATCAAACTCATCTAAAATATGCTGATTTATGTAAATTCAATTAGTGTAAAATGCAAGTTTGTGTCCGATTATATAGTTAGGTGTAATACATAAAAGTGTTTTCGAGCGCCGATGGTGCGAGCACGTAGGGGCGCCATTATCGTTTTGCCTAGGGCGCCACATCGCCTAGAACGGGGCCTGGGGTGAGCTACTTCTAACGTTACTACGGTTAATTAGTATTACACGAGGGAAATGTTATGACTTCATATTCTTATCCTCCATCAAATTCTGATAAAATAAGCTGGTAATACGGTTCAATTCGCACTATTTCTAAAATTAACGTATATTCATATGTAAGAAATTAAAAAAACAACCAAAATTGGTCAATAGTACCCGTATTACATATCAAAATTTTCAAAAATTCATGGAGATCACGAATATGAAGTCCAATTCCGAAAATATTTATTATTGAAGTTGGCTTTCCCAATAACTAGATACATGACACTCGTGTGTGTGGCAAATTACAATTCTAAAATTGGCAAACATCTGAATATGTACTTAGACTTTGCGTGACAGCAACCATTTTCGTGGTTACGACAGTGTATAATTAGTTTAGTCTATAATAATTCAGCTGTATAATATATTGTTAAATAAATGCGCAAAATAAATATGTAACTCAGTTAGGTCATGTAAATTTGTGATTATCTTGTCGAGAGGTACATATATAAATATAATCAGAATGCATTGGTGTGGGCCACAAGGAAATAAATATCAAATTCGAATATGTAGCAAAGAATATCCAAAGAGTGTTAGAAATATTTTTACCACGGAAAAACAACAATGTTCAATAATACGAAATAATTTTTACCATTTTTTAAATTTTTACTACTTATATCCTTCAATGACGGGAACTTGACATTGTTTCGTGCTCAGTCGAGGACTATCCGAATTTCAATATCCCAATGGATCAAAGTGTCTAAGAGTGTATCGGGACAACGAGAAATCAGCACGACGTAAAGTGATTTTCTTACCTTTAGACGTAACAATGGGTTATAATCGGCTGTCGACTAATCCTAAGTGTGAAATCTTCATCAAACTTGCTAAAAATCTGCCCAATCAAGAATATATTTTTGCTTACACTTCTCTTCACCGGGGCTTGGCATGCTTACAACGTCACGTTCAATTCATAAGGACGGTTAAGTTAGTTATATATAAGATTAGCGACAACGAGACCTTATTTATTCCTTGTTTGACATGCAATCCTATCGTTTCCATAAAACTGCAGATTATTTCATTCGCAAAAATTGGAGAAACTTGGAATGCCGTAAATTTAAATATGCATAAATATCATGTGTATCTCTTAGGTTCAGTAGATATAAAGTGTGGCTTGATCCAGGAGGGATTTGTCAATCTAACAAACCTATATATTTGTGAGTTGGTCACGATAGCGAAAAAGTATAATTTGACCGTCGTAGAATACAAGAGGCAGATGCAGGCATGTGGTGACACGAGTTTTGGGGTTTTTTCGTATTCAGACGAAATAGATCTTCATTCAGATTATTACATTTATCAAATTGACTTTGCTTCGATTAACTTCATTTCTATAAGTAAATCACCATCCCGTGTCAATGGAATTGAGACGTTAGTCTCTCCCTTGGATGCGGACAGTTGGATTTGCCTTTTCATCGTTATTGCATCACTTGCAATATTTTTGACCTGGTCGAACTGGGGGAGTTCGACACAAGTATCCTTGATTACGAGAGGCTTCACTATATTGGATAAAGTGA
Organism: Folsomia candida; assembly: GCF_002217175.1. NCBI lineage: Eukaryota > Metazoa > Arthropoda > Collembola > Entomobryomorpha > Isotomidae > Folsomia > Folsomia candida. Next base: position 300,794 of record NW_019091223.1, on the reverse strand, counting down.
TAGCTGTGACTTGCATCCTTCTCGGACAGGTTGGTGAAACCATGGGAAAAGCGTATCGTGCAGTGTCGGTGGTCTTACTCCTGCTGATTGTCTGGTTACTTGGGAATTTTATCCTAATTTCCAAACTATATCAGGGCTCGATGTATTCAAATTTGGCTGTCTTAATACCGTTCCCACGACCAAGCGGAGTACATGATCTTCACAACTGGGATATACCAATCGTTGCAATTGATTATGTTTATGATTATCAGCCTCTCATACAAAAACGTCCTTCTAGATTACATTATCCCAAAATTGCTACCACGTGGTACACAGGGGTCTGAGCTAATAAAATTGTTAACCAAACTTAAAGCAAAATTTATATTTGTGACTGACAAGACGGTGTCAGGCTTGTTGAAAGCAATGGATAATTCTGCAATGGGTCATTCTATGATCGTTACATTTCTTTTCAAACACAACTTGGTTATGGTCGAGAGACAAATTAAATTTGTTGGAAATTATCACATTGTCCGAAATAGAGGTGACTCTCCCTTCAGGATGGTGCAGTATATGGTTGGAAGAAAAAAATTAGTGACTCCTTATTTCGCAAAGGAATGGAGTCATATGCTTGAAGCAGGCTTGAGTCAGTTATGGTACACTGTGTATTAGAAAAATATGGCGCTTCGAGAAAAAGTGAAGCTCAAACGAATCAATAAATATTTTGAGGCCGTACAACCCGTGTTTGGAAATATGAGAGAGCCCGTCACATTTCATGAGTCTCATCCAGTTTCAACGAGCCTGCTATTACCCGGTTTTGTGTTGTGTTCTATTACTATGGGAAGCGGAATCGTTTTGTTCATGGTAGAATGTCAAAAATATCGTGTGCAGAAATTTATTGAGATGTTACTTATGCTAAGGGTAGCAGTCTTTTGCGGAATTTTTAAAATCCTTTTAAATTCGGCTTCACCTGACCGCCATAAGAGACTGGACAAAATAATAATTGTCCGTAGTGCAGTAGGTTCAGCCTAGTGATGGATGTAATTTTTTGAACCCTGAATTTGTAGAGAAATTTAAACATTCAAAATTCAACTGGATAAGATTATCATCAAAATAATAAATTACTTATGTATTAATTTATTTTTTTATTAGTCATAAATTAACCGTTGGACGTATCTAAATTATACTATGCGAAGGATTATATTTATTTATTGTAACGTTCCCTTGTTCTACAATGGGTTTGAGTTTCCTTGCTCACACCCACTTACGTGAATATTTTGTGAGTTTTGTGAGTTTTGTGAGTTTTTCAAATAATTCGTACGAGTTCACTTTTTAGAAGTATTATAAATATACTTACAATGCGATGGTGTGAAGTGTAACCCTCCGATTTGGTTGAAATTTTGAAATTATGTGGTCCATGTCAATACAACCAACGTTTCTTGAGGCAGTTTGTGCGATGGTTAGGATTTGGCATAATATTTGAGGACAAAGTTGAAAAACGGCGATTTTTACCAGGCGGAGGAAGAAAACAAAACTTCAATTCCCTTCCCGTGCTAAAAATCGCGTATTTTTCAACTTTGACCTCAAATATTTTGGCAAATTCTGACCATCGCACAAACTGCCTCAAGAAACGTTGGTTGTATTGACATGGACCACATAATTTCAAAATTTCAACAAAATCGGAGGGTTACACTTCACACCATCGCATTGTTAGTTATGTATATCAATCCCGACTGAAAAATGTGGATTTTATAAAGTTTATATTAACTTTGAGCCTGGGCGAGCTAATGAATATATACACTTTTTAACCTTATCTAGAAGATAAATTATTCATTTACATTTATTCAACTTTATTCAAAACCTAATCCTTACTATTTCCAAAACGAAATCTTCTAAAGAACTTTCAATATTCTAGAAATCTTATTTAACCTTGATGGTTGCCTTAATGTTATACTCGTTAGTTCACATACATGCATATAAAAACATACATGCATAGACGCCGTCTATTAGACGGAGGCAGTTTTTAAATTCCATGTAGAAATATAGTTCTTTCAAGGACCAGGTCCAAAAACAAAAAGGATCAACATCCGTATAAAAGTCGAATAAATCCAAGCAAAAAATTGATCAGTTTTATGTGTACGTGTATAAATGTCTGTATCTACATATATTATAATCTCGAAAAATCTGTTTCCGTGAAATTCCTGCATTCTAACTGCCGAAATTCTGAGTTGACCAATCAGAAAAGAGACACGAATTATGATGATGATTATGATTATGATCACCACTATGAGTACGATTATGATTATTAAAATATATAACAACCTAAGAAAACTCCTTAGCAACGTAAATAAAATTCTTAGCAACGTAAAAAGAACGTTAGCAGTACAAAAAAATACATTAACAACATAAAACAAATTCCTTCGTAACGTAAAAAAATCCTTAGCAACATAAAAACTCCCTTAGCCACATAAAACAAATTCCTTAGCAACAGAAATAAATCCTTAGCAAAATTGGAGATGTGGCCCGTCTACGGGCTTCTGGGCTAGTGTGTATGTATAAGTAAACATAATAACAAGATCAAAAATATTAACCTTTAATTCCTTCAAATTGCTACTCCAAGATGGCAAGAATTTAATGCGTCTAAGGGTATCAATACCGAAAATGCGTGAGAAACAGGTCAGGGCAACAACCTCACGTTATAGCATTGTCAGTCAATCATATTAATATTAAATTCCCCAAACTACCAACATTTAGTTACAAATTTGGAACGAATGTGCCTTACTGATCTATATTTTTCTACTATATAAGTAATGTTTTACCTACGTCGATGCACCGATAAATACAGCATATAGGATAAACAACGTTGTAATCTTTTCCCTCCCAATTCCTTGTCCTTCCTTAGCAACTTCCGCCGAGTTACTTTCTTTCCTCCCGGACACAACTTTTTGAAAATAATTTGTATAATTCTTTTCTTGAACCCCTTGTCTGACTTTCCGCTGGTGATACAAGAACACACGGTCCAAGGACATGAATTTATTATAGTTCTTTTCCCACATAACTAAAATCCCAGCCTCAGTCAGATAACCAAGGTGTTCTTCAAATATTACTCCAAACCGGTTTCTTGAAGTTATCCATGGCAACATCACCACACCTAAATGCTCCTCGTTACTAGGAATTATAAAGTAATGCCTAAATAATCCCATGAAATTCTCCATCTGTTCAATACCATCTGAAGGGTCAATTACGGCAAAAATTAAGGGTCGTTTCATGCTAGTTATTTTATTCAATGACAACAGTAACGCAACCTCAAACTGATTCTCCATCGTCCACTCTATCCTGGCTTGAAGGTCACTCAACATATTGCGAAACTGACGTGAATACCCTGTGGAATTTAGCATCGTTGGAATTATTACTTCTTTGAGAGTACTAACTTTTCTATTTTTATCAACAATATGGGTTGTACGAAATGAATAAATTGGAATTTCCTTTGCTTTAACTAACTCGTCTGCATCCTTGGGTAAGTTTATCGGAACCCTGTTGGATGTAAACAGAGAGTAGAATTCCCCACCGAACATGCTTCCTACGAAGAAGGCATTAAACAGCCAGATAACGATTACCAGGTACGTTATCGATACCCTAAGCCTAACAAACTTCTTTGGATCAGCTGGTTTGATGACAACACATGTACCTTGCTGTAAGAATATGCTTATGGTCCATATAATCGGAACAAACACAAATTCCCTGTTTATAAAGATTATCAAGCTGAAGCAGCCTCCAAACAATATTAAGATGAAGAAGGACCAATAGTCAAAAATCGACAACAAAAATTTTGCATTTAGCTCTATTGGTAATGCGTAAATCGCATACTGCACCTTCTTGACTTCAATGCTGTGCTTCAGCCAACTAGATCTCAAAACAGTTCCCGGCATCAAAAACTTTTCTTCCAGTTTCCTTCCGCTCAAAATTTGATTTGGGACAACGTGGCCTATTACATTTTTTGATGAAGTGATGGTTGAAAAGTTTAACCTAATCATTATTTCTGAAATTGGGCAACTTGCAGGTGGTGTGTCCAATCCGCAGTGCCTTAAACTACAGGGGATATCCCAATACTTACGATTACCAAATGGATTGAAATATAAGGAGTGTATATGCAAATTTGTTTTCAGCTGTTTGTAGCGTCTTAAGAAGTTCAGTAAAGTACGTTCGTTAATTGCAATAAGGGTTTTTGGTAAAATACCCGGGTCATTCTGATTCGTTATCTTTTGTGGTGGATTACACGTTTGGCATACAATTGATAGCGTATTCGATGTCACATTATAGTATAAAATAATAGATCTCACTCCGAATTTCGAAGTTTGTGCGAAATAATAATTAAATATCCAATGTATACGTCCAGGGTAGCGGTCAATGATAATCAGAAAATCTGGATCTTCACTGAAGGCCGCCATCCCCCACATTACGTGGATTGGATTCACTGGAGGCGCAAAGAGAAGGGCAACATGACAGTTTGAAAATACCAGATTGAACTTATTCACTGAGAAAGGAAAATTTGGAATAATTCCATTTCCACCCGTGCTGGCAACATCAGCTTGAACATATCTGTTTTTGGGATCACTTAAGTCTTCCATGACAAGGTTAAAGTTCAGATTAAAATTTACATTCTGGAGTTCTGTATAACTTATATCCCAATATGTGAAGCTCATATGTTCGTAAAATACTTGGATCGTGCAATAGTTAAGCATATTTAGAAATGATGTCAAACTCATGGTCTTTTGAGTTCTTGGATTTTTGCCTCTACTGGATCAAATTAAAAGCAACCCCCATCAATATTTTCTGTTAGATTCAATTACCATAAAACATATACCCAACATATTAAAATTAAAAGTAGGATTTAATTTCCCCTAAAAGTTTCGCTCATCTTCATGCTCCTGCTTTTAGACATCCTCTTGACATGATCCCCTACATTTTTTCCCCACAATATTTTTTTGCTTAATGCAGCTATTTTTATACCTACACAGCCTAATGCAATAACCGGCTACTAAAGATCTATAAAAATATAGAACTGTCAGTGCATGAACAACCATAGTTACCAGAAGCATTCCACTAAAAATTATAAACACCGCTGAAATTGCTTTGGAGAGATTCAGTGGTTCAAAAAGATCAGGGCGTTGCATCGATTCCACAATAGATTTTGTGTAGTTCCGCATATTTCCCGAAAGTTCGCTCGAGGTAGGCATGTTAATCTTATAATGGTAACATCCACTTTCTATAAATGCTCTGATTTTTCGGCCCAGCCTTGAAATACCGTCATTACTTAAATGGAATCCTTTCCCGCGTCGCATCATTGGCCGCTTACCCACAAAGAATTTTATCCAGTAGTAATGCCTACATATGTAAAGCATAAACCATTTGTATATGAAAAATCATGTTAAACATTATACAACAGGGCGCTCTTTTCTACTATGTAGATTTTTTTTAATTTGGCAATTAATCGAATTTTAAACAGTAATGTCGGCAATTGTTTTGTAAATTCATTTTTTAGGAAAATACACAGACCAATGTTTAATTCTAAAATCTAAATATACCCGAAAATCGTTTATTCAATTTTTTGTTGTTCAGCCTGTTTTTTTAAGTTGTTCCATAATAGTTCTGATCATGTGCGGCTGCTTCATTGTTTATGTTCAAATCCATCATGTAAAAAGCTGAGTGGATTATAAGCTTGTATGTACCAACCTTGACAAGTAATCCAACTTCTTCTTTAACGGCACTACAGTATCCACCCACACGGTTCTTCCACACTTGACTAACTCTTTCTCATATCCCTTTGCTAATTCTTGCTGATATGTCTCCATTAATTCTTTCGCACGAGCCTCTTCAAACTTGTGAATTTTAGGTAAAGAGGTCCAGTTTTCTGGAACAAATTCTCGCTCAAACGGGTGCAGTAGGTTGAACGCCAGCACATCTTCGTAGGTGTCCGGCTGATCCTACACGTTGACAGTAAGAATTAGAATTCAGCCTAAAACGGTTGAGATATTACTATGTACATACTGGAGTGAAACCAATTTGGTTCATAAATGATAACATTGGTGACCTCGTCGCCACCATGTCAGGATGCCTCTCCACTGCAAATTCAGATAGTGCTGTGGCAAATTTCGTAACGAATGTGCCCAGAGCCTTCAAAAATTGGAATGCACCAACGGCGTTTTCCTCACCTTCGTGAAGTATAACATTCAAAAATTTTCCCAATGACTCGGGATTTGACAATAAACGAAACTCAACAGATTGGTCGAGCTTGCGAAAGGCCTCTTTATTGTAAATTGTAGAGTTAGTCCAAATATTTGGCGGGCATGGGTTCTTCAAGTTATCCTCAAATTTATGGTAATTGCACACTTGGATTGTCAAATCCTCGAAATAGCTCACACTAAGTTTTGAGAATGGGGCACAAACGAAATTCAGAAGAACTCCAATATATCCTAAGTTCATTTAATAGGTGGATTTATAATTTCTCTTTCATCTCATTATTAATGTTTTTACCATACCTTGCGTAAAAATTACGCTGAGTAAGAACCACGATCCCAATCCAATTCTGATCACTAGTCGCTTTTCCACCTGACCAACTAGCGTGTACGATTGTCCGACCAAGTTCGATACGATTAGTGTCCACGGGGAAACTAATCGCGCAGTGTTTATTACACGAACGTATAGTGTCAAAAGCAACGTCATAATTGAAGTCGTTGACACGAGGCCAATCCACAATAATTTCCGAAATGGTATAAGAAATATTTCAAATTCATACTTCGATTTGGACCAACAGGTAATGAAATTGAATTCTTCATTCTGTGTGATATAGATGTAATTGGTGATGAGAGGATGCATACCAGCATATGACTCGCGGTCACTGTAAATGCAAAATTTTTGAAGTTTAAGTCCATAATTCAAGAATGAATGTTAGTATTTCTCTTCACGAATAACCATCATAACTTACCCTTTACTAGTGTAGCTCTCATCATACACCACTGGATTTGTGAGTTAAATTTTTGAAGTAGAAAGGTAGATGATGTATGGTTAAGTTGGACCCGCAAAAAAATTCCGTATCGCTCAAATCTTTAATGAACTGATGATTTTGTTCTTGCGGATTTCCACATCTGGTAGTATAAGCATGAAAATTATACGAATGTTTTAAAATTATGTCTTGCACGGGAGCCAAAGCTGCAATGGATTCCGTCAGCCGATAATTAAGCGACCCAGAACCTAGCATTATTTTTGAACTCCAGACAATTCCTGGGAGTCGATTGATGATATGGCCAAACGGAATGAACTTGACATAAGGGGTGAAAGTGCAGTGGGCGCAAATATATACTATTTTTGAATCTGCACTAGAATCTGCTTGTTCTTGAAGTTTAACCATAAATATTACAGTGTGAACATTATGAACATTAATACGTTCGATTATTCCAATATCCCTCGTAAAGAAGGTTTGGGATGGAAAATTCAGTACCGTATTTGGAAACCAGCTGGTTAGCCAAAATAAAGTGAATGGACCTTTAAAATACGTGGGTGACTGAATACCTTTGTTGAACAGAGACGCCACTCGCCGTTCCAAAATCAGATTTCGTGCTGACCCAAAGGCATGTAGTAGTTTTGCTAATTCTACCTTTCCAATGTTGTCAGACCCTTCATACCCTACACCTTGAGGTGACACAACTAGTAGGACAATCATGTTTACGATTGCTGATGGCCTAACCCTCCAAGGTTTAATATATGGTAGATTACTTAAATGTCTTTGTTTAAAGAAATCTGTGTAGTAGGTTATCTTGTAAAAAGTGTCCGGAGTTTCAATTTGAAGTTCTGGTGGGAATCTAACATCTAAATTTTCTTGGTCTGTCACGATATGAAGGTGGCTTCCGGCTGACTGAACACCTATTTCGGATAAGAGTGCCACAAGCTCGGCCATATTTTCAAAAATATATTTTTCTGGAAGTTCAAATCTAAGATTAAGTAGAATATTTGTACCAGTTACGAGCATGAATGAATATATTGTGGTGTAAATTATGTTGAATTGAGATTCCTTAATTTATACCGGATACGCGTGTAACCCTAATAGCATCCACTTTTAAGTAAACTCTAATAGGAGCAAATTATTGGGAAATAATAAAACAATTTGAAAAAATAAGCAGCGCAAACAAACAACTACATTTTGCAAGCTGCGTAGGTTGATGCCTACTGTTGGTGGGTATCAACTATGTTTCGACTGGTACATATGTACCCATAACCCGATAATTGACACAAGCAGGTATATTTAAATGTATGCATCTACTATCCTCGTATTTGTGTGTGTCACCTCATTTGCATAAATCTCATTATGCCCATTTTCGGCGATAAGGGCTTTCCATGTTGCGTAAAGTCTATATCTCTCATGAATGAATAAAAATATTGAACTGAGGTCCCCAGCTATAAAAAGTGGACTACATATATGAACTACACCTCCAGAAATTTTAAAAATCTGAATATGCCACTCAACTGCTTCCGAAATAAACTCAAAACCCTCATTGCGTCTGGTTACATCTACATATGTAGCAAATTAACTATACCTTAATTACACATTTGGACGTAAATCAAAAGCATTATTTATGAATCACAAAAATTGCATAAATTGCGTACCACTAACTGTTAGGAAAAGTGTATCCACTGCTAAAACAAAGCGAAGAATATCCAAAACTAGTTACATAATGTCATAGCGCATAAAATATCAATCACACTAAATTGTGCACGTTGTTCCGTTGCGAAATTTTCAAAAAAACGTTCAGCCACTATCCGGATTTTTGAAAAAGCTGTAACTTTTCGAAATCGATTCCTCTCTGTCCGGGAAGCTATTTGCTAATCCTACTCGGCTCGGTGTTAGTACGGGGTGGGTGCTCCTCTCATGGTTGGGTGAGCCCGGCCAGACGGTCTGGCAATGCCAGAAAGGGGAGCCCTCGCAGAGTCCGTTCTCTGTGAGAAGATCCGACTCATCACCAGAGTTATATGGTGAGAAGGACAGTCATAGATTGGAAACCAGTTTGCTTTTAACTGATATCTGTTGACTTTAAAGGATTATTAGCTCACCCTGCATAGCACGGGAGCTATTGAATTCCTCTTGTCTGTCCGTCCGTCCGTCCGTCCGTCCGTTGACGAGTTTTTTGCATCAATTGATGCTGATTAAAAATCCCCTTGTCCATTATAGACTTGTTTGGTCCCACCATTGGTATAGAACAATCCGAGCGCAAATGGTGCAAGTTAATTCAGCAAATAGATCGAGATAGGACTATAATTTTGGAATAAGTAGCACCGTTAGTACCGAGCAATTGGTTATTAAAAATGATGCGTAACAAGTGGGCCATCTATTTCCCCCCAAAAATCATGTCAGAATTCTGTTCTATTTGTTCGATTGTCCTGCACCATTAATGCAAAATTATTTGAAAATTCTATTCTAATCTATTTGCTCCATTATTCTGCACCATTGACGCTAAAATATATAAATTTTATACTTGTGGTTATTCAGCACATTTGGTCTAAAGTTAAATGAAAGTAATTCCGACATTTTATATATTTTCCCGTTTGTATTGCACCATCGGTGCAAGAATGTATAAGAGTCATGATCTATTTTGTCGGCTTATTTTGCACCTTCAGTGCTAACTTCTGTCTAAATAATTATGACAGGGTGAGCTACTTCTAACGTTACTACGGTTTATTAGCTCGAGAGCTATTGAATTCCTCTTGTCCGTCCGTCCGTCTGTCTGTGTGTTAACGAGTTTTTTGCATCAATTGATGCGAATTAATAATTCCCTTGATCATTAGTGAATACATTAGGCTCACCATTGGTATCGAACAATCCGTGGCGAAAATGGTGCCAATTAATTGTACAAATGGATCGAGAAGGGACTACAATTTTGGAATAGGCTGCACCGTTAGTATCGAACATTCGGTTATCCAAAATGATGCGGAACAATTGGGAGACTAGCTGAAAACCGCACCATTGTTGCAGATTAACCGTCACACATGACATGTTCTTTCTGTCTTCCCTTACCCTTGCAATCATGTCAATTTTGTATTCAATATTTCCCCATTTTTTCTATGCCATTAATGCAAAATCTAATCAAAATCGTGTTTCTCTTTTCTCCGCTTATTCTGTACCATCGGGTCAATCCTGTCCCGCTCTTTTTCCGCTTCACGGTATTTTTTTGCGAGGCATTATGATACTAACAGTTACGTACCTCTCACGCCGTTCGATAAGTCACAGCCCTCGATACGTCAAACCGCCTGATATGTCACGTGGTGATATGCACTCTGCGACTTGATAAGCTCTCCTCTTGGTAAGTTGCTCTCCTTCTCGAGTAAATAATTGGGTATGCAATTCAAAAAACAGCGACCAAGAATTTTTAATAATTTTGGATTATTAAAAATACGGATGTTTTTTAATGGTTTATGGATTGTCCGGTGAAAGATAGTGTCAAGGTTCCCCTTACTTTTTCAATCACTTAAAAACTAATTTTGGATAAGTAAAAGAGCACCAAATTTAGCAAATTTGATAGGCTTTCTAAAACTGAAAACAGAATTTGATTATCTCTTTATCCACTTGTGACCACTTTATCCGTCATGGGATGCACCCGACAAAATTCATCACACACTAGACATATCTAAGGATCGTGAAAATGCAAAATTTAAAATTTGGCCTTGTCGACCTGTCCGCCAGAGGACCAAAATACTGACTAGAAACTTGAAAAAGTTTTTCTAAAAAAATCCCAACAGATCCGTGAGGGTTGGGCCCAGACAACTAAAAATTTCAAAAACCTAACGCCCCAAAATCAAGACCAATAAGATGGGCTTCAAAACTTGCAACACTAAAACCGCGCAAAAATACAACAAAGATACAAAAGACGTATCTAAAACAATTTTTGGAAAACTTATTGAGAAAATGTTACAATAGGCTCCCAGCAGTTTCTTGCTATGGATGATGAGAACTACTGCTCCGTTGACCTCAAATCGTCAATCCTGTAAAGTTCTACTCATGTAGAAGTAAAAATGACGTTTGTTCGAAATATAAATTCAAAACCAAGCAAAATTTCCAATGAAATACATAAGATGGCCGGAGATCGACAAAAATGGGAATGTCTCAAATCCATTCGCTTCCACCAAGATTATGAACTTTGAACTTTATTTGAAAGAGTGTCATCAAGAGACTGACCCCCTCTATCAAAAACAAACGCGTTTTGTTTTGGCCGGACATAGCTGCGTGCCATAGCACCAAAATAGTGACAGAGTATTTTCCAGGAAAAAAAGTTGATTTCGTCGATAAGAAAGACAGCACCCCAAAAGTACCTCAGTGCCGACCCAGTGAAAGATTTTGGCCATAAATTGAGAAATAATACTCTCATGAAAAAAGGACACCAAAAAATTTCAAAAAATTTCGACGGGTTATAGAGAAATTCGTCATATGCGTCAGTAAAACGAGTGGCAAAGCGCTCGTGAGGGGTCCTCGACAAAGTTGTCTCTCCACCGGTACGGAGGGGGTATCTGAACCACTGAAGGGTTGAAAAATTTTGGTATGATCATCGTTCATATTCCACCAGAGTTTCGTTGGATTTGATTCATGCATTCATTTGCTGCAGGTCAAAATAGCTTGACACTTAACTTCACCGGACAGTCCATATTCGTAAATAATTTAAGTTCGTTCAGGTTGTCATTTACGTATACATACATCCATAATTATAAACATGATTTATTGATCAGAGTATAAGCTGTGTTCGCAGAGTTTTTTAATTAAAAATACGGATGTTTTTTAATTCACAGGGTTTTCTATTGTTTCTATGTCTGATTAGCCGGACCATAGCTACAAAAACTTAAATTAAATGATGCATTTCTAGAATCTATTTCCTAATATCCATTTTTATACACGAGTGTACGTTTGAGTCATGATTATGTCAAAATTGTGTACCGATTCCACCCACTTATGTATAATAGGGCGAGCTACTTCTACCGCTACAACGGTTTATTTTTATTTTATTTTATTTTTATGTAACCCGATTTCAAAAGTTAATCAGAATTTTTGCTCAGAATTACAAATCTGAAGTTACAAAAATCAATTAATTGTCGGCGATAACCTCCTGATTGTGAGTGATACTTGATCCCAATATACATACATATGTACAGTGTAGAAAACAATTGGGTGCACGTTGACGTTTTTTTAATTACGATATAATGCCGTGTGCTTAGAGCTTCTATACTCCGCGCGAATTTGTATAAACTCATAGCCGATTAATTCCGCGTTGCGGATTTTAAGGTCACCGACAGGTCAAAGTTCAGAATTTTTTAGCAATTCAAAAGGAGAGCCCCAAAATAAAACTCCATGGGTAATTTTTTTCATGTTTCTAATATTTTTTATTGGATACCACAAAGCCTTACGAAGAAAATGAGCTATCGTACGACCGTCCGCGATACAGGGATAGTATAACAGGGGGCGTTAAAATATATATATAAATATAATTATTCGCATAGCGTAATTTACGTACAACGGTCAATGTATTTATCTCTAATAAAAAAAAATGAATATATAATTCATTATTTTGATGATAATCTTACCCCGTGGTATTTTGAATTATTAAATTTATTTTTACAAATTCAGGTTGCAAACAATTAAATCCATCACAAAATCACACATCACATCCTTTTCTAGTCCGAACCTAATGTGCGGACAATATGGGAAATTATTATTCTGTAATCTTATAGAGAACCACCTTAACCGTCCTTTAAGATATAAATAAATTGAACGTGACGTTGTAAGCATCCCATGCTGCTGGTATGGTTAGAGAACAAAATTCTAGAGTTGAATTTAACAATGACCAGTAAGCCAAATTGACCTGATTTATATACTTCTCACAAAATGGTGGATGTTGCATATGACATTAAGATGAAGTTAATTACGAACTCCTTAAATAGTAATTGTGACCATTTTCAAATTAACATTATATTAATTGTCTGACTGAACATGTGAAATATATTTATGTGTTACTACAATAATTAAAATATTATACGTAGTAGATTGTAAAAATGCTTTCATGGAAAATTGCACGTATCAAATAATTGGACTTTGTTGGACCCAAAGATGTTCGTTTTGAGATTAAGTATGCTTCAAGGAATAAAAAACTCGCTATTCTAAGAAACCGTTCCTATAAATTACATATTGGAGTCTTCCACTCAATAATTATTGGAATACCATTCAACTGAATATTCATTAATGTATGTAGATAGTTACATATGTATCCACGAGTCGGTGGAATCCGTTTCCTACCAAAATTGGCCAGCTCGCTTCACAAACAACTTATCATACACAGGTTTATATAACCTTACTCAAACATGTTAAAGTTGATAAGTATTTAGTATGCTTTCATAATTTGTTGGTTTCATATGAAAAGTATATTTATGCCTAATCGAAAAAATCCAATTACCTGGAAGCAGGAACTCAAAAATACTCCGGCATTAGGTAAAACCCGAGTCTATGCCATTTCTAACACTAGCAAAGCATATTTACATACATTGATTAACATGGCAGAGTAGAAGAGTGAATCACCCGACAACGAAATTAGAATAATCCAACGCAAAATTTAGACAAGGTAAAACAGTTTAAAACACCTGGCTTTGGAACTCCTAAGAATCACTTTATTTGTGATTAACGCACATGAAATGTTTACTTTGAAGTTTATCTTCGCCCCATTATTCCTACTAGTTATTAGATCAGCACCAGAAAACCTCCCTACCGGAAATTTTGCATACTTTGGACCCTGCGTAATAAAATTCGTAAAATTGAGCGAAGCAATAGAATCCGTCGACCAAACTGAACGCCTCATCCACGCCAACAATCCAACCAGTCTGGTATTCACGGTCAGCGGTCGATTTAACTTTCCCCACAAAACTATTCAAGATCTAAGGAATGTCCTTGACTTCAATTTTTTTGAGACTTGCACTGTCACAGTTTTTATAAACTTCGGTGCGGAGGACAACCCATTTCGGATATTTTACATATACTACTCTAGAGATACTAACAGAGCGTGGAAACATTCAGTATTTATCCTGATTTCTAAATTACCCCCAGAAAAATTGAAACCCCTCCTGTTCACTCGAATTGACTACCTCCTGCCGAACAGAATGTTTTTAGTTCACCTCAATATTTCCAATCTGGCAGAAATCGAATGGTTTTTTGTATGCTTTTACTGCAAAAGAATCCTCTATCCGGTCAAATATACCCGCCAGGTTAGAACTCTAACCATGCATACGCTTCAGGTACATTTTACGTGTTCAAATAGGTGTTCAAGTATTTATTCATTCAAAGCCTTGAAAAAAGTATTCATTCCTTATTCATTAATAATTTGTTAAAAAATGTTCGTTAATTATTCAAAATTTTATTCACCATTCCTTCATTATTCATTTTATTAAAATTGCACACTATTAGATGAATTCCTCAACTTTCCCAAAGTATTAAGCAATGAGCTAAAAATGAATGATGAAAAAAATAGTCATTCATTATTCATTCACACGAATTGAATAGATACATATTAACTCAATATTAATTTATTCAAAAATCAGAATCAAAGATTCATTCAATATTCATTCAAAATTTTGAAATTAAATGAATTAATGTGAACATGTTTGTTCAGGAATCAGCGAACCGGGAATAGAATCGCTGTCGACATGGGGCACGAGTTTTCCCCCCATATTCCTTGTGATTCAGGGCAATACTTCATCGCACAAAAAAATGTACAATGTGACCCAAATGAGAGACAGCTCTTAACGATAGCGGCCGTTGTAAACGTAACGTTTAAACAATTTCGATACTCAGAAATGCTCCAATTTGTGTGGGGTTACTACCACCAAGGTTTTCGAAGTTTACGATACTATTATTGGGATGTTAGTAAACTCAATTCCTTCCGTTATGAAGGGTTCAGTACGGTGTATTGTAATTTCAATGTTTGGTCAGAAAATTCCGACTTGTCCGTATGGGTGTCCCCTTTTACCCCAGAGGTATGGCTAGTCAGCTTCATAATCGTTGTGGTTACTATATTAGTAGGATTCTTGAGAGTTTTGTCTCGCCTTAAAAAAATTAGGATCGAATACGATCTGCTTAAGGCTTTAGGAGAATCAGTTTTCGCCATCTGCGAAAAATTCCTTAGACAAGCGTCCACCTGCAAACGTTTGTCCGGTTGGATAATTGTGACTTTATACTTCACCAGTTTTATGTTCCCTGCCCAGTACGAGTTATACTTGACAGCTAATCTCGTAGTTCCTCCGAGGTATCAGGAACTTCGCACACTCGGCGAGTTCTTTTCAAACGACTATACCCTTATTTATGCGTCCGAGGAAATCCACAACCTTTCAATCCGAACGGAATTGGAAGACGAATTTGAGCGACAAAAATTGGGGAAATTCCCGCATGAAAAAAACATCATTACCGGGTAAATATTTCATCTAGATCTACTAATCGATCAGGTAACAGTTTGCAACGGTAATTTGTTTTTGATAATGATGTTGGAAAAATATTGTTTATCATGGACTAACCAGTTGTGCCATGGTTTGGTACATCAGCTCGTAACAAAACTAATATTGGCAAATCATTTTTATTCGAAGGCTCAACTGGGCCAATGAGACCGACTACATCAGGAAGCACAGTCCAAAAAATGTCGCCCTGCTTAGCAGAAACCTCGACGTATTTTCATCACTTCTGCAATTGCAACAGCAAGTCTTGAAAGGAGTCTATAAATGTTTTGCAACCAAAAATGTCGCCCTGAACGAAGGAAGATTTGCCGTTTTAACCAATATTTTAAGATTTGAGATTGCCCAAAGTATCAAAATGTTGGACCAGGGAGGATTTCAAAGTGTTTGGGATCGCGAAATAAGGCATTTTCTTAAGTTAAAGGCGATGAAGTGGCCAGAAATGAAAGCACCATCTGACTATATTTCAATGAACACGTTGTGGCCCTTCTTCAAAATTGTGGGGATAGCCTTAATGTTTGTCTTCATTATTGGCATCCTGGAGGTTGTTTGGCCGGGCGGGAAAATGTGGACTCTATTTAAGCTTAGGCTGAGGGACACTTTGACAGTCGGTAAGATATTTGTAACCGTGAGGCTTTCAAATTTGCGCAAGTTTATGGTAACACGGCGTAAGCGTAGAAAAATGCGGGATATCGGGGGAAAAATTTTGACGAAGTAGGGACAATATATATTTTCTTCTGAAATGAAGTTGACACCAATTCACTGCCCACCAAATTGTTCAAGTTTATACAAATTTATGTACGGATTTGCACCAAAAGATTAAAAAATTGACTTGATGGTTAGCAAAGTGGAGGTGATTTAATTAATTCCGTGTACTGATTTCGTACATTGGGGTTCATGACTGGCACAATGCATAAAAAACAACAGGATGTAGTTTATGACTTTCAATCATTGTACATACATCCGTCAAACCCCATT
This sequence comes from Folsomia candida, assembly GCF_002217175.1. NCBI lineage: Eukaryota > Metazoa > Arthropoda > Collembola > Entomobryomorpha > Isotomidae > Folsomia > Folsomia candida. The sequence goes on along the minus strand of NW_019091223.1, from coordinate 284,318 downwards.
GTTACAGCCATCACATTTAATCCATTGTAATTAACAACTTCTGTTCCACATCCTTCGGTCGTGTTCAGAATTTCTCTCTTCACACTCAAATACAGACCATAATTTATACAAATATATACGGACGAGTGAAAGAAATAATGGATAATCTGATTTATTCTTCCATTCCAATAATGACGATTTTCGGGATGCTGTATCTAGCTTCCGTCCAGGGTAAGCTTGATCTTTCCCTAAAAAAATTATTAACTATCCTGAACGAAATGTTATTTACAGGAAATTTTGACCAACTGGACCACAGCTTGGAGGGAGACGTTCCAAGAGAAAGATTTTCCAGAGACCACTACTCTAGGATTTACGACGATAGCGATGAAACAATGCCTTCCCGTGGAGGCATGTACTTCAGAAAGAATTGTGCGTATGGCTGCTGTGGGCACGATCGGTTCGGAAAATGCAACAAATGTTGTTATACTAGGCCTTGGTGAGAATTGAGGCTCAGGGCCATGAACAATTATATCAATAATATGGAGACACATTTGTCACTCAAAATTAAAAGTATTAAATGATATTTTTTTTAAAAATCTGTTTTAATCGGATTTAATTCGCAACTTGGAAAATTAATATTGGAATTTCAAATTCGAAAGATGGCGTCAAGTGAGAAGTAGTCTCCACTGTTAAAGTTAATAAAATGCCAGAATATTAAATCTTCATCAATAGTAATGATATCTATAAAAGTTAAGTTCTAACGGCATTTTAGACATCTACATTATAAGCTGGAAATGTCTGTTGGCAACGTAAGTGAAAGTAATTTTCCGAAACGGAAGTGGAAACGGAGAAAGTTAAGTTTCAAATGGCGCGAAACCGGCATTTCCAGCTAATTATATATGTAAATACAATAAAAAATTAATTCCGTGGAATTATGAACAATCCCACTCAATTTTTATGATAATCAAATAAGCTCTCGCCCGGCGGGAGACGGGCGTATCCGCTAGTATCATATGTAACGCTTACCGAAGCTCCTAGACTACTAGATATTTGCATGTCAAAAATATTCATCAATGTAATAAGTGTGTATTACAGCGTCAAGTAATTACAAAATTTTGCCTATTTGAATCTGCAAAATTTGAAATTCTTATTAGAGGAAACCCCATTTCATGTGTTAACAAAAGGGGGTCTGATAATAAGACACATCATGGTGTCCTCATGCATAAAGTCATATTTTCGGACGTTTTTTTTGTTCAAGCGGTAATCATAATCAGTATGTAGCTTAACTTTTTATACGGACGTTTACACCACTTTCATTTTTTTTTGCTGAATCCTCACTGATATCTTGTAATCATTGGGAAAGGTTGCTGTGATAATATTTTTAGATGGACCTGCTATAGTGGGCCGACCCATAATTAGTTGATAATTTTCGTCTTCAGTTCTCTTATACCTTCTAATTGTTCCCAAACTTTAATCTCTGTTTTCAATACTTTCTCGAAAAAAATTCAGACGCCAAGGCCAGGTGTTCCATGTTCTCATCGTAATTTATTTTTCCATTTATTCCAAGTAAGGTCACTGTGATCTGTTCCACGTAATTTTAGCAAGGACATTTTTCACGGAAGTGACTTTTCCGGTAGGCTTACCTGTGCGTGATGTCTTAAAATGTATATAATTTATTTAAGCCAGTTTGTCATACAGTGCTAGATAAAAGAAGGCAGCCACCTTGTTCTGCTTTTGTAGTTTCGCGAACATGCACGTAGGCTGGAACAAATTTAATGGTTAGGAAAGGAGAAAAATTTCCTTTATTGCTACCTGTTGACATTTCTAACTCAACATACCGTGCGAAGAGTTACTGCTCAAATAATTTTATACAATTTTGTCAGCCTTGAAGCCTCGTAATATGTCTTCCTCCTCAGTATAGCAATGCATCTATGATTTGCTAGGATGATTTTATCATATCATATCTAGAAAGATTCTAAGCTGATTCTATACATACAAATTGATTGGACTACACAGATTCAAATTTACTGTGAAGATAATGTCGCGTTTGTCCCGGATTTGCACCTATTTCTTGTTAATCACAACGTGGTCATATTGTAGCAACCCATTAGGGAGCCCCTTATTTCTTGATGGCGACCTCACTTTCGTCTTCACCCCGGATGGTAACAATCCCGTGGACGTGGGCACAGATTACCCATATTTCCCGGTCGTGCGGAATCAAAATTCTTACACACCACTGCGTAATTTTCTGTTTAACCAGTCACTGTTTTCAGCAACAATTTCAAATGATACATCCTCTAATAAAAAGGTGTATGGATATCGCGTAACCGAGAAATCAGCAAGATTGAAGGTCATTTTCTTCAATCTAGTCACGTCAATTACATGGACGGAAAAATCTGAATCATTAATCTTGTCCTCGTCTATGCTTTTCCAACAAGATTTGGTATTTGGCTATATTCGTGCTCACCAGGACCTTTTATGCCTCTCGTCATGTCAGGTTTTTAGGCACCATAAAACTCGCCTTGTTCTTGGACAAAGGCGCATCAACTCTATATATTCCGTGTTTAACTTGTGATTCCCTGACGTTCTCGAAAGTGAGCACATTGTCACTTCCAGCGATTCAACAAACTTGGGACGATCAGAATAGAAACCTTCACAAATATTTTAGCTTTCTCTCAACGCCAATACCAGAAAGCTGCGCCCTACTTCAGGATAAACTTTCAAGTTCCTTAGATTTGGACTTTTGTCCTGTAATTCCAGTTTCCCAAAAATACAACTTGACTCTGCTGGAATACAGGCCAGGTATGACGGTGCCATTAGAGAGGTGTTTTCTTTACGGGTCCATAGAAGTGCCACAATATAATATCGAGCATAGACGTATCCTTAATGAAATTGTTCTACGAAATATTAATTTCGTAACTATTACCAACCCAGCTTCTCTTACAAATGGAGTGGGTGCATTTGTGTCGCCATTCGATTGGGAGACATGGACCTGCCTGTTAGCCAGCATTTCGTCTGTGACGTTATTATTGCTACTACTCGAAGGCAAATGGACTAAGCAGGACACCCTTGCGACTTTTATTTCCATTGCGGACAAGTTTATCACTATTACCTGTATTTTTCTCGGTCAGGTTGGCGATAGTTCAGGGAAACCGTATAGCCAACTAAGGGTGGTCATAATGCTATTGATCTTATGGCTGTTTGGGAATCTCTTTCTTATGGTAAATTATTATCAAGGCTCGATATATTCATTCCTAGCAGTTCTCTCCCCACCCCGAACTCCATGTGGTGTCGGTGATATGATTAACTTGGACAGTCCTATAATAGCTATCGATAGGTATGCTTCAAATGACGGTTCTGAGCATACATACCTACAAGACGTTGTAATACCGCAATTAATTTCGAGCGTAGACCAGAATCAAAAATTTCTTAAATTCTTAACGCTATTTCAAGCAAAGTTGTTATCTGTGAATGATATCTCTGTGTCCAAAATGTTGTACAAAACTATGAGAGAAAATACATCACGCCACTGCCAATGACCGTAGCATTCATTTTTAGCGATAGATCAACAGCTTTCGCGAGGTTTGCTAAATATTTAGGAAATCGTCACATTGTCCGACAGAAAGGTGACACGCCATTTCGTGTCTTATTTTTCAGGATTGGGCACAAGAACTTGTTCACTCCTTATCGCTTTATTTATTTTAATTCTAACAAAATCTCCTGATTTTAATTTCGGTTTTTGATGCTTCATCATAAGAACATCTTTATTACTCCGAAACCAAACATCCATCTGATTATACTTGTTGACAGACCTAGGCGAACATTCAATAATTCTGTGTTTGCTCTCATTATATGAATCTACTACTTCTTGTAAAATATCATAATACACATTTGTTTTTCTATATGTGAAAACTTTTTGTAATCTCGTCATCAGAGTTCTATTAAACCTTTCGACCATTGCTGCTTTAAGTGGCGAATGGTTATGAAATAATTTTATGTCTTGTTCCTTTAATAAATTATAAAATTGTTTGTTAAAAAATTCTTTTCCTTCGTCTGTTTGTATGAATTTTGGTTTCCGATTTGAGTTTAGGATTAATTCCTTGAAAGACTCTGTTACTGATTTTCCATCTTTTTTTCTTAGAGGTTTAACAAAAGCAAATCTACTTATCTATTACTGAGTATCTATTACTGTTAATAAATATTTTGTTCCCTTGTTTAATCTTGAATATTTTGATATATCTATTAAATCAGCTTGCCAACAATAATCAACTTCGTGGGAAGTCATTTTACGTCTAAAAATTTATGCTTCACAGATTTGTTTGTTGTATATGTTTCATAATGCTGTAGAAAAGTTACAGCATCCTTCAGGGATACTCCCGTTGCTGCAGATAACCGATGTGGTCCACCAAAACTTCCAATATGTTTTGGATTAAAGTAGATTTCTTTCAAAAGTTTGTCTGTTTTCATGATTGAATTGTTTGAAATATCCGAACGCAATGTCTATTTTTCTGAATACAAATATCGCTGAGACTATTTGCACATTTTCCGCTACATTCGATTCCACATTTGGAACATTTTGGAAAGTAAAGGTTTGTTTTTACAAAGTTTGATACTATTTTATCATTCACAAGAGTATTTTCTGAGTTGAATTTATTTAAAATTTTATCGTAGGACAAGCCACGGTTTCGATTAATTAAGAAGTATAAGCAATACCCTCCACACAGATTGCTGGAATTTGACTGAAATTGAGATGATGACTGTCTAACCTTTTTCTCGTTTCTTAATGCAAAATCTTCAAATTCTTTTCCATAAAAACCTAAAGGCATTCCAAAGCTATCAAAAAATTCTAGAACGGACGATTCAGTTTCTTTGTAGAAAGCTCACCAGTGCATCCCTGCCTCGATTGAAGATTGGTTATTACTAATAATTGCAAACGTTTTTGAATTAATACTATCTAACTGATCTTTGGCACAAACAGCTATGAAAAGGTTCATAGAGTTGATTAAGGCATATCGAAGTTGTAAAGAATTCATTATTGTACAGAAATTTGTCTAAATCTGTCAATCTCCAAGATTTTAAAATGTTCAGAATAAACTAAACAATTTACCGCTTCAGGCAGTGCCTTAGCAAATTTTAATTCGATTCTTACACATCCGTTTTTTTCCAACTGTAGTGCAGAATCTGACCCAGTAGACTGATTAATGTCAAATCCAAAAAATGTCTGACCACTACAAAATTCTTCTCTGTCAAAAGTCAAACCTTGATCTTGTCCTGCTGTTCCAAGAGAACAATACAGTAAATAATATGGTAATAACTTAATATCACTGTCAAAATCAAGTTGTAAACCTTTAATAGGATAGGGAACATTGTTCACACTTAATCATATATAATTAAGATTGTAATGGGGGAATACATAAGGATTAACGTCATAGTCCCCAACAAAACCCTTACTCGGAATTAGACAGATGACAATTCTAGTTGGGATTGTACCAAGGAAAACGTTTTCTTCGATAAAGGATTGTGACGATTTTGGAATTGAAAAAAATTTTACTTCTGATTTTTTGAAGGGGTATCGAGCACTATGCCCTCCTTCAAGTAACTTTTGGTGAGACAAGACAATACTAGGATATAAAACATGTTTTCTAACAAATAGACTCGCATCAAGGAATTTTACTTTGGGATTAATCGCGGGACTACCTGAAGCAAGTGCCCCGCACAAAAGGGAAAACGTTTCAACAGCTCTGGCTAGGCTAATGGTAACTGTTGTGTCATTCAAAATATATCGATGTTGATAAGCAAGGTCAAATTTTAATTTATCAATTAATTCCACCGGTTTCGAGGCTTGAATCCATTGCTTTCTTTTTTTGTAGCCTGTGTTAGTATCTTTCAGCGATGCATTATCAGTGTCTTTGTAGAATAGTGGACAAGTCGCTTGGGAATTTATGTAATCAGTTCCGTATGTCAAAACTGTTTCTAAATAAGCTTTGTACATGTAACAGTTATTGCTGGTTGAAACAAGTTGATTATTTATACTAACATGCATAAATAAGTTAGAAGTACTAACCTCTGCTGCTGCTGGTAAATCTTTTCCATCCAATGCAACAACTTTTACTCTAAGATAACAGAAATGGTCAAACAAGTCAAGATATTGCGATGCATTTCCAGTAATTCGAAAATCAATTTTTGCATCGTTATCTTGTATATTTACAACAGGTTTATATTCTGCGTAGAAACTGGATTCAACCGTTGTGTCTGTAGGTGAAAGACCAAATAACTCTACTTGTCCCCTAATAGACGGTTGAGAGAATTCGTTAATTAATGCCATTATCCAAATATATCCCGTTTACTAAAAATTGATCTTCTTTTCTTAGGTGCAGTTGGTGTTTTTCTCTTGTTGCCCGATTTTACGGATGAAGCTTTAGATTTCTTTGGGTTGGACGAGTGATGTGATTCGTGCAACACCTTACACTCTTTTGACGTTGCACCTAGTAAAGCTTTTCGTTTTCTAGAACCTAATCCAGCTCCTGCTTGGGGTTTAAGAATAGATTTTCCAAACTTTGTAGCCATTTTAATAGCATTGGATTTTAGGGCTGTTTTAATTGATTGACCATTTGTAATATCAGATACTGTACTCATAATTGCAGGCGCTGCATGAGGTAGAATATATTTGGTACTGAGCGGTAATCCATATCGACCGATAAATCCCAGAATACTTCCTAGACCACCTGCTTTCTGTCTATAACCTCTAAACACGGGTATGCCTTTACCAATTTGATTCTCTAACACGCGGTGATAGTGTTCGTGGTGAAAAACATGAACATGCTTCATTTTTTAGACTATTAGTAGTGCCCTGGAAAAAGGATAAAAACTGTATGAAGCTTCGTACGCTAAGCAGTTGAATAATGGAACTTATCAAGAAAAGTCTTTACTTATAAACGAAAAATCATGTCATTTTACCTACACCTACCTTCTAATGTTAGCCCACGGTACTATCCTAATAACAGGATGTCGTTATATGAAACTAAACTACCAAAACGTTTGAATTTTATATCTAACGAATATGAAGTAGCTATTACAGAGTTTACTTACGTAAATTCTTTGAAAACGTTTCAGCAAGATGACGCAAGAAAAATACTATTTCCAAATGATCCAGAAAACAATATTGGTCATCGCATGGTTAAAAATAAACAATACCAAGATGTACAGTCACTTGTTGAAGAAATCAATCTCTGCTTAGTACTTAATGACGAAGTTTATGCAAGTTTTGCATATAACCCTGAAACAAATAGAGTACATTTTTTAAAGGGTTGTGGAACATTCTATATAAATGTGTGTTTAGCTAACATGTTGGGGTTTGACTTATATACCCTTGACGATACGTGTCGATTTGACGTTAGTAGGATAGCAACGAACACCCCAAACCTATCTAGGGGAATATATCATATTTTTATATATAGTGATATAATTAAAAGACAAATTGTAGGAGACTGTCTTTGTCCCCTACTAAGAATGGTTAATGTAAGTTCAAAGAAAAATGAAGCCGTGACTCACGAATTTCGTCCTTATTATTTACCACTAAGTCAACTTGAATTTGACACAATTGAAATTCTTCTATGTGACGAATTTGGCGATGAACTTCAGTTTGAAAAAGGACAGTGCATAGTAACGTTGCATTTTCGAAAACAGCAGAATGGAAATTGAAGGTCATTCTCTAAAGCTTTTACATCCCTTCTCGTTAATTATTTCCGAGTTTCTCAATCAGGAAAGTCAGAGTTTGTTAAAAAATTACTGACTCATGATGCACAATTAATTGAGCCTTGCCCAAGCCGGATAATTGTTTCTTACACAGAAAATCAACCTGCTTATGATGATATGGCTAAACATAATATTCGGATTGAATTTAGACAAGGATTGGATTTTGATATGTCCGAATTTAGTAACAAACACCCAACTTTGCTAATAATTGATGATCAAATGAAGGATGTGCTGACGAATGAAAAAATTCAAACGTTATTCACAAGAGGAATTCATCACAATTCAGTATCAGTAATTCTATTCTAATCTAACACAAAATCTATATCCTCAAGGAAAATTCGGACGCGATATACGACTAAATTGTCATTATATGGTAATTATGAGGTCTCCTACGTTCGCATCTCAAATACAATATTTAGGTAAACAGCTTTTTCCACATAATACGAATTTTCTATCTGATGCCTATAAAAGAGCAACTGAGCAACCATACTCGTACTTATTCCTCAATTCACACCCTTTGTGTAACGACAGAACCAGAGTGCTCCAGGGAATTTTTTCAGACAAGCCAAAATACGTGTACATACCAAAATGAAGTACGTTATTGAATTTGAAGGATTTTTACTTCGAAGAGGATTTGTGTTTAAAGAAATAACAATTTGTAATATTAAGTGTACGGAAGACCCCACTTATTTTCAGAAACATTTCTTTATTAAACCCCCCTGTCATTTCAACTCTCTTACTGTACATGAAAAGCGTATAGTGAAGTATTATGCAAATAAACTTCATAAAATTTACTGGTTTGCTGGGCGGGACAAGTTTAATAGTGTTCTGGCGTATTTGTCTACTTTAAATGATGCTGCAGTATACACTAAAGGACTACAAAAGGCAAACGTTTTGAAGAATTTGGGATTTAACTGGACTGTTATTAACACAGAGGATTTATTGGTGGAAAATACAGAGGACTGTTCTGAAAATCTGCCTATACAAGATTCTATTGAATGTCCGCTCTCATTCCATATTGACAACGCGCAATGCTCACATGCTAAAGCATTAAAAATTCTCAACGATTTATCAAGCTACATGAGAAATGAGTCACTGCCTAAATCGGAACCTCTCGTTTCTGAAGAAACTTGTGACATGCAGGGGGTTGAAGAGGAAGAAGATCATTCAGGAAGCATCCCCGGACGAGATACGAGCACTAAGTGAAATTGCTGTAAATATATTAGAAGGTCGTTTTCAAGTAGACGAGGAAACAAGAAAGAAATTACACAAACACAAAGATCAAATCAGGGAATTATCAAAAAAGTCAAAATCACATAAAAGCAAGAAGGAACATTTAGTACAGAAAGGAGGTTTTCTTCCATTCTTAATAACACCCGTGCTTTCAGCTCTTGGTGCAATAGCAGGACGAGCGATTAGTTCACACTTAGGGTTTTAAAAACTAAATATTAAAATGTCGAAAAAAATGAGAGTTGTTAGTGAAGACGAGTATTCCCAGCTTCTAAAAAAGACCAACACAATGGAGCATGCTAAAACTCACTTTTTTACGGACAAGGATCAGGAAGCTACATCAGTTTTGGGATCCTTAATTCCGGAGGATATTAAAGTCCAATTGTACAGTAGTTTAATGAAACGTGTAAATAATCAGTTGAAAGACATTTTAGATAAATCTATTTCCGTTAGAATGGTTTCTGGTGAAGATAAATCATCCATAGGAGAAAGTAATACTATCTCCACTAATGAAACTCCTCCACCTGTAACTCCTTCTAGCACAGAGTCTACTCCAGTTGGTTCCCCTGAAAAATTCACGTTATCTGAATCAGATATAAAAATGCTGAAAGAATTTCCTACCACTCAAATGAATAAAGCTCACAATTTGCTCGGGTTTTTAAAGTGTCATCCTGAAATGATAAAATGGGATAAATCAGGACGAGTAACTTTCTGGGGAAGTGAGTTTGAACCTGACTCTAACATTTCGGATTTAATGAGTTACTCCATTAGAGATTTGAAATGGACCACATCCCCAAACGGAATCAACAGATTCCTGAGAGTGTGTAAAATGTTAAATGTCCCTGCCGCTCTATTTTCAACTGTAGTGAGAAATGATCTTATGGGTACCTTAGATTCTATTCCTCTAAAACAAACAGCTACGCTCAGTGCTCATAAGCTGTCGAGCTTCAGTGCATGGGAACCGTTAAACCAAAATGATGCTCTGAATAAAACCTTTGACCCATATCGTATTCCAACGGGAATTCCCCAAAGACCTCGCAACACTAAGGACGTTACATCAAGACAGAAGACTTCATATGGTTTCCCACATGATAGAATGGCTTTTGACTGAGGTATTCGTTTTTGAATAACAACAACAACAAAAAAATTCCTTCTTAACTTTGAGGTCTGGTTTGTGTAAAAAATTGTTTTAATAATTTAATAAACTATGCTAAAGTAGTACGACATATTAGTGATATGTTCATTGTAGTGTCAGAGCTCATGCGATTCAGTTCTAATCAGGTAAGGTTTTCCGTATTTATTTTAAATACTAAACATGGTTCTCCAAGATGAAACTTTTCCAACTCTGGTCTATAAACCATACGATATTGATAACAAAGATATGTGTCTAAATAGTGATCGTTTAGCAACATTCAAAAACTGGACCGGAAAATGTAAGCAAAATCCCAAAAATTTTAGTGAAGCAGGATTTTACTCTACTGGATATGGAGATCGGCTTTCTTGTTATTATTGTGGAATAATAATCCATAATTGGCTGCCAAGTGATGATCCCTGGATTGAACACTCTATTCATTCAAGTGACTGTCCATTCCTCTCTTTGCACAAACCTAAATTGCAGACTATTTTATCGAAGGATTTAGACCAAAGTTATACTTACCAAAAATATAATGTAATTTTGTAATGCTTTTATATATTTTCAGTTTTATCAAGATAATTATTTTATTGTTTTATTATTTTTTTATTACAGAGTCTATGCAAACAAATAAATTCGTCAAAGGATGAGAATGATGAAAATCAAGAAAATGCTACTCTTACACTCCTTCATAGCCTGATGGAAACATTTCTGTGTTCGGTGTGTAAACTCGAAGAAGCTAATTACATGTTCACTCCATGTTGTCACATTTGCTCCTGCTTTCCATGCTCTACTACCCAAGACCTATGTCCTATTTGTAGATGCCAAATTAAGGGAATAACAAAAGTTTTCAAACCTTAAACTGTACATATTTTATTTATTATTTATATATTTGTAATTGTAATCATTTTATTGTTATGTTTAAACTGTACAATAATTCACTAAATAAATAATTGGTACTTGTTAATTTTAAATATTTTACTTGTTGTACGTAGGAATCAAAAAATGATTGTGAGCAAGTGTACTAATTCCATTGGGTAAAATAAAACGTTTCGAATCAAAACTATGCAAAGCTACTTTTGTATAATTTGCAGTTGTTAGTTTATGATTCTTTGAACGAATCAAATTCATTCTGCACATATATTTTCTTTGCTCAAACAAAGTCTCGATAAAAGCTTTATGAGTTACATGTTTTCGTACTAAAGATTGTTTGACTCCTTTCATAGCAATCTTATGGATATTCTTGCCTGCAAAGGAATACATTTTTGGAGAAACACCCACAAAACTATACATGATTTTTCCGTTACTCTCGTCCTTCATTTTACCAATCACTTTTTTATTTTCTGTAGAATAAAGTGGATGAGTGTGGTCAAAATCACTAAAGTCAAAATCATTTTTCACCAGTCTTAAATCAGCATAAAGATCAGCGGTTTTAATTTGATAGGCTAAGCTGTCCGTATCTGTAAAAAGGAACCTGGCTTTAATTCCATACCATTTTTTGATCGTGTCATAATGCCAAACCTGCATAAACAACTTGCTGAGATCTAAAACCGAAAACGCTGTATATATTGGCTTATCCAATACAATACTAGGTTTACTCATGAAAACAAGTACCAAGTTTGGAGAAAGAATCTCAAATTTTCTGAAGTTCGAAAGCCTGGAATAATATTTTGCTGTTTCAATACTATTAACTATATATACATTTTGCTGATTCCTAACATTCATCATGCTACGTCCAAAAATTGCGTTAACTATTAGCTTGAAGTTCTAGCTTAACTTTTGTGCTCAGAAGAGCAGCATCCCAGCTGAAGCCTGGGAGACTAAAATAGTGACAAGGGTCAAGCTTAAAGTTAGAAATTGCCATATCCCTGTAGCTTTCAAAAACGCATGCCAACAGAAGTACATCTGTTGTTAAATATATGTCGTGGTACGAACCCAGGTCAGTGCATTCGGTTTCAAACACTGACTTACCAAAATCATAATCCTCTTGTGAAATCCCTTCACAAGTGAGGGTGTTATAAAACTCTGAAATATCGGGAAATTTGGTTTCCTTAAATTTATCCCAAGAACTGAAATAAGAATATGGATAGACACCTTTCCTTGAGAGTTTTACTGCCCGTTCTTTTGAAAAATGTTGTATCATTATACCAAACTTGTCATCAAAGCCTTCGGGTTTTGCATGAAGGTTTGTTACAAGAGTATCTAAAGATTTGGGCAGATGCATGAAAGAATCTATGAACATGAACTTATCACAAATAATGCCTATAAATTTTTCAGAGTTTTGAGGGATAACGAACGTATTCCCAGAACCAAATTTCGTTGCTGAACTTAACAGCAGGTGAGAGTCATAATTTCTAAAATTATGCATAAGTACAGGGATTTTGACTTTTTGAATATACGAAGAATTACATTCTCTATGAGCAGCTCCTCTAAATAATCCAGTATTGTGATCATGATCTCGAACTTTTATAGATTGGTGATCAAAATCATGCTCACAAATGTGGCAGGAATCTGCCATAGAAAAATCATATTCTTCCTCTAGAGAAAGTTGTTTCATAGCGATATGGATTTTGTTCCTTTGTATGCAAAAGCTAGCTTGTAGATTCACTTCATCTATAAATTTGTCAATGCTATTTGGACCACGATATTTCGATGTATGAACCAGTTTCTTATTTGGGCCAGTTACTGCAAGATTATATCCTGAAATTTCGTGTTTATCTATTGAGGTCGTACTGGTATTATAGTCTGTGAGTATTGCTTCAAAATCTCCATACATCACAAAGTTACACTTTAGTTTATTACTAAGTTTTTTACTCTCAAAAGAGCAGAATGGAATTTTTCCATCAACGACTGAAGGAACAGAAACCTTTTGAGTTTTAAACTCAAAACCCAAGAATGTTTACGATTTTATGCGTTCTGCTATTTGCATGAGGTGTTAGGCGTAAAACGTTAAGCTGCTCTTCTTGATCAATACCAAACACATTAATACCAATTTTAATATGTTTGTGCCGCTTTTCGAATGCTATGATATCTTTCAACGATGTTGGAAACTTTAACGAAGAGAAATCGTAGTGAGTTTTAAATTTTTCATATTGAGATATTCTTCCACGATGCCTGTTATCTACTGAATCTCCGTGCATGCAGATCAGAAAAGCTGAAACAAAGCAATCATTTTCCTTATTATCGGGATTCACAATGGCATTCTTATTTTTCAGATGGCTGGGAATGATGCACGAACATCCACCCTTTAATATTTCAAACTGAGCTGTTCGTATGTCACAGCCTTTCACTTCATCTAATATCCAACCACTGCCATTTCGTTCGAAGATTTCCACATTATTATCGATTTCATTAACCATGTCACAAAAGATTCTATTAATGTAGAGGGGACTGAGGATAATTTTAAGAGAAGAATTAAAATATTGTTCTGTTGTTTCCATGAATTCTACCTCTTCTTCATCCACGCTTGGATGCATACGTTTAAATTTACACAAAAGCGTTATTTGAAACTTAATGCTATTATAAATTGAAACATTGTGAAATAGAATCTGATTAATTTTAAACTTAAATCTATTAAAAAAATCCCTAACAGAAATAATATTATTATCCTCATGTGTATTTCTAAATTTGTAAGTTTTCATAAAGCCTTGAAAGGCTTCAATTTCAGAGAAAGGGAAAGCATTCAGTCGTAGCCCTCTTCCTCTTTGATCAAATTTCATGGATTTTATAACTCCTCTTTTATGAGCTTCATTGTGCTCTATAAGATCAAAAATGTTGGCTGAGAAGTCACAATATTCACATCTATGATGAGTATTCATATGTACTTCTAACAATTTAGACGACCTGAATGACATGGTACAATATCGACACAATTTTCTCTTGTTTTCATCTCGGTGCCTTAGTAAATGTGACGCAAAATGCTGACGATTTAAGAATCTCTTAAAACATTTCAAGCATTGGAATGTTGTCTTCTTAATACGAGGAGCCTGCCAAAATAAAACAACAATCTCAGTAACTATCAACAGTTTATACACATTCTTGTCTAAGTGATCTCACCATTTTCTTTGTGATGTAAATCTCTCAACTATTATTAGGTTGCTCCGAATGAAGTACTCATACACTAAGCACGGAGAAAAAAAAACAAATTTTGAGAATTAATTGTATAAATTTAAACTTGGAAATTTAAAAATAATAAATAAAAATTAACTTACCAAAATTTCCAAAATCAAAGTCAAGAAGTGTGTATTCTAAAAAATGCTTGTGAGAAAATATGTATGACAACATCTTTTTTTATATCTCGGCGTGACGTCATTATCTTAATACCAGGAATGTGTTTACATATAATAAAACATACCATCACTTCAACTCCAATACTGTAAAAAATATTAATTACCACTTACCACTATTAACCGTATTTTGTAAATAATTGAATTAGTAACCCCTAGGGAGTTATTACATTTTTACGGTATGTACTTATTTTGGAATTTTTTTTGTAAATTACTAAGACTATAAAAACAATTGGCAAAATAATGAGCAAGTTAGTCAATGTTTCAACATTACGTGCAAAGGATTTCCAAAGAAGAAATAAAAACTTTAAAAACTCCAAAATGTCTCAGGGTAAGTTTTCCTAAAACACAAATAAATTAATTTTAAGAAACTAAACAAGCTTTAGGAAAATTTTCAAATGTTGATAAAATATAAACTTGAAATCTTAAATAAATTCCAATATTTACGTAAATTTTAGCAGGGATAAACGCAGTGGCAAGAGCACGAAAAATCTTAGAGGAGGCTAAGCCAGGAAGTCGAGAGTCTGAGGACGCACGAGCTTTTCTTCTTTCTCACCGTCGACAACATATGAAGCATATGTGCCTTCATCATCTTACAAAGGTCCTATTTCGCTTAATTTTGCTCCCGAAGGGGAAAGAAGTGACGATCCTAGTGGACAAAATATTGTCCATTGGGAGGGCCAGCTAGGTCAGGGGTTTTGGCTAAAAAAAAATGGGCAGGCTTATGTCTGCATCAGAAAGAATCAAACCACAGGGGCAAACCTGTCGTTTAAATATTTTCAATCGTTGGTTGCAGCTTACCCTGCAAACAAAGATTGACACAGACCCTGATTATACTACCTGGATCCCATAAATCCTTTCAAAATTAAACTGAATTCTATTTTTTCTTTACCTCTCTTAAGCTGAACAAGTTGGTTGGTCAGAGGAAGTAGATTCTAATCAGGGCGTCTATAAAAATTCGGAAGATCTTATAATTATTTCAAATAACGATTATATAATGGGACATACACAGTTTTTTCACTTCTTGCCTATAACACTCCAAAGAAAATTAAAATTTGTTAAATCATGTAACGTAGCTATGACTTCGATTTTCCAAGCCAAAGAAAGCTTTCTTTTACCTGACAATTTTTGGTATCCCGTTTTGATGGTATCTCCTCATTATATGGATTGAATGTAGTAGTTGATTTCCTACATATTTCAAATATATAAAAATAAGTCGATAATTATAATAGTTTGACTAACAATTGAAGTTTAAATAAAAAATGTATAAATATTAACCTTCTAGACGACTATAGAACGGTCCACTTTATTAGGAAGACCTTTGAAAGTAAATTTCCAACAAAGTTGCACCCTCAATCTGCTGGTTATGATTTGTACTGTCAATCCGGAGCGTTACTTAAAGCAGGGGAAATGATATTGATGGATATTGGGATTCAAGTTAAATTACCGTTGGGCCATGTTGGTTTGATTAAACCAAGGTCTGGGTTAGCGTTGCGGCATAAAATTGACGTCATGGGGGGCGTGGTCGATGAAGATTTTGAAGGAACTTTGGGGGTTATGCTAATCAACCATGGGAAACTTCCATATCAAGTTGAACTTGGGGATCGTGTTGCTCAGTTCTTGATTATAAAACTCCATAATGGACCGTTGAAGAAGTCTACGTTTGATGAAGTTATTACCACCACAGCACCTGTTGCTTCTCGGCGTGGAGCCAAAGGATATGGCTCCTCTGGAAAATAAAAACGAGCAATTTTTACTATATTCAATATAAACTAAGTAAAATTTACTTAAACTTAAATATCTTCGCAGCTAATGTTAAAATTTCACCATCCTTCCTGCACGACCCTTGATTCAATAAATAAAACACACGCACAAACTTAATCCAAATATTTAATCTAATAACTGAAATAAATGTCCTCAAAAATGTTAATATTTGTTACATAAAATGTCTCCTATATTGAACTGTACCTGAAGAACATGCTTGCATTAGTTGGTGGGCGAGCTCACCAGCTTGTTGGAGCTACTAGTGGAAGAAACTTTTCTCTCTTGGTCGAGTTACTTTTACTTTCCGCTGTAAGACACAATGTTGCAGTAAGACGGAATATGTAACTTGAAAAGAAAGAAAAAATAATAATGAAAATCATAACTAAAATCTAAAATAATTAATGAACTAAGCATACCAAGCTTAATTTTGCAAATATTTTGCAATGAAACATGCGTATTTTCATATGTACATATATTTCATGTAACCTACACACTTACCAGAAAATAAAACCTTCATTTATCATCCTATCTTTGGTGCTGTTGTTACAATTTATTGATATCAATCTCCATCCTGTATGACCCTTCATCACACAAACACACACACACACACACACACACACACACTTTTGCAAGTATTTATTGCAATATTAAGATTGAAAATATTAATATTGAAAATAATCTCCTCTCAAATGTGAATATTTGCTTTGCAAATTGCACGTTGCATTTAAGTTGATATTAGTAGTAGTGAATAACGTGCATGGCTTACATTAGTTAATGAGCAAGCTCCTTGTAGCAGCAGCTGCTCGGAGAGAAAACTTTTTCTCCTG
The DNA here is from genome assembly GCF_002217175.1 of Folsomia candida. Taxonomy (NCBI): domain Eukaryota; kingdom Metazoa; phylum Arthropoda; class Collembola; order Entomobryomorpha; family Isotomidae; genus Folsomia; species Folsomia candida. Next base: position 267,345 of record NW_019091223.1, on the reverse strand, counting down.
GTGGAGCTTTTATTTCACTGGTCTCCCATCCGCACGCTAGGGTGCGGAAGCACCTCGCTAGTAGAAGAAACTGCTAGTAGAAGAAACTTTTTTTCATTTTAATATTTTGTAAACTTTCTCTCTTTCACTTTCTCTCTTTCACTGGTCGCACTTCCGCTCCAGCGGAGCGGAAGTGCGACCATAAGCTCATCAAATATATTTAAAGTAGTAAAAACTACTTAAAATCGTAAATGTCGGAAAAGTGCATGCCATGTTTGATGCTTGTCCAAGACGCTGATCGACGTGAGCTTAGTATCCTACGTCTTTAGTTAGGGACCAGAGAAAAGTAGATACGTCTCCCTAAAGACGACCTAGAAGGCTTAAATCCATAAGAATGCATAAGCCATAGACTGACCAATACGACCCCAGAGATCCGTTTTCGACCCCCCCCCCCCCCAACTTTTTCACCGTAATAAATCTGTAATAAATCTGTTATCTCCGATATTCAATTTTCTTACCAGCCTGGAAAGGTTGGTTATTTGTTACCTCCTTCAAACCCGCATGGCAATAATTACTCCTACCCGGCAACAAGATTATTGTCCTGACCGTTGAGCCGTATTTAGTTACCTTCTGGTAGTGCATATCGCATGATTATCTACTCTTTTATATTCATACATCAATATTTAGATTAGTTTATTATTTAGAGCAAAACAGATTCGCTGCATGGCTTGTCCAGCCCACATTTGAGTTTACAAGGTTGACCTTTCTTAACTTGACGTTTTACTTTGTCTCTAATATAATTAAATAATCCTTCGTTTCTTCTATGTATCTATTTTTGGCCAAATAAAAACCATACGTATACCACCGCTAATTTCCTGCACGCTAAATTATCGATTTGTCGATTATCGACAAAGTCATATCCACGTAGATCAGGTACGATATTTTTCAAACTGTTTTCGTCACAACGTCTGCTTTCTCAATAGAAACACATTCACACACTTTTTAGCATTCTAAGAACCTTAATTTTTCACTAGTCTGAAATGATGGTGCCCAAATCTTCCCAGATTATCTCCTTTCTGAAAACAAAACCCTGGAGACTTTTCCGTTCATGGGAATATTGGTTGTCAAGACTCTACCAAACTGCGGGGACCTTCTGTTTGCTTCCCATTTATTGGGAGAGGTCCACTAACACTGTTCAATATGAGAAAAGGTGGCTCAAAATCGTTACCTGGGCGGTATTAACGCTCTATCTCACGCTGGACTCGACCTACCAGTTTTACGTAATGTGTACAGCCCCCTACAAGGCGATGAGTATTTTCGACATTCTAAAGATTTTACTCCATGGATCTCGTCGGATTGGGGCGTCCGCTTTAATTATAGGATTTTCCAGCAATATGAAAAATACTGTCAAGTTGCTCAATCAAACAATTGACATTCATCACAAACTTAAACGTATGGATGGTTACTTACAATGGAGGTCTCCCTACGTATGCTCACAGATTTTGACCAAACTAGCGCCAATCGGTCACAAACATAATTGGTATGCAATTTGCAAATGGCACTATCTGCCAATGCGCAGGTTTGGCCGAGATATTTGCATCCAAAGTGGGAAAAATGCGCAGCAAAGTTGGAAAATGAAAAATTTTCCAGCCTGGGGGTGCGTTTTCTTCTCTTTTTTATGCAAATATCTCCGCTAAACTTGAGTACTAACAGATAGTGCCATTCGCAAATTTCATACTAATTATATTTATGATCGATTGACGTTAGTTTGGTCTAAATCCGTGCGCATACGTTGGGATACCTCCATTTGTTAGTTATTAATTACACGGTAAATAATTTTGCGGTCATGTATGTACATAGTTTGATCGGTAGTTTGATGGATGTATTTAGGTAACTACTACGGGGATGAAAACGCTCTCATTGACGATGGACTACTTTACGTAAACTTTGGCACGATTGTCCTCCACTTTCAGCCACTTGGACCGACCCTGCAACATTTACAGGAAAGAGGAAGCTTTCGTTATTGGGGGGCTCGCTATCTCCCACCATCATTTTATAATTCTGCATTTGGTACTGTTTTTACAGTTAAAATAAAGTAGCTGAAGTTACTTAATAATTCAGAAACAAGCTAAATATATTTTAAAATACAGGTATCGCCATTTTTGGCACCATGGAACTAATCCTTTGCTACGTCTCAATTTTTGGAACTGGATACGCCGCGACGCAGGTTATCGTTTATGCACAAACGACACGACATTGGCTGAACATTTTGGAGTAAGTTGAAGAAATTAAATTAAGTAAATTGGACATTAAGTAATAATTTGTACGACAATATTCTTTATAATCCTTGGTAACAATTTGACTCCGGTTAGTTCATTTAGTCAAATTGTAAAAATTTGGTTACCTGATTCTGGTTACTGGCTATCTGATCGGAATGCAAATTAAGCTGTACCAAAAGTTTTGCTTTATAATCGAAATTTATTTAGAAAAGATTCCCAAAAACCGCTCGCCAAAGCATGGCTGACCCTCAAAAATTTAAAGCTCTACCGAACTCTTGCAGTTTTAAACTGTATCCACAACGAGGCGTGCTCACCTGTTTTATGGCCAAGTACGACAATACTTTTATAACAATTTAATACTTATTAGTTAGTAAGTATAACTCGATCAAATCCTTACACAAAATATGGGTGCCATATTTGTAACCGACGGGTTATAACTTTGCTTTATTACGAATCTGTAGAAAAATTATAACCATTCAGTAACAAATATCCTAACCAGCAACCGTTTTAAACCTTCTCGATTACATGGCAAAATTCTTATATTTTGTTTTTGGATTTGATTCAAATATGTATATTTGACGACCGATACGTTCCAATATTTCCAGTGTCACAACATGTCCTCTGCTCTGTGCATGTTATTTGTAACGTCCTCCTCATCAAGTGTTTTCGCCTTCTCCCGCTTCTGATTGGTGCCACCCTCTTCTTTGCCACCGTAACGATTACCCTTTTCGAGAAAAATTGTCTCAAAGCGGCCGCCGATGTTTATGAAATTTCCAAACGATTTCGTGACCGAATGAGGCGGGACGATTCGAAGAGAAATAGAATTGTTGGGAGATCCTTGAGGGGTTTGAGGATTAAGGTGCAGGATGCTTACTATTTTAAAATATCTACTTTCATCACGTTCATGCAGTCCGTGGTGGAAAATACGATTAATGTTATGCTAACTTTCTTCTAATGGTAAGTGTTGTGGAACCAATTACAATATCACATCGATATATGTTTATTTTTTATAAATTAGAAATAATTTTTATTTGTAAAGCGTATGGCGGACATTACATAACTTATAAATCAAACCATAATCATAGCTCCTGGAACTTCGCAAGATTTTGGTATCTGGGCACTGTACCCGTTTTAATTTATGACGAGCAGGGTTTAACGTTACCCGTCTTCTGAGCATTTTCCAGAAGCCAGTGGAGAAAATGTGTAGGTAATGGCGAAAATGGCACCAGGAGGTAAACTGATATGACATGTGGTGATAAAGTGAAAAATAAACCTTCCCATTTTACGGTCAATTAATTAATTTGTATTTTAATTTAAAGGATTACCTTATCAAAATATTTTGAATCCAAGTTAATTTAGAAAGTTGATCTTTCGGAAAATTTGAGTCGTCGATTGTAACCAAATTCCCCATTCTTGCCATTCACAACTCGCAAGTCACTATTCTCAATTAAAATAGTAACGATATGTATTTTCATGATCGATGGTCAAATTATTTTACAGTATTACACAATTTAATTCTTTAATAACCTTAACGACGTGTACTTTCATACAATCCGTTACAATTCGAACTCAATTATGCAAAATGCAACATTTCTAGTAGTAATGTTGTACTGTACAGATTTATCCCTACTTTTTCCAATTCAGTACTGTAACGCCACCCTATCCTCAATGTGTAAATACGTATCCCTGGTCCGGGTGTATATCTATCGGTTCTCCACTTTCTTTAAGCTAAATTTTGTAATACAGATAATTTACGAAGCTAACGACTTTTGTGATTTTAACCTGCCAAATGCCTTATTATTACTCTTATTACTATACTGAAAGTTATGTCTTACAAAATTATTGAAGTTAACATACTATAACTTAAACAAACTTTTTACTATTTTAAGTATATCCTTAAACTCTAGTTTCAATCACTTTTGGAATTTAATTTATCTTGTTTCGAGAGCTGACCATCCTGAAGATTGTTCTTCAAGGTGGTTTAAACTTAAATTGGATAAGATTATCAGATTCTTGCAGTTAAGAGACCCTGACTGTCCTCATTCCATATCCAACCACATTATTATAAACTTCCTTCTCCTTCCTCCGTGCTGATTTTATTCTACTCTGATGACAAGAATTTACCGAAGAGTTCTTACGGCCACTGTTACTACCTAGAACCTTCCGAGGTTTATCCCCCAGCCACAATTACTTAGTTAAATACAAACTACTCACAATGGAGGCGCAAACCATGTTCAGCCCGGATAATTTTTTGACCTTACTAGTTTGAAAGAGCAAGTCTTTAGAAACAACATTTGGTTCGGCACTTGCGCAGATGCGCAAAATTCAGCACGTTATGGGCGCCGCTAGTTCGCAAAAACGCACCAAGTTGAGCTCGCGCTGGCCATTGCCCGAAAAATCGTGCGTTTCTGCGAACTTGCGGCGCCCATAACGTGCTGAATTTTGCGCATCTGCGCAAGTGCCGAACCAAATGTTGTTTCTAAAGACTTGCTCTTTCAAACTAGTAAGGTCAAAAAATTATCCGGGCTGAACATGGTTTGCGCCTCCATTGTCAGTATATTTAAAATAATATTGCACTAATTTGCTATGACATTATAACTATGGTGAAAAGTTGTATCTAACAATGCATAATCGGTATCGCGAGCACTAAAGCTTGTAACAGTACAGTTCAGTTAATAATCTGAATATTTAATTGCCAAAACTACTAACATTTATTTACAAAATGGAGACAACTACACCTTATAAACCAATATTTTTCGACTATATAAGCAAACGTACAAATACCTACTAACATCGCATGCAGGAGAAACAGCAGGCCAATTTTTTCTACCCTAATCGCCTCTCCCTCCTTCGAAACTTCTGGAGAATTACTTTCTTTCCTTCCAAAAACAACTTTTTGGAAATAATTTGTATAATTCTTTTCTGGAACTCCTTGTTCCACTCTAACACACCCTCGACAGACATAAATTTTTTATAGTTCTTTCCCCACATATCTGAAATCCCAGCCTCAGTCAGATAACCAAGGTATTCCTCAAATATTATTCCAAACGGATTTCTCGGAGTTACCTAGGGCAACATCAATGTACCTAAACGCCCCTCGTTACTAGATATTATAAAGTACTGCCTAAATAAACCCAAGAAATTCTCCATCTGTTCAAGTATATCCGAGGGGTCAATTACAGCAAAAATTAAGGGTCGTGGCTTGTCAATTGCCTTATCTAAAGATAATCGTAACGCAGTCTCAAACTTATTCCCCATCGACCACCCTGTTCTAGCTTTGAGATCATTCAACATTTTGCGAAACTCGGGTGAATACCCTGTTGCGTTTAGCATTGATGGAATTGTCAATTCCTTAAGTGAACTAACTTTTCTATTTTCATCAACAACAATATGGGTTGTCAGAAATGAATAAATTGGAATTTCCTTTGTTTTAACTAACTCGTCTGCATCCTTGGGTAAGTTTGTCGGAACCCTGTTGGATGTAAACAGAGAGTAGAATTCCCCACCGAACATGCTTGCCACGAGAATGGCATTAAACAACCAGATTACGATTACTACGTAGGTTATTACTCTCAGCCTAATAAACTTCTTTGCATCCGCTGGTTTAATAATAATACATTTCATTTGCTTTAACTAACTCCTGCAGGTTAGTTGGTAAATTGGTAGGCACCCTGTTTCATATAATGATAGAGTAGAATTCCCCACTGAACATGCTTCCCACAAAGAATGCATTGAACAGCCAGATTACGATTACTACGTGTGTCAGCAAGACTCGGAGCGGTATAAACTTGTTAGCTTCGGATGGCTTGATGATAATACACGTGCCCTGCTGCAGGAACATGCTGACAGTCCACATAATGGGGGAAACACAAAGTCACTATTCATATAAATTATTACTGTAAAGTAGCTTCCAAAAAAATTAAGATGAAGAAGGTCCAACCATCAAAAATCGTTAATAAGGATCTTGCACTTAGCTCCATTGGTAGCGCATAAATTGCATACTGCACCTTCCTGAATGTTATGCTGTGCTTTAGCCACAACGATCTCAAAACACTGCCCGGCATCAAAAACCACTCGTTCATTTTACTTCCGTCGAAAATTTGATTTGGTACTGCGTGACCTATACGATTCTTAAATGAACTGATAGTTGTAAAGTTCAATGTAATCCTTAATTCGGATATTGGGCAAGTTGTGGGTGGTGTGTCCAACCCGATGTGCCTTAAGCTACATGGGACTCCCCAAAACTTACGGTTACCAAAAGGATTGAAATATATAGAATGTTGATGCATATCTTGGATCAACTGTTTGTAATGTTTAAAGAAGTCTGGTAAAGTGCTGTGTTTAATTGCGATCAGATTTTTTAATAAAATGCTTGGATCATTCTGATTGGTTATCTGTTGTGGTGGATTACACGTATGGCATACAACTGTTAAAAATAATCATGATATGATCTGCCAATGATGTATGTCAATTATGTGCATAGCATCATTGATTAGACCACCAACTATTATGGGTGGATTTGCATCAGTTTATTAACCTGCTAGGTTATGCATGCATTATGAATGCATTAATTGTACTTGCTTAAATACGACATGACTTGATCTTAAATAAAGTAGTCGCTAAATGTACTCGTTGAGCAGATGAGCTAAACCCTTATTTTGAACACGTTATCAGCACGGCTCTAGTTACTGCTCAACTTAATCTGAAAAAGATTAATATGTGAAAAGTTCTACTATATAAAAAAGTGAGACTGAGACCAAGATCTGAAAAAGACTTGTGACTAATTCAACATTGTTAAGTTGTTCTAATAGTAAGTCAGAAAATGACTTCGACTACAAAAATTTCCATGAGGAGATTTGATACTTCATCCATCTCCAAGTTAAACGGAGAAAATTACACGGTTTGGAGGATAAGGTTAGTGTGTTTCTTTAAAACTCATCAATTAATGGAAATTGTTGACGGGACACAAATACTCCCAGCCGCATCCGGACCTGACCAAGAAAATTGGGACGAAGGCAACAACGAAGCCTTAACGATCATGTTACTTACTATGACAGATGAACAAGTAGAAACGGTATTTGGTTGCAAAACTGCACCAGAAATGTGGGATAAATTGAATTCCATATATCAAAGCACAAGTGGAGAAAACAAACAAGCCTTGTGGCAAAAGTTTTACTTGATTATGGCTGATGAAAAATCGCCAGTTAAAACCATGATTCAGATACAGAATATTGCTTCACAGCTCAGAAGCTTAGGAATAGTAATTGATGACGTAGCTGAAGTGGCCAGAGTAATTTCAAGCTTAGCGGGAGATAAATACAGACAATTCAGGGAAGCCTGGAGATCGGTGGACGTAAGTAAACAAAGTACTGCTCTACTTTTATCACGACTAAAAACTTTGGAGCTTGATGACGAAGAGTCATATAAAAGCAAAGCTAATCAGTCGTATTTTGAAGATGAAAGTGAGAGAGCATTTAGTGTCATGAAACCATTCAGTAATTGTAAAATTGGATCTACCCAAAATGTTTGGATTAACGACTCTGGTGCTGATCGACATTACTGTGGGCGACTAGATTGGTTTTATGAGTATGAAAAATATTCGAAACCAATATCTGTCAGTCTGGCAGATAATTCCTATATGTCTGTAAAAGGCACGGGAAAGGTGAGAGTGAATGCACTCGTTAACAAGAAGTGGAAAGAAATTGAAATTCACAATGTTAAATATGTGCCTGGAGGTGCCAACCTGCTCTCTGAAAATGTTTTACTTGACAAAGGATTTGAAGTCAAAAAGAAAGGAAATAATACAATCGTTTATTACCGAAATGGTAAGCGAGACATTGAAGCTGAAAGAAGAGATGGGCTTCAAGTTATGAAATTTAAACCGATAATCAACAGGGAAATGATTTGCATGATGGCTCACCATAACTCTGAGTTTTTAAACAAAACTGCAGATACGAAAGATGTATATGGACCAGAAGCAATGGAAAGTAGCAAGTTCAAGGTTGATGAATGCATGAAAATAAATTCTGAGATCTCAGTTGAAAAAGCTGTGATATTCGGAACCGGAGAATTCACAAAAATCTCAGAAATTGAGGATTTGAATTGTTTTGTTGTGACTGATGAAACGCCCTCATTCTGTAAACCAATAATGAATGTGAAAGAAGAAATTATTGTCACCAACACTACAGAAAACAATGTAAAAATACCTACATATAATGATAGAATAGATTATAATAGTCAAAGGTTAATCTCATTTGCCTCGGAGAAAGAAAATATGTTTCGGCTGAATGAATTGCATACGAGTTATCAAGCTTTTAAAAATGCAATAAACACTGATATTCTGCACAGACCTCAACGTACGAAAAGTACTGAGGAAGCCCCACCTGAACAAGCAGTTAAACCTGTCACACGACGAGATGATACTAAAAAATCAAACCAGAGAAACCCAGGAAAAAATAAGAAAAAGAGGACGAGTGCACGTGCATTAATTCCAAAGAATTATTAAGTTTAATGCACCATGGTCAGAAGAATTTGAGAAGTTAAAGTTGTTTTTCAGCATAAGAATTCTAGCCCTGATCAGATTTCATGGAAGGGAAGTCTTTTTTCGAAGAGAAAAAAGAACACACTTCCGTCAGTCCAACTATGTGCTGAAAAAGCATAACATAAGCGAGTATCAACCTCAGCTCATTTTAATGCAGACCTGTATGCAGTTTAAAGGGAGCGAGCGTTCTACTTATGAGTTTGCACTCATTGTTTTACTTCTGTACATGCATTCGAATGCATCAGAAGGAATTTCCCAGTATTTAAAAAGGAGAAAATCTGTGAGCATTATTTATGGGATTGGCCTATTCAAATTGGTAAAACCGAAAGTTTTGTCCAAAAATGTGAACTAAAAAGGGAAAACCTTTTGTGGAGTTTTATTATTTTGGTGCCCGTTCTCAGCAGCAAAGAATATGTGGAGGAGCAGCAGCAGTTCAAGGAGCAGCCTACCCTACTATGGAGCTTGGTGATGGAACGACCCGGAGAATAATATTTAATTAGATCATATATGTTTAAAGGAAGTGTTAAAAATAATCATGATATGATCTGCCAATGATGTATGTCAATTATGTGCATAGCATCATTGATTAGACCACCAACTATTATGGGTGGATTTGCATCAGTTTATTAACCTGCTAGGTTATGCATGCATTATGAATGCATTAATTGTACTTGCTTAAATACGACATGACTTGATCTTAAATAAAGTAGTCGCTAAATGTACTCGTTGAGCAGATGAGCTAAACCCTTATTTTGAACAACAACTGATAAGGTATTCGACGTCACATTGTTATATAAAATGATGGATGTCAGTCTAAAGTCCGAATAAAGAGCAAAATAGTAATTAAATTGCCAATGAATACGTTCCGGGAAGCGGTCAAGGATGATTAGAAAATCTGGATCCTCATTGAAGGCTGCCATCCCCCACATTACGTGTAACAGAGGCGTTGGCGGGGACAAGAGAAGGGCGACATGGCAGTTTAAAAATATCAGATTGAAGTTACTGTTCGGGAACGGAAACTTCGGAACAACTCCATTCCTATCCGTGACACTAGCATTAGCTCGAATATACCTGTTTTTGGGATCACTTATATCTTCCATCGCAAAGTTAAGGTTCAGATTCAAATTTAGATTTTGGAGTTCTGCATAACTCGTATCCCAATTTCTAAAGCTCCTACGCTCGTAAAATACTTGAATCGTGCAATAGTTAAGCATATTTACAAAGGATGTCCAACTTATGGTCTTGTGTGTCTTAGAGTTTTTCCCACTACTGCTCTGACTGGACGAGTTAGATAAAATTAAGAGTAGCAAAACATATCTAATTTTATAGAAACATTGCGACCTCAAATATAATAAAAATTTTGGGATATATTTATAAACAATTATTTATAACAGAATGATGTTGGATACCTATGTTAATCAAATAATTTTAGGGAATTAAGTTTTTAGCGTTCTATAACTAGCATAAAAACTTTCAAAAGATAGGTTTCGCCTGGCTAAAATTCTGCGGATAAATGATCCTTAGGTAAATAAGCATTCAGGTATGTACATATGTATTTTCATATTTGTTGGATCAATAAAAAGTATTATTATAAACATGTAAAAAGTATGTCAATAGGTCATCAGTAGTTAGCTGTACAACACGCATATATACATAGGTATGTACCGTAATAATATTGATAGAATATTGTATTACAATTTTCTACGTAAATGTATACTTGACTCATTAATAATGAGATATTGGTAAAGACATGTACTTATATGAAATAAACGTGTAGAAAATATTGCGTGGACTTAATTTTTTTCATATGTAAGTACATGCAAACATCAGTTTGTACACGAGGGTGTGGCTAAAGCGTCAAATCATAAAATTGGATTTAACAACAATAAGAACGTTGTTCTTTGCAGGTCGTCAAACTTATTCATGGCATCACATACAATTAACTATAAATACAGGGTGGTTTAAATGTCAGGTTACAATGGAAAATTTGTCAATGGGAAAAATTTGCAAATTTCCATTAGTTATGGATTTGGGATTGAGATTTTTATTAATTTTTATCAAAACTTATGGAACACGGATGACAAGATTCTTAAAAAAATTAAATTTCACTAGCACAATTTCGGTAACTAATGGAGATTTGCGAATTTTTCCCATTGAAAAATTTTCTATTGTAACCTGACATTTAAACAACCCTGTATGTCGTTTAACCATGTTAGTTAACGTTTTATGGGTTTATATTTAAGTATTTTTGTTTATTACTATTTGTAAATAACTCATTTGTAAGTACTTTTCTAATAACTATGGCAACATATAATACTAATTGAAGAAATCATAAGACATTAGTATATACGTATTCTTTATTCGCCCCTATAATATGAGTGTCCCTCGTCTTTGTGAAGGCGAGGTATTTTCGTGCTTTAGGGCACTGTTCTTTTGTCTGTGAAGCAGTGTAGTTGTAAGTTTTCTTGTCTCTTCCAAAAAGTTGTAAAAAATTGGTTGAGTTTTTAATAAATACAAGTTAACTTAATTGACGACGAGTGTTAGTTCGTCACTTATTCCCTCAGCCCTTCTTAGGAGAGATTGGAGAAACCGACTGCGACGGGTCGTTGCGGAGGACGGTCTCAACCCGTTGAGTATCATTTTATAGTCGATCTCAACACTAATATTCAAAGAAATTATGGTACTTATTTTATTCACATACCAGAGATAGGCAGGAAGCGGTTATTTCATACTAATCTAAATTTATATAACCGTCTCAATAAAATGTCTTACCTTGTCTTCATGTTGGCACTGAATAAAATACAATAATTCCAAGAAGAATGTTTTTATAATATCCAATCCCGAGATGCAGTTCTGAAAATTCTCAAGTCCATACAACATTAATTGTCTGAATGAATAGGTGATATAGGTAAACAAATATTTCATGTTCTATTTAAATAATTTTAAATAATAAATTGCATTTTATTTAATATATACGTAGAAGATTTTGACATATGCACACACAACAATGTTTCATTCCTTGTAAAAACGTTCAATACGTAACTACCTGCAAGATTCAGGTAGTTATTTTCAGGTTTCTGGCTGAAACCACAGAATTTGTATGACATTGTTTGCTTGAAAAGGTCACTAGTCCAGAATATCTACAAAAGGGTTAAACTCTTCCTACTTTTCGAGGAAATATGCACGACTAAAAATAAATAGACCTCCATATTTACATCACTCTTTGTCTTAATTTTGTGGTGTTTGAATACTTTTATTTTCCACTGCGAAGGGAATGGTGGCGTAGTTAAATCAAGGTTATTTTTTAAGTTTCGTTTCTACAGACATCAAATATTTTTTAGCATAAGGGGAGATCCATAAATTATGTCACGCAAAAATCGAGATTTTCTAGACCCCCTACCCCTGTTAACATGTGTCACATAGGCACGATATCATTGGAGCCTTGGACCCCCCCTTCCCCCTCTCGCGTGACATAATTTATGGACCGTCCCAGGGTGCATAAACATTTTTGTTGTCCGTGGTTTCTCCTAAGGGGGAAATGCAAGGATGAAATGTTTTTTGAAAAGTTAAAAGTTCGGGAATTGTATGCAATTTTGCAAGGGATTTGGGTGGTTGTCATGGTAAAAGTACATGCAATTCCCGATCTTTTAATTTTTCAAAAAAAATTTCATCCTTGCATTACCCCCTTAGGAGAAACCACGGACAACAAAAATGTTTATGCACTCTGGGACCGTCCCTAATGGCATGTCAACATAATCAGAGAAATTAATTTATAATTTTTAACATAGGTATTTCAACCTTCTTATTCAATTAATAATCATGAGAGTACAAAACAAATCACATAACTAAATAAAGAACTAAAACTATGATTTGTATCGAGGTATGATAAAATTATTATTATTATTATAGTTTTTTTTAATTATTGGTAAAATATTAATTTTGTATATTACGACAAATTTTGCCTACGAATTATGGCGGTGATTTTCTTCTTGAGAGGACAATATCATAATGCCGTCATGGGTAGGAACTAAGCATTTTTGTCCTCTCCTTCATCTTGATGACCACGTGAGAGATATCATGAATAATTGCAATTACAATATAAAAAGTAACATACAACTTAACTTTACTTTGGTTAGTCATGCACAAATAGTGAAAGTTAATGCATCAAAACCCTAAATTAATATTAATTTTACTATTTGTAATTTCGTAAATTTTAAATTTATCCCACTTATCATAAAATTTGGATATCAAACTCTTATTGAAATTACATGCGTGAAATTCTGCAATTATGCGTCCATACAACATGTGGCGGTATGAAGAGATTAGGTTAAAGGAACCAGAGTAATTGTTAACCCTATGAACAAAGCATTGATAAATAATATAGTAAGCATAAAAGATCAAAATATTGGCACCCGCATGGTTTGTGCCATGAAGAAAGGCGTCCTCGAAGTCTCGTGCGTGTATTTTTACCTTGGTCAACAGCTTGGCAACCGCTTGCTTCAAATCTGTGACATGCTCACAAACTAAATAATGTCCGACTTTTGGCCTTTCAATATTACAATATGGGCAGTAATTGTTATCATAAAAATTCATCGATAGTGCAAGAGACGGCGTTAGCCCCACGCCATGCCACATTTTAAAAACCACATCTTTCTCCGGATTTGACACTGCAGTGGCTACTAAACGTTCCCACTGCGAGAGTGAGCAAAAACCCGAATCTAAATTTTCACATTTAATATTTTTATGAGATCTCAAACTATGTAGGTAATTAGTGTTCTTAGACAAATTGACTAGAGTGGGTGAATGAAAAAGCGAGGAAATTGCGAGTTGAGTATTTTCAGACTCTGTAACCATGGCAACCAGCTGAACATGTTTCTGCCTTTCGGCCAACACATGCCTATGCGTTGCCTTTGGCAACAACTCTAACCCTACTAAATAAGTCTCATTTAATAAATCTCCTATTTTAGAAATATTGGACCTGCGAAGATAATTATGACTAATACCACCAAAAATAAATTTGCTGTTAATATGAATACTGTGAAGACGTTCCCTATCACATGAAATAAGTCTCACTCCAAGCACCTGGGTCACCATCATTATCTGCTCATAATACTTTGTTAACTTATTATCACCATTTAGAATTTTGGTCACTTGATTTACTGACTCATTTAGAAAATATTTATCACTACACAAACCGAGAACTTTTTGTAAAAATGTGAGTCTGAAAGTAGCGATTTCCGCTACAGGACTTCGCACGCCAAGACCCCCATTTACCAAGGGTAAGTACAAAAACGAACGGGCAACCCATCTCTTCGATTTATACCAAATGTAATTTTCAATTTTTGTGCAAATTTGATTTAAAATTTCTGTGGGGGGATCCAGTACTTTGAAAAAATACCAGAAAACAGGAAGTAAGAAGGTATTCACTATTTTACTGCGTGAAAAATTACTCACTGGGGCACATCTTTTAGTATAAAATTCCACCTTTGAATCAAACTTGGCCATAAGTCTAGTAAAATTTTGAGCCATATAATCATCACTGCCAAAATAAATTCCCACGATTTTCAATCCATCTGAAACTACTGGGAAATCTACCGGCCTATGAAGGTTATACACTCCTAGTTTTAATATCACAGATTTACTACTATTTAATTTTGAATTGGAAAATTGAGAATACTTTTTGTACTCCGACACAACGGTTGAAATTTGGTTTTCATGGCCAAGAAACGTATTCGTATCATCGACGTATCCCGACAAATAAATATGTGGGTACCTGCGCCAGGCACTGGGACCCGAAATCCTTAACTTTTTGTTCAAGTTGTATAAAAAAGGTTCAATTGCAATGCAGTATAGGGCACCAGCGCTGGGGTCACCCTGTTTTAACCCGACTTCTGTAGCAATGGGGGCTGTGAGGTCACTACCCACCGATACCACTAGCGTGAAATCTGTGTGCAACAACTTTACGTACTGGATTAATTTTTCAGGGTATCCAAAATTTTGTAACACTTGATACAGATACTCGTGATTTACTCGATCGTATGCAGCCTCTTGGTCAAGGCTAAAAAGAAGTCCATTGAGCTCACCACTTTGAAATGCATCACGCATGAATGTCAAATTATCAAATATGGACCTCCCTTTCACACCGAATGTCTGCCACGGACCAACGATGGAAGGGAGGGTGGGGTTTAAGCGTGCTTTTATTGCACTTGAAATTATTTTATAATCGGTATTGGTTAAAGAGATTGTGCGGTAGTTTTTTAAAGTTTTGGGGTCACCAGCTTTAAAAATTAATGTGGCTACCGAACTTCGACATGATTTTGGAAAAGTTCCTTCTTCACGCGAAAATTCGGCAACTAATGCTAAACGTTTGGAAAATCTACTAGAAAAGGCTTTATAAAACTCAAAAGGTAAACCATCCAGACCTGGGGCTCTACCATTAGGAGATTTCAGAATAGAATCGAAAATCTCCTCTTCTGAGAAATCATGGTTAAAGATTTCAGGGCATGCAGTTTTAGGCATTCCATCCATAAAATCATTTAAGTTGGATAAATCAACTGAGGAGTGAGAAAACTTGTCCCTAACAAATGAACCAACGTATTCTAATCGCTCATCTGTGGACAAATCCGTCAACGCCTCGCCCACTGTGATCCCATCACGAGCGGTAGCAATTCTCCGGTCAGGAACATCACTGCATACCCCTTCACCGCAGATGGCACCTTCAACACTGTCCATGAAATTTTTAAATATCTCTGAACTAACTACATTTTGGGTGCGAGTCATTTTATTATACGTTGAACGAACTAATCTCTTTATATTCATTTTAGAGTATAAATTGGTTTCCATGGCAACCCGAATAATTTTACTTTTAAGCTTTTCGTAGCTTTCTAATGAAAAATCTGACAATAAAAATGTATCTAATATCGATCCAATGGTAAAAATAAAATCTGAATTTTTAAAAAGTGAAATTGGACATGTCCACAAACATTTACTTATGTTATTATTCATTGCCAGGGTTACACAAAAAACTAGGTGGTCGCCCATGAATGGAATAATATTCTGACTGACTAAGTTTTGAATTTGGGAACTATGTATATAGATTCTGTCTAGTCTAGCAGACGTACCATTCATTCGGCTCACAAAAGTAACATCTTTACCATGGGGGCACAAATGACGATATGCATCTACAAAACATTTCGAACCAATAAAATTTTGAAATTCTTTTGCAAACCCTTTCCTACTTTCGCTGCTACCAAATCTGTCTCTATCTAAATCTACTACAAAATTCCAATCCCCGAGTAGGAAGGTGCCATCAAACGTGGGAGCGGCAGCGATCTCTTTTCTTATTATGTGCATAAATTGTTCAGAATCGTTTCTTCGGAAAGGAAAGTGAACATTCATGATCATAAAAGTTTTGGATAAATATTGTATTATAATTTTGCTCATTTTGCCGGGAAAAAGTATATTTTGACTTATAATGGAGCATTTATGGTGAATATAAAATGCTGTACCACTCCCCAAAGTGGTACACTCATTGAAAACTGGGGTATAGTTCTGAATATTAATTACTCCATGACGGAAGGGATCTAAATTTGTTTCCTGCAGACAAACTATTGTTGGATTAAATGAAATAATTAGCGATCTAAGGGCTTGTTTTTTAACTGAATTGCCTAGTCCTTGACAATTCAAGGTCCAGATGGTGATTACCATTTTATATTAAAAAAGAATGCCTTAAAACCATCCTGATCCGCTAAAGGGATGGAATTTAATCGACAATAACTTTGCCACTCCATTTGCCTGTAATTATTATCAAGCAAGGCTTGACATTTTTAAATTCGGCTGGATCTGATTCCAAAAATTCCCTAATCTGACTCAAAAGTGATGCGTACTTGGTAACCAAGGACTTGTTACTACCTGGTATCGAGCTATGTACCTCTACCAACATCGTTTCAATGTCCTTAGGCACTTTTGTAGTCATAAAAATTTCTTGACCAAGATTTATGTACTTACATTTGATGTTATTATTATCTTCTCTCCGGAGAGAACGTAAAAATAATATAAATCGATCCTTTGTGACAGATTTAATTTCTAAATTTACGCTATTCCACTTATTATAACCCCAATCACTAATTGTCTTGGGTCTTCCTTTAGCCTTTTTCCTACTGGACTGAGAAGATGACCTTTGAGAGGAGTCACCGTCACTTTCAAATACCTCATCAACACTACAATCTTGTGAATCATTGACTCGTGGACGTTTGAAGGAGGATGTTGAAGTCCTCACTCCAATATCTACAGGAGCGTCATTTTTGCGTGACACTATATTTGAGTCATTAATTGTTGGGTCGATTGATAATAGAGGTGCTGATCTCTGACCGAGGGGCTTCTTAGCCTGGGCGGTGCAGTTGGCACTTACGTGATTTTTTTTCCCACGTCGGAAGCATTTTTTTGCCCCAATTTGCACCCTGAGCTTTTAGACCTTGTCACTAACCTTTACATTAATCGAGTCTGGGACCCGAATACCTTTGGGAATTGCTAAATTCAAAATTCTTGTAAAAGAGATTATGTGTGCAAATTCCTCACCGGCCCCAAAAATAGATTGGTGAGCAACTTGACCACGAATTTCACCATATTTGGCGAAAGAATTTATTAAAATTTCGTCCGGAAGGAGAGGTGGAACTCCCCTAACAATTACTCTACGAATGGGATTTGCATACGCATATACTTTGACACTCGCTGCACCAAATTTTATAGTGTCAGCCTTAATAATAACATCAAAAGCAGCTTGATCTTTAAACCAAATCATTTATATCAGAGCGTTCCACCGAAAAAAAGTTTATTCATTCAACAAGAATTGGAGCATATAGAGTGAAAAATTTTATAACACCGCAGTTCCGCTGTTCTTATTTAAGAGTAAATTTATACTTATATTCTGGATACCTCAGTAATTAAAAGAATTCTATAAGCGTAGTTCTTCATTACATATTAGTGCACCTTGTAGTGATTTTATTTCAATTTAAATTGCAGTACCTTCATGGAGTCACAGAAATTTAAATATGGGAATGTCGCCGGTGTTCAAAATCGTTCCATACTAAGGATAAATATGATAAGCTCATGAGGACCCATGATTCTGATGAATCAGTGAAATGTGAGGTAATAGAATATCTATGTACAAGCGTATAAGCCCGTCACCCTCCGGGCGTAAATTATAGGCTGGAAATTTCTTGACAACGGAAGTGAAAGCAATTGTTCGGCGACGGAGGTGAAAGTACAGAAAATCATGGTTTAATATTTAACAGATTCTGAATATTCTGAATATTCTAAATATTCTGAATATTCTGAATATTCTAAATATTCTGAACATATATCGCATACTTGATGGTGTTTATCTGAACCACCCCAACCAACCATCCCAAGATCACTACATACGTACATACAATAAGACTTTTATTTTTTTAATTTTTAATTTAATTGAAAAATTCGCGCCATTTTAAACTTGACTTTCTTTACTTTCGCTTCCGTTGCTGACAGACGTTTCCAGCTTATAATATAGATTCCTACACTCTAAATAAAAATTAGTAAAATTTACTCAAGGTTGGGTAAAATAAAGGATGACATAACTACCAGCCGTTGGGCAAATTTTGCAAAATGTTGAACACATTTTGCCTTTTGGCCCAACTAAAAATGGTAAATATATGTATAAGGTTTTTTTAGATATCAACAAATTTTTGCAGGGTTGTGGGGAAATATTGCAAAATTCCACCAACTTTAAACCACACAGGATAACCTTGCACGCCAACCTAAGATGTAATATTTGCGGGGTGAAGATGGCCCACTGCAAAGGTTTGCGAACACACATCGCAACCATTCATCCCTCAGGAGAACGTGCCAAATTCCAATGCAAATTTTCAGCATGTACTGCAACATATCTTGCTAAGGGAAGTCTTACCAAATACATTAATTCGGCACATGCCGCAAATCCGCTCCGATTTCGGTGCAGTTATTGCAACAAAGAGTTTAAATGTAAGAGTAGACTGAATTATCATATTGACACTCCAACAACCGATTAAGGGTACCTTGCAGTTTTGTTGGGTGTGACAAAAAATTGGCGAGTAATCATAATCTTAAGCTCCACATAAAAAGGCAGCATGCCGAGAATCTTGTCAGGTTACCTTGCACGTTATGCCGGAGAGAATTCAAAAGCAAGCCAGACCTGTACAAGCACATCAACAGCCATACGACCGAGAAAACCCATACGTGTTCAATATGCGGGAAGAGTTTCCTTCATTTGGGGAATATGAAAAGACATGAGGTAACTGAATACTATTAAAACATTTACTGTACTCAGAGCTGTCTAATTAATTAATTAGCCAATCTAACTAATTATCTAATTAACTAGCATATTTGACTAATTATTAATTTCTAATTAACCTTAATTGGTACAATCGAATCTAATTCTAATCACTAATTAATTATGAAATCGTTAAAACTCACAAATTTATTGGTCAATTTTGAAATTAATTAGCTAATTAATTGGCTTAATTAACAACCTCCTTTTAATTACTATTTGCCAATTAATTAGACAAAATATTTTCCTTTTAATTATCAATTACTTATTAATTAGAAATGTGATCATTTATAAAGCTCCGACTGAACTGACGTCAAGTTTCGCATATTTTTCACATCTCGCAAATTAAGTATACTAGCATTATCTGCCAAGTTATGCGAGATTTCGCTAACTCCTTATTAGAATACCGTGGGATTTTTCTTTGCAAATTTCCCCTCCCCACCCACAATGGGCATGTTATTATTTCGCAAACTTATTTCGCTAAACGAGTTGCGTTATGAGATAATGTGTTGTTATGAGTACACTCGTAGAAATGGGGTTACGATAATAACCAAAAAGTAAACGCATGTGACTCTACCGCCGTGGTTGCAAATTTGTCACCAACTGGTTACAATGCTCAGCGGCTAATTATAAATTTTCACCGATTTCGTCTTGAATTATCACCAGAGCTATTAAATTGATAACCAGTTGGTGACAAATTCATAACCACGGCGGTAGAGTCACAGACGTTTACTCTTCGGTTATTATCGTGACCCCATTTCTAAGGGTGTACGCGAATTAACTGTTTATCTCATTACAGGGGTCACATTTGGACAAGTCTGCACGAGCTGAGATCAGATGCAAAATTTGTGACAAAAGTTTCCTGAGCAAGGAAGGGTTACAAGGTCACCGTAATACTTTCCACGGAACTCCGAAGACATATTCGTGCGAATTTTGTGACTACAAGACCCCATTTAAGACAAATTGTACGCGTCACGTGAAACGAGTACATGATTGTAGGATGAATCATGAATGTTATTTCTGTGGGAAGACGTTCTTTGATTTTAACGATTTGATTAGGCACTGTAAAATTCATACGTTCGAAAAACAAAAAAAATGATGCATTCTAAACAGGAAATTGGATAACGATTATGGCAAAAGTAAATGACGGTCAAATTACGTAAAAGTGAAGACAAATATCAAACTATGTAATATATAAATATGTATTCTTTATAATTTATTACCAGTGGTAATAAATTTCTACGTAGCCAGTCTAATCTATAACTATGCATAGAATGAAATATATGAAATTCTTTATTTCTCGATTCTTATTAGCGTATTTGTATTATATAGCAAATTCAAATAATTAGTGTATAAACGCAGTGACTTCTTTTGTAGATTATTTAATTGTTGCATCCACTACACCGTTTCGTCTAGCCTGCAATGCTTCAAAAATTATGATTAAACCACCCATCATAAGGCCTGAAACCAAAAGAAGCCACAATCCAACGAAATTATGTGTTTTCAACTGCTTAGGAAACTTTGCAATATTTCGCAATCCAAAATATGCCAGTTTAGCCTTTGTCCTTTCATACCAAGCCGCTCTATCATCTGGAGTTTCATCTTCAAGATCATCTTCTTCATCTTGCATGAAAACTTTCGCGAAAATTATTTGCAAGTGATTCTGTAAAATTTGACCCACCACAATTTCCTGTTCATTCCGATAATGATCAAGAATTCCACTTTCTCCTAAGTACGATAGAATTTTAACAATATCATAAAATCTAGGCGCGTGATAACTCACTGACCAAAACTCTTCCACAGTCAGGGTCTCATCCCCCGTGGCATAGTTGGTAACCCCAAAACGCTTATCCATAATGCCGAAAACAGCTTCCACCAATTGCGCATCGTCCAAATAGTTGTATCGTCCTTGAAGAATGTCTATAGCGACAGGATCGATATCTTCTTTCTTATACTTCTCTCCTAACTGGCGAACAGTTTCCTGTTTTCGATATGACGTCGAAAATGCTGCCTCAGCTGTTAGAACCGCTCTGACATCGGAGTTCTGACCAGGGCGGCTTCTTCTTCCTATGCCCGCAATAGTTTTGTTGTCAAGTGCCAAATCTTCAAATGTTTGAATATGTGTTGTGTGAGGAGGCTGACTGAACGTGTTAATCAGGTTGGATCGGTATGTCGCAGTGACTAGGAAACAGTACGATAACCACGAAACGTAAAAGTAACGAATCCCTCGACAAGATCCAACCTTTCTTCCAAGTGCAACAGCTGGGTCGATGCATTGGTCGAGAAGTGTTTGGACGAAGAACATGACTATAATTATAAGTGATATCCTACGATAACCACCAGCTGATAGAACAAGTGATAGGTGTACATGTATTAGCAGAAATACTCCTAGGGTTACCCCTACAATAAATGACGCAGCAAGAATCTTCCATCCCACCGGAAAAACGAGAATCATAAAGTGTCCCGTGTAAAACTCTTGCTTAGCGGTGGCAAGCTTAATCTTAAATTGTTCCCGGGAATGGATTAATTCAGCAATGCCAGCCTTCTCGCGTTGCTGGTTGTAAGAAGATAAGCCGAACTCGATATGTCGATCTGATGTCCGCAGGGGTAAGCGATATATCCCGCAAGCATCGACGGTTGAGATGTTCCAGTAGAACCTTAATGACCATTTGGTGTCGATTTTTCACAATTCTAGACCTGATATAATTATTCCGCTCTAACTTGTAGTAGTCGAGGATGATACTTTGCGAAGTTGCGAAGTAGGCGTCGAACTTATGGAAGTAAGGAATTCTGCGGAATGTGGCAAACATTTCGTGACCAAATAGTAAGCATGTGTCATTCCAAATGTCCATACTCTCTCGCTTGACTAGTTTTCCATTTTCACTTTTTACCAATTCAACCCATACAGCATTAGGGGCAAGGATTGATAGGAACCCAAATATTCGCAACGATGTGGGTGGATCAAGCCCAATTAGCATAGTCAAAGTTGCCACTTCTTTGGTTAACATGTAGGCAGAATTAATTTTAGCCGGATCAATTTTGTTTGTAGAAATGATTAGAACACTTAAGTCAGAGCGTGTGTTGGTCTTACTGGTAAATAAAATTGCTCCATTTTGAATTACTTCGGACAATCCTGGATGCAGCACGGTCTCGATTATCTGATTCGACGAAGCAATCATATGCACTAATATACTGGCCAGGAAAATAGTAAATGGCAACATTTTATCTTCACATGTGTTGCTTGTTTGACGAGGTGCGAATTTCGAACCTCTTAGATGACAATGAATTTATGACACCAGCGGGTATCCAATTATTATGGCGCGTGGAGAATACACTTTAACTACGATGTTATAAGTTATATATTCATTGCGTCCTCTTTCTAGGTGAAAGGTTTTGTTAATCGCCGGATGTTATGTATGTATGTAGGAGCATATGACAGTTTGATTTAACCCATTAAAAAATATATATTCAGGTAAGTAAAGTTTGATTAAGCCACTTTAAACTCATAACTACCTTCATTATACCTAAAAGCTTAAAGAATTCGTGCAAAATAAACTGTTTAGTATGTTTTATAATATCTGTACAATCATTATCCATTAATATAATTATGTAGAATAATCTTTTAAGTTTTCTTAGGCTTGTGGCTAATCGCCTGAAAATATGGTGGAATAATAAGATAGCGTATAAACCTACCCATGAATACATATATATAAACTTATCTACCTATATTTTTTTGATAGATAGGTAGGTTTACACCTCGAAGGAAAAACCTCGAAAGAAAAAGAGTGCTGCGCCTGAAAGTATGCCTATCGATGTGGGCGAACTAGTCGAAGAAGAAAACACTCCTCCTGTTGAAAAACAGTGAAGAACATGCCACAATTAACCATAATTTTAAATAAATACTTAATTACTGGTAAGATAATGAAGTCAGCCAATTTCATAGATATATATGTTTAACAACTTTTTGTGTATCTTGGAAGCCGATTATTAAGGGGTGAAAGCCCTTTATAAGATCGTTATGTCCGTCTGTCTGTCTGTCCGTCCGTCCGTCCGTCTGTCTGTCCGTAGCTCCGATAACTTTTGAACGAAAAGACATAGAGACTTGAAATTTTGAACGTTAACTCCTAACGTCAAAAGACAGGACGAGTTCGAAGATGGTCACTGTGACATCGTCACCTGTGACGATGACGTCGTCACCTGTGACGATGACGTCGTCACAGTGACGAAAAGTGAGGAAAAAGTGTCCGGTGTCAGTTTTGACATGTGACACATCATTTTTAATATCTTTCAACGAGGAATTCGAAAATTCATGTCATTTTGCGTTTGGACGTCACCTGTGACGATGACGTCGTCATAGTGACGAAAAGTGACGAAAAAGTGTCCGGTGTCAGTTTTGACATGTGACACGTCATTTTTCACTATTATTCAACGAGGAATTCGAAATATCATGTCATTTCGCGTTTGGACGTCACCTGTAACGATGACGTCGTCACAGTGACGAAAAAGTGTCACATTTCAGTTTTGACATATGACACATCATTTTTAACTATTTTTCAACGTAGAATTCAATGGTGACCTACATTTTGACCTCAGAGGTCATCTAAAGGTCATAGGGAATATATATGTCAATTTAACAGGAAATTCATTTTAACGTATGAAACAGTTCTTTCACCCCTTGGTTACATTCGTTGTAACGGTTTATTTATATATGCGGTTAATTTGAATTGTCGCTTGTACAATTCGTAACAATTATTGTAGCTTTATTAAAGGGGAATCAATACTAATTAGGCATTAATCCGCACGGGATAATTCCATTAACTGCTAGCTTTTTCACATTCATAACATAAAAAAACGTAACAGACGATTTCCATCAGCTATCGCCGATAAAAAAGGTCTTATTTTATTTTCTGCTATTTTAGCCCAAAAACCTGTTCAGCGGGTCCGAAATATTCGATTTAGTCAGTTTTTAAAATTTTCATGAACCCCTCCATGTAATGGCATAGGCGAAAGAACTACCTTTTTCGACAAAACTTGTCAACTTTCTCCCATCATTGTGAGGCAACCAAAAGGGCCACTGCGGGCAAACTTCGCATGGACAATCCCCAGGGCATGCTTTAGGGTCATCTTGAAGCGCTAGGCCTTACCCGTACTCCTTGACCTCAGAATGACACGAGGTCAAGTTACAAAGTTGGCTCATCCATCACCATTTTTTAAATAGCTCGCATTTCAACAATTCCTGATAGATATTGTTTATATTTGGTGAAAACTAATCTGAATAACTTGTATTATCAGATTCCCTAAGAATTTTTAGCTTTTTTCGAGGTCAGCAAATTTTGCGCACAAACGAAAAAGGTCACCAGGCCAAGTCTCACATAACCCCATAAGTGGGGTATCATTGGAAAGGTCTTGGCGGGAGGATTAAGAATATATATACTTTATTGGGTCCGGGACCACCCCCTGATCTTATGATAGCTGATGGAAATCGTCAACAAATCTCAATTCAATGTTTACACGGTATCAGATTATTCAAACAATTCATACAAATATCGATAAATGAAATGAAGGTAAAATGCGTAAGTCTGTAAAATATTGTTTCAATTTGTAGACTTCTACGTTAAAAAACTTGGAAGCTAATTAGCAAACTAATTGTGTAACATCATTTGTGAAATTTTATAGAGAATCCTACATACATATGTATCGAGGTTCCGCTGCTCTGCGTTAACTATTTAATGTTCATGCTGTAATGACGCTAATGCTCATTGTGTTTGTCAAAGACTAAAATGTTTCCAAGTAAAAACGTGGAAATTAACTTTCAATGCGATGAGCCGATGACGCCAGCGGTCTCGCTCCGATTATGACGAAACCTTGACAATTATATAGCATTAGATAAATAGTTAAACACGTGTTTAAGCATTTATCATAATGCTCACCTTGAGCGAAATTATGGCGAAATCTGTAAGCGAGAATTTCCATTTGTACCGTAACATTTTAATCGGGAGGGAGGTCAATACGGATTACATCATGCATAATTTCGTTGAAACTTAAAACGCGTAGGCATGAAGTGGTTTTCTTACATGGTGCCAAAATTAAAAATTAAATAAGTAGGTACTTATTCCATGAAAGTTGATCTTAAAGCTTTATTCGTACATACATACATTTGAGCTAAAATATAACCTAATGAATATGGTTAATACCTCAATTATTTAGTATTCAGCCATTTTGGATAAATACACTCAGGAAATTTTCTCTCGCCGTTATATTTAAATTTCTTCGGAACTGAACACTCGCATACATTATGTTTCAAACTCATTATGTAATGAATCTATTACTGATGAATTCTTACAACTTCCTAGGTTACTTACAACCCAACCAGTTAAAAATTACGCCGAATAATTTACGCCCTCTCACCGCAATTATACCGCAGTACGAACGACATTCTCCCAACATACTACTAAAACTAACTCCAACTATGATCGCGCATAACTCAAAAAGCGTCGTAATACCAGTGTCTAACCCCATGGCAAAATTCTCATCAAACTTCTGTTCAACAGCAGGTTTTCGATTGGTATATATTCTCCTCTGCACTTCCCCCTCTAATCTGTCATGAATCCCAGATTCGAGCAAAAATGTAAAATAGCGAGGTATTTTAGACACCCCAGTATTTTCGAAAATCCATCCGTACGGTATTGGATTTAAGACATCTCTCCCCTTAGTGAATTTCAACCAGTAGTAATTTTTTTCTAAAAATGAGAACTCACTCCAGGCTTCATCTGTCTTTGATATAAACACGGTTTTCTCACATTTTACGAGTTCAGCCTCCACCGCTGAACGAAGTTGCGGGACATTATGTTTTACAGGGTCAGATTCCGGTTCATGCCCATGTTTTGGATCCAGTAGCGACAAAATATTTATTGTCTGTGCTGACAAATTCTCCCTGAGTTCGCCGAGATAGTGGAACCGGTTAGCAAAAACGTATAAGAACGTAAAAAATTTATAAGTTGGTACATCCCATTGGGCATATTCGTTTGGCGGGGATAACAAAGTAAAACAGTTGCGAGAGGGTTGAGGCCTTCTCTTTACCCTAGGTATACGAAGCACATCGTAGGCACCATTGTGAACCCAGAACTGCATAAAATTTCCAAAGTGTTTTTGAAACCATACCGTTGTTAAATTGTCCGCGCGGGCTTTTCCGTAAGATTCAGAATTATACCCCTTACTACAGACCAAATCTTGGAAAATTGTCGGGACATTTCCCCTCAAGGGAGCATTTAGTTCAGAAATCATCAAACCAGTATAACAATTTGTTAGAATAAGGGCCATTAATCCCCAAAAACCGAAAGTCAATCGGAAAAAATTGCTCTTTTCGAAACATTTTGGGACGAACCCACCTTCCTCAAACATGTTGGCGAGAATGAATAACCACGCGGAAAAAGAAGACTTTCCGAAATTCGTAAACTTGTTCGATACTTCGTTCCCAAGGACGAAAATAAGTATTGCGGCAAGTAATCCTATCCAGACTTCCAGTTTGAACGGTGTAACATAAAAATAGAACGTTATGAACTGTTCTGTATAGCACGTTAGAAACTTGTAGCCAACAAATTTGCTGACAACGATTTGCCGCGAACCTATCAAATTTACTCTGTCAAACTGATGGACTGATATGTACGCCTCATTTGGAATTATACCCCGTATCGGTATCTCCAAAATTGTCAAGTTCGCTTGGTGAAAGGCAATACGCGCCAAGGATACTAACGCCTTAAGGGTACTATCGTTAGCAAAAGGGTTACCAAGATTTGGAAGGTTTCCTCTCGTCGCAATTAGTCCTCGACCAGTAGTCACCGAAAATCCATTTAGTATCCAATACTCCGGCGCGGATGTTAGCGCTTTGAATGATACTACCACACTATCCCGTGTACGTTCAAAATACTCGCATTGCACTCTGGACAATGCAGTGGGAACCACGCAAAATCTTGTATTATCCCTTGAGTAGAAAATGAAGGCAATATAGTTATAGAAAGTGCGTTTATTTTGAAATATTTTTTCCCGTTCGGACCATAATTTCATAGTCGTGATCACCACGATGTACACATTTGTCGCGCACGTAATCATTATCGGGGGACGTTCCTTGTGTCGTAGGAATAACAAGCTTCGATACTCCGCAACTTCTTCAATACGAAATTATTTGAAATCGATTCGGCTAAAATGTGTGGGAATAAGAAACTTATTTTACACATTCCTACTCGACCCCTGACAGCGGATCCAGTAATGTTGACGTCCATCCAATTGCTTGGGAAGTTTTTTTGCAAAATAGTTCGCGATATTGTCGTGGGATGAGTTGAATGGCGACCAGACCCTTGCTTATCAGATGTTATATCGCTATAAAAGATTTGAACGTCGCAGTCATTGTCACCATCGACGTAGTCATTAAGATGGATAGTATCCATGACGTTGGCGCCGGCTGTTAAGACTCGAATTGATAAAACTAGTAGAATTGAATAGATTTTTGGAAATCCGGGGATCATTTTTCTACAGAACGCTGTCAAAATCTGTACGCGATCTTTGCAATCCTCGAAAAAAGTTTCTTGTCAATGTTAAAACCGCGATTTGATTGTGTCTGCTGCATATTTTGTGATAAATGGGTTCATGCTTTTGTTTTTAGTTTTTATAGAGTACAAAGCTAAACCGTTTTGTAGGCATAATGGTTAGTTTTTTTGTGACGCAAATATTCTTTATTGCGTGATATGTAACATTGGTGATTTAAATGCTATGCCCACACAGGTTTGTAATTACCGGTCCATCAGTATGGTATGATACTTGTATCTATACAAGCGTATCTATCTATGTAAGGGTACACTTGGTATTATGTTCATACATATTTAGTTATGCCGTTGCCATTTAATGGTAATCAAGCTTACCCACCGTAGCTAAAGAAATGTCAGAATCTGACATTTATTTTATAATCCGACAGTCGGAGTGTGTGACGAACTGGAATAAATATAAATCATTTTAATGACGTCAATTCCAATACTAATATTAAATGCAAGCTAAATATACATATTATTAATGCAACCTTACATACTGTTTTTTTAATAACCAATTGTGTAATTGAACCACACTCTTTGGAGGCTATAGGTGATTTAGTGAAAAAAACTATCTTTTAACTGTGTCAGACACACATCAATATTTCTAAATAATTGATGGGCCAATATTGGCTTAAACTATGTAATCCCGGAGTTTCTTTGTAATACCAAAACGTATGTATTTTGGATCGTGTTACGACCCGGGGTTATCAACGTCAGAAATTATGTTCTCGTGATAACTGGTTTCTGGTGATCTGACCTCGTTCCGTAGTAACTTATGCGTATACTGGACTTGGACTTAAAACTTGGCCTTATTGGACTTAAACTGTACTTATTGGTCTTAAACTGGACTTAAACTGGGCTTATTGGTCTTAAACTGTACTTAAGCTAGACTTGAGTCTTACTTGACTTGAACTTGACTTGACTAAACTGAAAATGCCCTAAGTTGTGCAAAAAATGCTTAAATCGGGGCCAAAACTCTTTACTTTTACTTGGATGATATATTCGAATATAAATAACTAAACAACTTTTAATTAAATTGCTTTATTTAATTAATTTAGCACTTAATCGAATATATTACAAAGAGCAAAATGGCTACTTCCTACTTGCTTGACTTTTACTTACAAACTTTTTCTACTCACACTTCTCTTCTTCTCTTCTTCATGATCAAAGACTCACTACTCCAAGCTCCCTCCAATACATCACCATGGCAACCACCACCACATCATGGGGCAATTGTACCATCGCATTCATAACTTTTCATAACTTTTCATGCATATTATAAGACTTTGACTAACAATTGAACGTTCTAGTAATTTTTACACTAAACTAGAATAGTTATAGATTATCTGGGAATATGTTTTGCCCCGATTGCATGATCCCAATCAGAGAATTAATTAATTAAGCATTTGCCTTTATCCGCTATAGCGGGAATTTTGAGGTTATGGGGGAATCAGAGACATGGTTCCATCAATTCTTTATATACTGGTTTTTCTTATACTAATCACGATTATTCTTTCGCCTCGCCGCAACAGATCAATTACTTCTAGGTTGTAATCAATACTATAGTTTCAAATTCACAACTCTCTTAACCCTTTTACAAACCATTATCCAAAATTTCCTCCCTCTAACAACCTTTTCTCCCAAGAGGAGGCGGCATTCTACCAAGAAACGACACAAACCAGCTCCCACTACAACCGCGCACAGCACAAAAAGCGTCACAATACCACTGTCCAACCCCAGCGAGAAATTTGCAGCAAATTTGAATTCAACGGCTGGTTTTCGATGTACAAACCTTCTACGCTGTGCCTCTTTCTCTATTCGATCATGAATCCCAGATTCGAGGACAGATTTAAAATATCGCGGTACTTTGGATACCCCGGTATTTTCAAACATCCATCCATACGGTATGGGATTCAAGACGTCCTTTCAAGACGATGTTTGTGTTGACAAATTCTCCGTAGTTTCGCTTAAATGGTGGAACCTGTTTGCAAAATTGTATAGGAAAATAAAAAATTCATACGTTGGTAGCTTCCATTGCGTATATTCGGATGGCGGAGATAACAAAGTAAAACAGCTGATTGAGGCATTCTCATTAATTTGGGTGTACGAAGTACATCGTAGGCATCATTGTGAACCCAGAACTGCATAAAATTTCCAAAGTGTTTTTGAAACCATACGGTTGTTAAATTGTCCTCGCGGGCTTTTCCGTAAGATTCAGCCCTAATCCCCTTATCACAGATTAAATCTTGAAAAGTTGTCGGGACATTGCCCCTCAAAGGAGCATTTAGGTCAGAAATCATCAAACCGATATAGCAGTTGGTCAGAATAAGTGCCATTAAGCCCCAACAGCCAAAAGTCAATCGGTAAAATTTACTCTTTTCGAAAGATTTTGGGACGAAGCCATTCTCTTCAAAAATATTCGCGAGAATAAATAACCATGCGGAAAAGGATGTATTGCCAAAATTCGCGAATTTCTTCGACATTTCGCTCCCAAGGAGGAGAATACATATTGCGGCCAATAATCCTATCCAGACCTCCAGCTTGAACGGTGTAACATAAAAATTGAACGTTATGAATTGTTCTGCATAGTACGTTAGAAACT
This sequence comes from Folsomia candida, assembly GCF_002217175.1. Taxonomy (NCBI): domain Eukaryota; kingdom Metazoa; phylum Arthropoda; class Collembola; order Entomobryomorpha; family Isotomidae; genus Folsomia; species Folsomia candida. The sequence continues at coordinate 237,020 of NW_019091223.1, read as the reverse complement.
GGTAGCCAACAAATTTACTGATAACGATTTGCGGTGACCCCATCCAATTTGCTCTATCAAACTGGTGGACTGATAGGAACGCCTCATTTGGAATTATGCCTCGTATCCGTATCTCCAAAATTGTCAAGTTCGCTTGGTGAAAGGCAATACGCGCCAATGATACTAATGCCTTAAGGGTACTACCGCTAGCAAAAGGGTTACTTTCCGCTGGACGTTTTCCTCTGGTCGCGATCAAAACGCGACCTGTAGTTTCATAAAATCCTTGTAGTATCCAACCCTCCGGCGCGGATGTTAGCGCTTTGAATTGCATTACCAAACTATCCCTCCGCGTACGTTCAATAGACTTACATCGCACTCTAGACAATACAGGGGGAACTACGCAAAATTTAGTCTTATCCTTTGAGTGGAACGCGTATGCAATATTGGTATAAAGTGTGCGCTCGTTGTGAAATAATTTTTCCTGCTCAGACCGCGATAACGATGCCATGACTACGACGATGTACACGTTTCTCATGCATGTCATCCACATTAGGGAATGTTCCTTGGATTTTTCTAGAATGAGTAAACTTTGAGATTGTGCAACTTCAAACCATTTTTTTAATACGAAATTACTATCCTTTAAGAAGGGTGGGAACAATAAACTGATTTTACACTTTCCTACTCGACTCATCACGGCGGACCCGATATTATGAACCCATTTGGGGCTGATGGGGAAAGGTTTTTGCAAAATGGTTCGAAATATTGTTATCGGATTAGTTGAATGTCGAGCATACCCGTAATTCTCTCTAGAGGTTATATCGCTATAAAAGAGTTGAAAGTCGCAGTCTTTGTCGACGTGGAGATAGTCGTTACGTCGGATAGGATCCACCTTGCTGCCGGCTGTCAAGGTTCGCAGTGATAAAATTAGTAGAATTGGAAAGATTTTTAGAAAAAGGAGGGTTAAATTTTTGCAGGGCATTGCGAAGATGTAGAAGCGAAATATTTTAAGATTCTTTAAAATGTTCAAAAAATGTCTTATCAAGGTAGGACCAGGGTTACAAGTGATATATATCACTGAGTGAGATTTAGTGAGATTTAATGATATATATCAATCATCTCAGTTGGGGCTGAGTGAGAAATATGAGAAATAATGAGATAAACTTGTAGTTCATGACCCCGTCCGCTAGGTGGCGCTAGTGCATGACTCATAAATCTCACTAAATCTCATATTTCTCATGTCTCACTATTTCTCATTATATCTCAGTGAGATGAGATTTGTGAAGGTGAGATGAGATTTCTGCAACCCTGGGTAGGACCAGTGATTTGCCTATGTCTACTACATGTCTCTGATAAATGAGTTTTTCTACTTTTCTCTGTATGGATCACAAGGCCAAGGCGTTTTGAATGCATGCTAATTACTTTTTTATGACGCAAATGCTTTTTATTGCCTGATACATAACAATCGTCATTTAAATGCTATGAATACACAGCAGGTATGTAAATAATTATAAGTTCGTCCGTGTGGTATAATATTTTTCATTGGGATTGCCTATTCAGTTGCTATTTAATCGAAAACAAGTTTACTTCCCATGATGAGCGTGAGTAATTAATTGTTGGACTATAAAACAAATTAGACATAAATAGATTTCACGACATTCATTCCAATTGTAAAATTAAATTCGGGCTAAATAAATAAAAATTTTGGGAATCTTCATGCATACTCCCTTTGAAATTACTCTTAATTTCTGGTTACTTGCTATATAAGTGTACATAATTGTCCCTGATCCGTTCAAGGCTAAACATACGTAATTTCGCCAAAAACAAGTATTTTTACTGTGCAACAATTTCACAGTAAGCACATTATATTTTGTCATGGCCTTGAACCTCTTAAAAACTGCACCGCCAAATATAACCCTCTATATGCAACTTTTCTTGAGTACTTACACATTGGACATACCCATGAGCTTAGAATGGAATGCCTATTTACACCTATGCGAACCGAGCATCCTGCCCTTCCAAATTATGTACAGGGTGGTTTAAATGTCAGGTTACAATGGAAAATTTGTCAATGCGAAAAATTCGTAAATTTCCATTAGTTACGGATTTGGAATTCAGGTTTTTATTAATTTTTATCAAAACTTATGGAACACCGATGGCAAAATTCTTAAAATATTGAATTTCAAAGGCAAAATTTCGGTAACTAATGGAAATTTTTCCCATTGAAAAATTTGCCACTGTAACCTGACATTTAAACCACCCTGCATGTTGGTTTATACATTATGAAAAAAGTTTCTTACCGAATATCGTCACAATTTAGGTCCATACATCTCGAAATCAGTCAATTAGATTAATACGTTGAAAAATACCTCGGTACTTGCACTTTGTGAAAGAAATAAGGAAATCAAATATTCAACAAAGCCTTGTGTAGATTCTGTTAGTCTGGTTAAATGTGCCTCTTTAGTACTTATTCAGCACTAAATTGACACGATTGGGTACGAACTAAATCAATTTGGAATAACTCAACACAATAAAATTGATTTGTGAAAATGCATTAAATTGATTGATTTCTCCAGCCATTGACTCGAGCCACTTAACTCATGATCAAAGTCCAAGCAAACGTAGGTCGTATAAGGGAATAGTCGGAAGTGTTGCCCCAGTTTTTTTAGACAACATTGAACTCTGTTAATAATTTGGAAGGATTATATTCCTTACTACATATTTTTGAATATAATCTTACAACATTTAGTAGTTTGTTTATTGCAAAAATCTATAGCGAAATAACACTGTAAACTTTAATTACCAAACATTTACAATAATAAATATAAGTTTTGTTACGTTTCTGCAGAATCATGAATCCATAATAATTTATTTTTTACTATCCGTCTTCTATCATCTTTGGATTAATTATTTACAACAGCTACATATGTATAAACTTTCATCGTGCCACTAATGTCACAGTTAATACCGAATTAAAAAATTAATTAGTTTAACTTGTCCCACGAAAATATTCGTATAACACCTCCTCAGATTCCCCTGCGATCGAAAGCACAATTCTGTTCAGTTATGTAGGTGACTTAGGTAATAATCTGACAAGTATTTCAGGATTAAATTATGGGGTAATCTTTCTTATGTAAGAGTACTTTATTAGCGATCATATTTACGCCGACTTTGGAACAAATTGTGGATTTGGTGGTAGATCTCAAAACCATGGAATTTCCGAAACAACAAGTTCTTCAGGATACCGCCCATCATAAAAACAAGCTAGAAATGGTTTTCTTCAAAGCAATTCATCCCATTACAAGGACACCTCATGGACAGAACAGTAGATTTGCTGAACTTGTCACTACTTTTTTTGGAATCGGATATTTATTTGGAATATCTCCATTCAAATTTAATAATAGTTCAACCTCTCTAAATAATAATCTACTCAGGACAACATACCGTCTCCATTCTACGTATAGACAAAAGGTACACTCTAAATAAGTTTGATTAAAATTTACTCAATTTTGAGTAAAATTGCCACCTAAGCATCTATTGAGTAAAATTTACCCTGAGAAAGGTAAAATTTACTCAAGGTTGAAAGATTTTTGCTCAACCTTGAGTAAATTTTACCTTTGTTAGGGTAAATTTTACTCAGCAGTTGTGGTGGTGGCAATTTTGCTCAACTTTATTTACAGTGGTACATGTTTTTAAAAATAAATAATTGTGCCTACACCCTTAAATAAACCGTCACAACCGCGCATACGGAAGTAGCTTCAGACGTACTTCACCCCAAACGGTCCCACCACAACTCGGGAACACTTAATTTCACTCTATTTCACCTATAGATTAATTTTTTGTAAAAATCTCATTTTGCCCCGACCACACCCCCTGGCGACGAGGGGGTGTGGAACAACTCGGGAACACTTAATTTCACTCTCTTTCATCTATAGATTAATTTTTTATAAAAATCTCATTTTGCCCCAACCACACCCCTGGCGCCTAGGGGGTGTGGCACAACTCCGGAACACATAATTTTACTCTATTTCACCTATAGATTAAATTGCACTAAAAATCTCATTTTGCCCCCACCACACCCGCTGGCGCCGAAGGGGTGCGGCAAAATCGGGGAAACACTCAATTTCACTTAATTTCACTTAATTTCATTTAATTTCACTCAATTTCACTTAATTTTACCCATAGATTAAATTGCACTAAAAATCTCATTTTGCCCCAACCACACCCCCTGGCGCCGAGGGGGTGTGGCACAACTCCGGAACACATAATTTTACTCTATTTCACCTATAGATTAAATTGCACTAAAAATCTCATTTTGCCCCGACCACACCCCCTGTCGCCAAAGGGGGTGTGGTCCGGTTGCCCCCAAAAGTTGATAGGATCCTCCCCCTGGGGTCCTATGTATGATGGCGAAAACCGATTTCGATTATCTCGATCCGTTCTCCTGATATCCTGCTGACAGACAGACAGACAGACAGACAGACAGACAGACAGACAGACAGACAAAGTCTTCACATAAAGTAGCTGAAGCTACTTAATAAGTAGCGTGAGAATGATCGAAATGTTGTTTAAAATGACACCATACCTGTTTTTGACTCTTGACCTCGTCCTCAAGGTCATGAGGTCAAACATTTTGATGCCGTTGAATTTGTGGTGAAATTTCCTTTAAAATGACACCCAATATTAAAATTAATAAATTTAGCTTAGACCACATCCCTTGTGGGGTGCTGTGGACTGTGGTCCGATTGACCCCAGTACAAAAATTACTTAACTATTTTAATTATTCCACTCTAAGAAATCCGGTAACTAAGTTACTACACTCTTAGCAAAACGGTATTGAATTTAATCAAATCATCCCCACAATGTGTTAAATCCTCACTATCCAGTGTTACGTTTACACATTGTGGGGAAGATTTATCACAATGTGGGATAAATATTATCACAACTTGGTTAAGTCATGTGGGCTCCCCGTTTGGTGATGATTCAATACCGTTTTGCTAAGAGTGTACCAGGCGGAGTATCTATGTGACTCTACCGCATGGTAATTAATTTATTATTGAGTGGTAGACATTTTGTTACCAATCCGGTAATAACCCCAGTCGCGAAATTTGAAAACATTACCAGTTGGTAACTAATTTTCCACCACTCCATAATAAATAAATTACCATGCGGTAAAGTCACATAGATACTCCGCCTGATAATAACTTAGTTGCCGGGTTTCTTAGAGTGTATCATTTTCCACAGATTTTCTGTACCTTATGTCACATTACGATGGTACTCCAATACATTTACGCGTACAGGAGGTCGTTCACCTCAAATTTCTCCAACCCCACGAGGAACGTAAACCCCAGGATATATTTTCTAATTTGGAGCGACATGGCAAGGATTGTGTATCGGATAATCGTCCTCGAAACTTTGGGAGGTGGGAACTACTTTCTAGAAATACTTCAATTTCTAGAGAATTCGAAGCATCTGGCCTGTTTCCAGTACAAGTCATGGGTAACAATACTTACAAAATTTGTATTTAGCTACAATCTTAAGGTTAAAAATTCTACAAGTTTTTAAACTTCTCGGAATGGGGTTTCGAAAGACGACTAAATCTACCCGATTTATGTAGACTTGTATGACTCGTTAATTCAGAAAACATGTCTGAAAGAAAAGTCAGATTGTACCTAGTACCCGCTAAAGTTCTGTTATAAGATTTCCCGGGTAAATTAAGCAGAGAAAACAATTTTTTAGAGATTTGTACTATTTTTTATTGAAATCTCCATCCTTTTGTCTATCAGAGACCATGCTTTCAAGTAGGGGTTCCAGTCCCGGGATTTTTCGGGATTTAATTCCCGGGAATTCCCGGGATTTTAAGAATTGAAATCCCGGGATTTCGGGATTTTTCAATTTTTCATTCAGGATTGAAAATTCCTTATATTTTGCTTTTAGTAGCGGTTTTACATAATTTTTCGTTATATTTAGTGCTAAGAAAAAGTTTCGATGAGCATAACCTGTCAAAATTCATTCTCAACTCCAAGATTAAAGCATCATGGGAATCTAAATTTCTTCATATATCTTAATCTTATAGTTCGCAAGTAAATTTGCAATACAAAATGAAACTCAAAATTTTCTAATTTGGATGTCCGATTTAAATTTGAAGGAAGAAATAAACCTAACCCTCGGTATAATTATAGAATCTGAAATCAGTTATGCTCAAAAAAGCTAACATGTTAGAAATATATAATTTCGAATTTTCGTCGAAGGCTGAATGAACGAGGTTGCTCATACATACATATATTTGAACTTGAAACTTGTGAATTGTCCAATTGTAGTTTTTTATAATAGTACACAAATAATAAACGTAAATTTATGTATGCATTTCAGGTCAGGTTAAAATGCTAGCAAATCGTTGATTAGTTATTTAAGTTTTCTGGAATGAAATTTTCAAAATTTTTCTTATCACCTCCCCAAGACAAAGGGCGGAAAATTAGACTATCACATTGCACCGAACTTTTACATTTACAAGCAGACACACCACTATATAATCGCTAATTTGTACTGCCATCATATTTATTTCGAGAAGGCCAGAAAATTTCATATGTTATAATAATACTTATGGATGCACAGATCTCTAAAAAACACAAGTATGCATGTGCATAAGTATTATAAATATGCTTATATTCTGTACTTTTTCGTATACCCAAATTTAACTTATTTCAAGTTATGAGGTAATTTTTGAATTATGGGAAAAAATCCCGGGATTTCCCGGGATTTTGTACGGCTAAAACCGGGATTCCCGATTCCCGGGATTTAAAAAATCATCCGGGATTGGAATCCCTACTTTCAAGTTTTTTGTGACCTAAGGTTCCAAAGTGACAGACCAGGAGAAACAACGTGTTGTAATTTTTCAACAAGATTTTTGTAAACAACAAAAATCGTCATTTTTCAATTGTTAAACAAAAATCGAAACTGATCGCAAGATGGTCGACCGTACCATAAAATGATCCTCTGACACTGGCAGTGTCGATGACCGAAAAAGAAGTGAAAGTGAACCGCGAAAAAGGTCACCAACATTGACCAAGGCGCGAAAAACCAGGATTCGCCCGAATCCATGCCGAGGCCTAAGAAAAATTCCCTCACGAATGAACCAATCAACTAAAACCATGTCCCAAGCCCATAAACTGGACCTTAGACTGAAGTCTTCAAGACATGAGGAGAAACACGTCCTAGCTACTCGCCATGTAAAAACACACCCATCAGAACCCTGGCGCTGATCATGCGGTACGCGTTTGAAAAATGGAAACAGATATTTTAAAAAAATGAGCCAACCTTTACGGGTGAGGCCTAATAAAATAGCAAAATAGCCATTTCTACACCCCACCAGTCTAGGCTATTCGTACAAATTTCAAAAATGTTCATCGTTCCCACCATACCGGTTTTACGATTTTTTGATTGGACATCCGTTGGATTTGGTGAAAAAAGTGAATTTTCTTCCTCTGGGGGTGAAATTTCGTATGAAAAATTATTTTTCTAAGCTTTCGAGCGGATTATGAAACCCTTGAACCACAACCTGTTCAAAAAAAGCGAAATAACAGTCAAGTAGGGCCCAGGTCCTACTCATGTGGTCAAGATGGTAATTGGGTGGTTGAAATCCCAAATTCCTGACTCCATTTCGGATCAAGAAAAAAATTCACTGGCACAGAAGCTCAACCTTCTGAACTATGACATATTTTCTAAACTGGGGCTAGGTGTGTGTGCTAAACCCCACACAAGTTTAGAATCCACAAAAAAAATCAATGGTCTAGAAATGAGGCCAATCTCCCCTGGAACGCGTGCGTACTCCGATCGTGTGGTACAAACGAAGACTCTGGGCTCGTGTCGCCGTAACAAATTGGCATTTTAAAAACTGAATAGTGTTTCTTATACGAAATTTCATTGGCTTTTCAGTTTTGTACTTATTTTTTTGAAATTCGTTAAAGTGGGTTCGCTACAATGAGTTTTTCTTAAAACAGTTCTTTTGCGGGTACTGGGTACACTCGCAGTAGTTTTATTGACCACACAAATTAATCTGTATCACAATCCCGGGTAAAAATCGTATGTCAAATTTAACATAATTCTACACAAGTGCCCGGAACAATGGTTTGTGCAGAAAATGTATGAACGATTCTGCATAAAGCTTCTGACCGGTTTATTCTGCAGAAAGGTGTTGCACAATTATGCATAATTCTGCATATTATGTGCACAAATTGCTTCGGTATAAATATTTCTGCATAAAATCCAGCCAAATTTCTGCAGAAAATCCCTTAAAATTTTTCACCCGTTTCTGACAATGACTCAAAATTTCGCAAATATCCAAAACCGTATCGAATTTTTTAGTCAATATCTCGTCTATGCATAAAGGCCATGGAAATGTCTGGCTAATTACTTGACAATTGTGTATATGTACATATTTTACTACGTTAAAATTTGACATGGGCTCAATAGAAATATAAAATTTTGAACTTTTTTAAACTTTCCAGGCAAATTCTAAGCTGTTTTTATCTCTTGGTGAATATTTCATACCGGTATTTCATTACTCCACACATTTATCGGGGTTCAAGGTGAAACAAATGATGTCTCGACAAACCGGATATTTAGACGATATGTTGAACAAGTAGGTTTTGTAAATTATTTACGATGCGATCCAACTAATTTGCGTATCTGACTAGAAAAATCTAATTCCTGCTTTCACAGGGAAGGGCAACATTTTTCCTTACTAACAATACATATACACCGGATTGGGACGAAATTCGACCGATTGACCATTTTCTTGCAATTGCAGCTATCATTGGAGTATTTAGTCGACAAATAATTGCACATTTTACTAATATCGCTATGCTTGTGATGGCAATTGTATTGTGGAGTGGGGTTAAAGGGTTTGATAATTTGGTGGCTAGTATGACCGATAAAAAGGTAAGTCATACAAAACGAGAAGAAATATTCGTTTACATATATCCACATGTTTTAACTAAATTTTGGGAATATATAAATTTTACGAAGTCAGACTTAAAAAACTCTTAAATCAAAACTTTAATAAACAAGGTCCCAAAAAGTGGGAAATCTTAGTGCGGCAGTGCAATTACACCTAATGAATAAATTTAGATTGCAGAATTTTTGCATCACCGCTCTCAGAAATAGATATATCCCATTAATAATGGGATGTATTTCGAAAATATAATGATCCATTATATTTGATCTCAGTTAATTTAGCACACTTCTTTTTAGTGGAAGAGAAGAATAGAAACACATTAAATTCTCAAATTAAGATTGGAGAATTCATGCTTATGCAAAGCAAAATTTACAGTGCATCCAGTGAAAACGGTACCGAGAGCGGTGATGCAAAAATTCTGCAATCTAATTTTATTCATTAGGTGTAATTGCACTGCCGCACTAAGATTTCCCACTTTTTGGGACCTTGTTTATTTAAAACTTGTAATTGGGTTGTCAATAACATTATTCGCTGTACCATCGTAATTAAATATTTGTAACCAGGATAATTTTACTAAATTTTTGGTTTTCAAAATTCAATAGCTTCTTGATTTCTTAACCGATTTCGACCAACTTGGTCTTAAAATGTTCAGAAGGAATCGGTGTAACTTTTTCCAATAACTTAGGACTATGTGATGCTCCAAAATGCAAAAACGGATGGAAAGGTGACTCCGAGTGCAAATTTTTCCCCTTTTTCGCCCATAACTTGGTTAAAAATAAAAAATTCGCTAAGTCAAATTGCAGATCGATTCTAAATTCCGTATCAATGATCTGTGCAAAATTTCATCAAAATCGATTGAGAAATGGCCGAGAAATCGATTTATGTCACTTTTTTGGGTGGGGTAAATGCATTCTTAGTAATTTTTTTTTCGTTGTTAGGTATTTGCCTCACTAAGAAAAAAACGATTGAATATTAAGGAGTTCCAACTTTGGAAAAAATCGTTTTTTTCGCTCCTTCACAAAACTCTTTTTTCACAAATCCGGGTGCAATTTCGAAATTTTTAAAAATATTTTTGCTTAAACATAAAATCAATAGTAAGATAATTTCATTTTTGGACCAAAAGAGTGAAAAACGAATGAAATTGCATGCGGCATTGAGAAAAAAGTGTTTTGAGAAAAGAGCGAAAAAAGTTACTTTTTTACGTTGGGAGTCTCTACTCATTGACTCTTTTTAATTAGCAAACGACTCCATGCGCGTCCAACAACAAGGAACTGCTCCTTAACTACGACGCCTTGAAGGAATTATCCAAATTAATTAATGACGCCATAAGTCCAATTTTCCTACTATTTGTGGTCGAAGGGTTGCTCTATTACTCCACCAACATTAACGCCCTCCTGCTCGGCGGCAGTACGATCTATTTAATCAGACAATTCATGTATTTCATCGAATTCGTGGCGATCCTCCTGCTCAGTGGGAATTCGTGCAAGCGGATGGAAGACGCCGTTGGTATGTGGGCTTATCGGTGGCTTATCACTGAAGAAACTGAGGCTTATACCCAGAAACGAATGAATTTCTCCGTTTTAATCAATGACGCGAAATCAGGTGGTGTCGGATTAAGCGGATATATTTTCATTATGGATTATACAACCATGTTAAGTGTGAGTGTATAAAGTTTATACAATAAGGGTACTCGAGAGTCTCGAGTATACATGCTCACATTCATTCATTTAATGGTGAATGAATAAATTATTCATTCAATATACAAAATTTGAATTAATATTGAATGAATATTTTATTCTGATTTTTGAATAAATGAATATTGAGTGAATATCTCTGCAATTAGTGTGAATGAATAATGAATGAATATTTTTTTTCAACATTCATTTTTAACTCAATGCTTAACACATAGGGAAAGGTGACAAATTTATATAATACTGTGAATTTTGAATATTTAAAATGAATAATGAAAGAAAAGTGAATAATGAATAAGTGTTGAATAACTAATGAATAATTTTTTACAAATTATGAACGAGTGAATAAGTAATGAATATTTTTTTCAAAGCTTTGAATGAATGAAATTAGAATGAGTTAATATGTTTTGAACATGTATGATCAAGACACCTTCCAAAAGACTTCGACGCTTTCGACAAGGCATTCGCGATGACTAGACCCAGGGCGGTGGTTGGATCGCTTGCTGGTTTGGGTTTGGTAGGGACCTTCGCTGACTTGCGTGACGTTGTTTTGAACGACGGTTTCTTCGTTTTAACGACCTTCTTCGCGCGGTCTTTACTTGCGGTTCGTCGTCGTCGTCGCTCTTTTCTGATTCAGGGTCGTCTTCTTCACAACAGTGTTGAAGTCGTCGTCACTCAGTTTTTGTGAAGCTGTCTCCTCCTCTTCAATTTCCTCCTGGTCAAGCTCCAACTTTTTCAACTCCGCCACATTCTGGATAAGCTGCTTTGAATGCTGCAAGTTTGCTTTTTTGTTGTCGAGTCGTACTTTCAATTTGTTCAACTCCAAGTCTTCAGTCATCATTTCCGAAGTCATCTTTTCCAATTCTCTTTTAAGCGGCTGCGCCTCCTCAGATTGGCCGTCGAGTTTGCTCAACTGTTCCATTAGTGTGACAACTTTCTTCTCTAGATTCTTGAACTCTAGTTCACGTATTTTCATAGTTGAGCTCTCGTTGTTGATGTCGATTTCTAATTTGGCAATATCTTGTTTCGCCGTGGTGGCGATAACTTGTTTCTTCACCGTCATCGTTGCTGAACGGCTAGATCCCGACTTGTCCGACGCTCTGGACCCTGCAGCGGCTGACTTCTCAATATCCTGTAGAGTCACTTCGTGCCGGTCGCTTTTGCGGGAATTCTTCCTCGTCGGGGGTTTCCTCTGATCTGATGGGACGAATTCTCCGAACCGCTCCATTGGCTGGCCGGCTGTTGTCCTCTTAGGGCGATCGTCCGCAGGCATACTGAAAAACTCAATCAATAACGTCGATAGACGGGATGAGTATACGTTCGAGAACAAGAACAATAATCGGATCGTTATCTTGCCTCCTATGATGACCCTATTGTAGCGCCGGGTCACAAGGCGATTTAGGCAGTAGAGGGCTGGTCCCTCAACACCGTCGTTTGAAGATCTCGAACTGGACCTTCTTCTCCTTGCTCGTCAATTTGCTGGACTCCTCCCCCAAGTGGCACTCGCTGGGCGGTCCTACCGGTACTGGTTCTTCTCAGGGCTGGAACGGTCTGGTTCACGAGACCAACAATGTACCCGTACAATCGACCACACTTATATGCACTCGTTATCTTCCCTAATAATGACCTCTGTTTGCTAAATGCTCCCAACAATGAATGTGTCGACGCTGCAGGTTTAACAAATGAAAAGATCTTTATTTAGTCAGTAGTGAGTAGTCACCGAATATCAAATTGACAAGTATCAAATTTAGGAGAAGACAAAGAGTGTGTGTTGCCACACGAAAGGACAGATCGAATCTTAAGGTAAAGAATTGTTCTTCACAAACTCTTGGCCACTCGGCCCACAATTCAAGTTCATTGCCTACCTGGTTTACCTTGATTTTAACCTTGGTTGAGCCAATGAGAACAAGACAAATTTTAGAATGTTCCAGAACATTTAGAAATAACCAATCAGATAGACAAGAATTATCTTTATCACAATTAAACAAATACTAATATAATTAAGTCGGGTGAAACTGCAGGATTGCTGGCGCTCACTTAACTCAAATTTACATACTCCGTTCTTTTCATCTCACACACACAATTCACAATTTAAGATGAATGTCATAATTTGGGGTGTTGCGCAACAGTATTTAAACTCAAAATTCCAATTAATTGCTTCATAATGGTTGAATTGTTGAGTCTTCTGCATATTTTACATATTAATATAAAGTTTAAACTGATTTAATTTCAATTTTCAGTTGGTGGCAACTATGGTGAGATATTTTGTCATTTGTTCAACACTGCAAAAACCGTAAATGATTGTGGGCACATTCAGGCTATGAAGAAATCACGTTTTCAATTATACATTTTTATTTAAACTGCCAGCCTAGTTAGAACGACTAAAAATTATTTGTCGGTACAATTAAACTGGTTTGAATCTGTTCAAAAATGTTTTACTGGTAAATCTTGTGTACCAGACGATAGCTGCATTTTGTTTTGGTTAAAATATGAATTAATAAACATTAAGTTGTAAACTTTTTTAAATCAAAGTTTATAACAGATTATTGGATAATTAAACCTGTGCATCACAAATGTCAAAGTAATCAGATAATCAAAGTATTTAGTTAGAATTTACTGCATAAAAATATTGCATTGAAATTTTGTCCTATTTGCATAATAGAGAAAAAGCGCAAAAAACACAGTTTTTCATAACTTCTGATTTATATTTTGAGACACACTTCATGGGACATGGGATTATTTGTCGGTGTTGTATCTCATATTTTGTAGATTCAATTCTAGTTATAGCTCAATTCAATGGGGATTCATTAGTCGCCAAGAAATGCCCTAGTTGTTGACCGCTTTTTTCACCAAAATGACCACTTTTTTGCTCTATTTCCCCAAATTTATGACGGGCACCAATATTCCTATGAGTTGTGAATGTCTCCTTGGGTTAGTTTATAAGCAACTCCAATTAGTCGATTTTGTAAACTTTTGAATTGTAATATGGTAATTTTCTAGGTTTATAATTTTTAACCGTTTGAAGTTAATTAACTCTTTTCAAAAATTAAGTACCCAACTTCCGTTGCTTGACGAATCTTGAGCTTAATTGTTGTTTTTATAGTTGGTGAAATCTTACATACTACGCAGCTTAGACCGCTGTTTGCATATGACAAAATTTCATACCGTTTTTCGGATGCATCATAATTTTTCCGATTTTTTTCAATATTTAATTGCTGCACAACTAAACCTTTTATCAGGACTCTATGACGGTCATGATCGACCTATCTATTATATAGGACTACTCATGGTAAAGTTTTCAAAACTAAGCATTAATAGGTTCCGAAGTAACATCTGAATGTGTCTCCCCAGGGTAGTGAAAACTGACTGTTTAAACGTTGTAAACAACTTTATTTATTATTAATTACTATTACATACACCTCACTTCTCCACAGAAAATTTAAATTATTAAGCAATCTCTTATAATAATAACAACGAAATTGTATTGTTCACAATTATCGTAGCAAACACTAACTCATTGCTTTTCTTTACACGGAAAAAGGTAAAGTCTCCAAATCCTACCGGAAACGCGATAGGTTTCATCGCTTTAACAATTTTCATGTGCACCTTTCTCTCCCAAATTGTCTTAATCTTCCGAATCACCCTCAGCTTGATAAGGGCGTGGAGCCCGTACTCCGTTTCACTATGTACCATAGTAATGATTCCCCAACATATTTTAGCCATGATTCCCACACAAATGAATCCAACCCAACCAGACGCAACCAAAATTGGTTTTAGCTGATGGTTCAGTCTGATTAGTGAGAAAGTTATGGAACATACACCAATATTCCCACCAACTACCGCAAGTAACATACTATTTCTTGTTAGACGTTCTGCAATGTTGTGACTGATCTGACCACATTTAAACCAGACGATCAATACGTTCAAGTCGTACAGTTTATCAACCCGGGTAAGAAATAATGGACATGTCTTAAGTACAGTGAATCCACAATGGAGGATGTAAATTGCCCCGGAAGATGCGTAGCTGATGAGTAGGGTGCAGTTGTAGGTGCCAACTACGTTAACCGCGTAGCACATCAAGTCAAGCAAAAAGATGGTCAAATACCCTGTATTATATGATGTATATTGTGAAAATACATGCCGGCAAATACAGGATGTTGGGTCTAACTCAAGGTACATCAAAAATATCACTCCAGTGGGTACGAAAATATATGAATTTATGACAAACATAGAAGTCATAAGCGATATGATTTTCAGATTGGAACTTCCAAGTATCTCAGAGACGTCATGTTCAGACTGGACTTTGAATTCTGTAAAATAGGAAAACGTAAATAGTTCTGTTCCACGTAAATGCGTTTTCACTAAATATGTAAATATACTAATTACTAAGCGTGTATAAAAATTTCAAAGTCTATTCCAAAAATCACATAAATATAAAAGTGAACAAGTTTATTTTCTATTCAGCAAGTTTGATGGCCAACATTATTGCTCATGATCAAATTACCTTGCGTGATATGCCAATAAAAATCAACTGTTTGTTTCCATGCTTGAAAAACCTTCTCTGGGAACAGTGTATCCACAACGTACCCGTAAACGAAGCCCAGGTTTAATAGAATTAAACAAAGCCATACCCAAAAACGTATATCACTGAAAATAGTTCCTTCATCAATATTTATTTAGAGAGTAAATTCCTGCCGTGCACACCAACCCACTGATAAAACTGATTAACGGGGGAAAGAATCCGAGAGCAGGGTATTTCATCCGCGTATGCTCAAGCTGAAGGATCTTATTCCTATACACAAACATAAAATGGGGCTGGTAGAGAAGCGGATAGTGGTTCCCGTATAATTTTTGCACCATAAGTGCAACGCCTAGAGGTGTGTTTATTTTAGTAAATAGCTTCATTCCGATAACCTGTGAGCCAGCTCCTGAAAGCTTGAGAGAATTTAAAGTCCTCATTTAGCAGTTGTACGCCAATAACTGCTAAATTTTATAAGAGTACAAAGACCAGGAGGGAAAGGTATGAAATAGTACACGCGTTTCTGGAAGATGAAATTCGACAAGGTTTATAGTTTTTTGCATCGATTTTTCCATATGGATGCCTACAGTTTAATAGTTTTCTCTGCTATTGATTTATTTGTTGGACAAAGTAGTATTAGACTAACTGAGCTAGCTCGCATGGTTTATCACTGGTTTTTGTTGGAATACTTGGTGATCTATGTATATATGCATAGTCAAATGTTTGCATACATACATAGGTTAGTTATTATGCAAACCTTAATTTTTGCCTAATATATATAATGATACCCTCTTGACTTTGTCTTACTTTGAGCAATAATTCATAAAGGTTAATCGAATAATTGAAGGGAAAATAAGCTTTCTAATGGTAAACTTCTAATTCTATAATCGCATTATTTCGTCAAACATTGATTAGGCAACTTATTCATATATGTACAGACTGTAGAGTTGGAAGTTAACAAACTTGGAACTCAATCAATAATTTCGGGAAGCGTACTTTATTACAAAGTTGTGTTGTGTAAGTTTTGAGTTTTTGGTATGGTTATGTAAAATATTATTTCAGGTCTGAGTATAAATCGGTTTTATTTTTACTATAAACCAGGGCTTCAAACTGGGAAAATCTTAATTTGAATTAGTTGAGAAGGACATTGTGGGAAAAAGGGGAAAATCCTAGTGGGCGTTGTTAGTGTAATTACAATACTACGCCATAAATAAATTTTTCTAGAAAAATGTTTGCATCACAGCTGTTCGGAAATTTATTCGACCAATTTAGAACAACCTGCTTGGTAGGCATTAATATTACCGAGCAGGTAACAGGTGAATTTCAGAAAGTATAATTTCTTTATCAATTAGCAATGGGGGCATATTCTGAATGAGCGGAATGGCGGTGCTGTGGTTATACGAATTCGAAATTCGTCGTATATTCACAGATAAATTTTTCGTGAGCTGTGATGCAAACATTCTTCTAGAAAAATTAATTTAGTTCTGTAATTATACTACGCGCCTCACTTGGATTTTCCCTTGTTTGACACCTTGTTTATTTAATACTTGGAATTTTTTTTGCAAGTATTGGTCAAATTTTAGTATTCGAAAATTTACAGAATTTTTAAAAAGCGAGGTTTTGGCTGAAAAATATTTTAAAATTCGCGCCACGCGCTCAAATTAGCGCGTTATGAAAAATGAAAAAATACGGGTATGCTTATTTTGTATGGTGAACAAAATAAAATTGGTCCCAACCAGATCTAAGGAGGGGAGCTTGCGAGGTTGATAATAACAGATCCTGGTGCCCTTTGGATATGTGGTAGGGTCCTATGAGTGTACTAAAACCCTGAAGTGGTTTGACTCCATAGCCACATTTGCGCCCGCCACACCCACTCAAAAATGCCCAAAAAACGCTTTCACTCCAGGTTTCACTCATTCAAATCCACGCCAAAAATCCAATTTTACTCGGATTCTGAAATTTCTTTCACCATTACACTCCCAGATAGTTGCTTTCTTCAATCCAATGTCAAACTCAATTTTGATGATGATTATTTCGCAGGCATAATTTGCGTTGTGGATTACTACAACAATGCTCGTTCAGAATTTTAAATTTTAAAAATACTGATAATTTCGAAAATATTGAGTTTGATATCGAATTGAAGAAAGCAACTATCTGGGAGTGTAATGGTGAAAGAAATTTCAAAATCCGAGCAAAATTGGATTTTTGGCGTGGATTTGAGTGAGTGAAAACCGGAGTGAAAGCGGTTTTTGAGCATTTTTGAGTGGGTGTGGCGGGCGCAAATGTGGCCATGGAGTCAAACCACTTCAGGGTTTTAGTACACTCATGGGACTCTACCACATATCCAAAGGGCATCAGGATCTGTTATTATCAACCTCGCAAGCTCCCCTCCTAAGTTGTACACGTAAAAGACTAGCATTGTAAGTAAGCTACGTTCTACCAGCTTGCGAATTAATATGGTAATCATCTATTATCAAATTTTTTACCATGTGGTGGTATATTTCTCTTTAAGTAAATCCATATTTTTTGTATTCTCTGTTGACAATTTATATAAATTGGCCAACATTTTATTGGACATTTCTTTGTAAAGAATTTTTTGGGATTATTTCAATAATTAGGCATCGATTTAGTCATCCTGAATATTACCAATTATTAATCCTAATAATTTCAAACCGAAATTACTAAAGACATCGTGTAATACGCCATCATATCGAATAACTTGATTCGAGTGGTTTTCGTCATTGCAAAATACGAACCAGCCCAAACCCTGAGCTCTTTACAACTTCTGAGTTCTCTTTTTTCGCATTTTCCGCAATCTCTTCCTAAACCCTTCAAAAATTTGTCCGATTTCTTATCCACATCGGCAATTAATCCAAACCCTAGTTGCACATACCCCGTGATTGCGATTATTACCACGACATCAATAATTATTACGGCGTGGTGAAGTATTCGTGACATTTTGATGAGCATATATCCCATCATAACGACAGCAACTAAAAACATTAGGATCGTCTGGGGTAAAACGAACCGCACGAGGCGATTCGCAATCACCGAAATAATTTGAAGTTGGCGGTGATTCCTGATATGATTGCCAAATTTTGACGGTCTCATATTACCCCCCTTACTAATCGTCTCAAGTCTACCCAGAATCAAGAGGATTATGATGAAGAATATTATTCCATTTCCATAAATTTTCTGGCATGCGTGCATCAAGGCGAATCAGTTGATCAAAATCCTGATGAGCAATTTGGCTCCGGAGGAAAGATAATTTACGTGGCGAAACCATAAGTAAGACGGGTCCAAGGTAGGGTCACGAAGTGTGAGAAGGACCACGCCCAACGGAACGGATACGATAGGGATGAGCATTACGTGGAGAAAAATCCCGACGATAATATTTGGAGATTCCTTAAACTTGTCTAAGAAAAGGTAGCATCAGTATTATTTAACAAGCAGGGTATGCTACGCCGAGTTTTTGGGGTATTGGGGTTTTGTTGGGTTTTGGGGTAGCAAATTAGCAATACACACGGGAAGTGGGGGTAGACGGGGTAGTCGGAGTTTTTACATTTTATAAAGCAGGGTAACAGACCTTTACTAGCAATTTTACAATTTAAAAGGTTATTAAAATTGAAGTAATAAGCCACCTTGTTGCGAAATTGCTGAAAAAGCAGATTGCTTTTACAACTTAATACACGTATGAGACACTGACTCAGTTTACCCCCAAACCCCGACAACCTCGATTACCCCGATTACCCCGACTACCCCGATTACCCCGACTACCCCGATTACCCCGACTACCCCGATTACCCCGACTACCCCGATTACCCCGACTACCCCGATTACCCCAACCACCCTGTGCACATGTAAATATATACCATTCATATTCAAAAGATTCCTAAACACGAAGCAAAATTCCTCCGTTTGATAAAGGTACATGAAACCCACGGTTGTCGAGAGGATGTACACTGTGGTGCAGGTGAGAAGGATGATCCACATTGCGACTGATATGTCGTCATCTTTCTGAGGTGATAGGACTTGTTGAAACGTGACGTAGGAATAATTCGTCAATAAGATGATGCCCATAAAGAAAAGGATGTACCACGGGACCAGTTTTGATTTTGGGGTTGGAATAGGTTCCCATGTCGTCCGGAGAAAGGTTACCCTCTGCGGGTATAACGATTCACTTAGAAAAGCGAATTTTAGCAGGGCGTGAAATGGAGAAATAAGTAAGGAGACGGACTTTTTCAAGTTATTTCGAATCATGTTGGAACGTAGGGATATCATTTTACTATAATTTATGAGTTAAAAATGATTTTCAAACGGTGATGAGGACTGGACTCTAAAAAACTTTACAGTTTAATTTATGAAATATCTTAAGTATATGTAGTTGTGTAAAGTAGAATATTTATGTAGATTAGTTGGGTTTTGTGTGCAGAGGTTTTACTCTAAATTATAGTAATAATCCAAACTGTACAAAATATTGCGATTAAGTATGCATTACGTGGAATGTTTGAAGGCTGTTTTCACCATGCTTAATGTCGCAGTAAATGTAAGCTTGACATATGCAGGGTAATTATGCGACTGGAGTTTTATAATTCTCAGGTAATTGGGTATTCTTTTTTTGGAACAATTTTGAACCTACATACATACATTTATAATATCTGATTTGGCATTTGCATAAAGGGCAGTTGTCGGTAGTATGTATGTATTAAAGAATTAGTAGACATTTGCACCCGTAATTAAACGAAATGCACTTAAATATATTAAATAGTTAAAATAAGAGCAAGCAATGGTAGTTAAAATAATGTAAAACATTTCAAACATCATTAAATAAATTATGCTCAATTTGTACGGTTTGTAATTTAGTCATACATATACATATATATATATATGCTTTACGATTTTTGACAATAACGTAAATACATGTATGTAGTATGTGCGGTTCATTTTTTTATTATCAATCGGTTAACATTTATAACCGAAGATTATTACCAAATCTTACTACCAGATATTAAAGTTGTTGTAATTACCAAACTTTAGTCATATATTTACATACGTTACGAATCGGTAGTAATTTATTACCAGACTATTAGCAGTCTAGATATTAAAATATTTCGGGGTTTTTAACAAAAATGTTTGCCTTCATTCATAATGTAAGCTTTTCTTAAAATTATATTTTGACGATAGTGGAGTTCAATTCGTGTGAACGAATGCAAAATCGAGTTTTAAAAATTTTATAAGTTTCCCTTGCCAAAAAAATATTCCAGAAAATCTCGAAATGGAACTGGTATGAGTCTTTAAACGAGCATAAAATATACTGCTGCAATAATTAGCTTATAATTGTGCCATAATTTTGATTCTCGGAGGTAAAACGTATGTAAATGTAGTAGAAAATATAAGTTAAAAAGTTTCCTTTGTGCATATTTTCGAGATGTTTACGTACATATTACGTACATATTTTGAGGAATTTAAGTACACTCTAAGAAACCCGGTAACTAAGTTATTACCAGGCGGAGTATCTACATATGTGACTCTACCACATGGTAATTAATTTATTATTGAGTGGTAGACATTTTATTACCAAACCGGTGATAACCCCGATCGCGAAATTTGAAAATATTACCAGTTGGTAACTAATTTTCTATCACTCTATAATAAATAAATTACCATGCGGTAGAGTCACATAGATACTGCGCCTGGTAATAACTTAGTGACCGAGTTTCTTAGAGTGTACATATTTACATACATATCGGTCCAATGATAACTTCTTACCTGTATACATATCATTAAATCTCATTAAATCTCGCTGGGTGATATATATCACTTGCAACCCTGGCCTGGGAAAACGATTGAGGTCAAACGTAGATACATTTTCACACGGACTCTACATATGCTCCTGGAAATATGCGTTTCTGTCCACATCCACATTCCGCAAACATACTTAAAAAGATTTAAATATCTTCAAGTATTAAAAAATAAATATGGTCTTAAATTTTAAAAAAATTGACCTACATAATAATAAATATTTTATTAAGATAGATATATACAATAAGATTTTTTTCATCTTCAAATGATTTTCGAGTTTGATAGCTTAATATTTGCGTAATTTTGTGTACATCAAGACTTCACAATAAAATTGGGGGGTCAGCAGTTTTTCGCGATACATGCCAAAATGAGCGATTTTTTGCGAATTTTGAGATATTCATTTAAGAAACCATGCTGTTATGGATAAGCTGATGGATAAGTTATTATTAGCAGAGGTCAATCAGTACTTAAGTTAATTGAGTTATCAGGTGTATTTTTGCCCAATATTAAGTATATGATAGTTGTCAGATATATGTCTATGATATAAGTTTGAATACACAGGTAATATGTACGTAGTAGTTAAACCCACATATGTAAGCAAAATTTAGATACATATTTACACATTAAAAACTACAATGTTTCGAATTTTGTAATTATTTACAAAGTTTTATTTGTATAACCTGATTAATGAATTTGAAACACAAGCTGTGACGACGATAGTACATATGCACCTGTGTAAATAATTTAGGAAAATTAAAAAACTTCGAAATGAATCATCTACATAATCCTAATTCATTTCATGAATTCATACACAGAGTACGTACCTCTATATTTTGTGAGAATAAATTTTTGCAATATTTTCACAAACAAATTTTGTGATATTTTCACGGTAACTTATTTGCGATATTTTCACAATGAAATTTCTGCAATTTCCGTATTGCAATTTTTCGTAATAGATACATACTTATTTATATACAGATATCGACACTTTTATGACTGCACCGCTAATTTAACATGATAACTATCTCCTTTAAATAAAGGGGCATACTTACAATATCTAATTGCTACAGCCAGGAGGTTCGCTTTAATACAAAATACCCACCCGTTCACAATTATCTACTTACAGCAAAATACAAAAGGGATACATTTGCAAACTTAACTGTTTTCCGACAAAATGCACAATTTGTCTGTAGAAAACTCTTAAAAATAATGTTACCCTTTGGAAAAGTAGATGCAGACTGGATTTTGTATTAAGTAAACTGTAAATTTTTATGTACTAAGTCCAGAATTACTTACTTTGACTTGATAAAGAGTAGAGTTATTGTATATGTAGTTTACTTCATTTAAAATTCAGACCACATTTACTTTTCCGAAGGGCAACATCATTTTTAAGAGTGAATACCAGTTTCTTTCTGTCTGCACCAGGTAGGCAACCGGTGTTGCGTAGCTTTTACGCTTAACTGCACAAAACACGGGGTGCTACTTGTTATCAGATTGGCATTGAAATCTTCACTCGGTTGGCCTGATGCGTAAAAGTATGTACATACATACTTATATACCTCGCTGCTAGAGATCTAAGAAGCGTTGTACGCTAAGGATGCCAAAACGCTGAGATTAGGTAGATATTTTCCGGAAACTGAACAAAAATTTTGTAGTAAATGTTGCCGCAGGTGTGAAGAAATATCTACATTTTTCTGAATTTTTAGTACATATACTGCGTATACATATGTATCTATGCAGGAACCGAATTTATTTATGCATCTTGTTATTTATTTATATATGTATGTGGCATTATTGTAGCATTTTTATAAAATTTCTAAATACACTTATCAATAGGAAATATTAGCCTCATGAATCACCCACAAATCCATGCCGGATTATTGATCCCCTGCTTTGCAGAGTCCTGACGAAGCAAAGTACATAACACAGGAGTCACGAGATTAATATGCATACATATACGTACTCGTTTCCATTTCATCCATGCAAATATTCGCGAAAAGATAAATCCCAACATTACGCGTGGTACAATTTCAATTTCAATTTACCTTTATTCAAGTGTTAATCACATTAAGTCGATAAGACTGGTTTACAAGTTATAACACATTACAAAAGAAAAACTCTGTCTACACTAAATAAAATTAAAATCCCCTCATGAATTAAAATATTAATTCTGAAAAACATGTGACATTTAAATATTTGAAAAATAAAAATTAAGCGAACCGAATTATAACCAAAAAAACAAATTATATTTATGGGTAAACCATTTCAATGGGTTGTTGCTACACATATCAAATTAATTTCTTTCAATATAAGCAACACTCTGAATAAGCTATTCTGCTAATAAATCTATTTCAAGATGATTAGAACGATATATGTATATGCAATAAATACCACGTTATGTATAAATAATACAGCCCACCTCGCAAAAAATTGCATAATTTATTTGCACACTTAATTAATTTATGATTTGTGTCAATTTATCTTGGATGTAGAAAAAAATCCAGGTTTTACGGATTCACCCACTGGACTTACAGTTACTGGAGACCAATTCATCTACATACGTACATAAAACACTTCTTCATCTTCCAATAAATAAAAACACACCTAAATTTAAACTCACTTTTTCTCACTTAACAATTAAATTATTTAGTAAATTAATCTCCTTTCCTATCAAGCCGATTCATTCTCATTTTCGTTATTACACACAAAAAAACTGGGCTCAAAGTAATGGACCGATCGTAAGTAACATGTTACACGTTTCAACAGTCACGTGCGCCTCCTTTCCGTACTTATCCTAAGTTCAGTTCGTCAGCCTCGTGAAATATGTTCGGCCATGGAAAAAAATCATATCGTTAATTCAAACCTGTCAAGTTACACATCAAAGAACGAGACTTGCTCGCTTCCCCATCAGATAGATACTCGTTTTACGTAATAAAATCCACTTTTCCTTCACCCTTGACTAAATAACCTGCACTTTCAACAGGTGCAGGATGATGGGGAAGGGGACCTTGCAGAAAGGAATTGCACAAGGTAGGTATCGCATCTTGTCTATGTCAATATTATTTACGTATTTAGTATGTACACAAAATAATCGTAAATTTATATGCTACACAAGTAAAGGATAAGTTCGCTTCAAAATCCATGACATCCTTTATGCACGGCTCCCAACGCTCATACGTAATACAGAAATTTCTTCCCCAAATCTAACATAGCTTGAACTCAACGCTTTCCTCCCGTTATTGCATTTTACTCCTTTTTGAACGGATTCTTGTAGATGTTTAAACTTTTGGAATATGCTCATTTTTTACAGATCAAATTGGAAGCATTTACGTAAATTGAGAGATATTCCATTTCATGAATGTTTATGTACGTAAAAAAAGATTCTTTTTTATCCTGGGAAATTTTTTAGTTACATCAATCCCTCCGTGCTTTTAGTGGTAGTTCATTTTAGATTTCATTCGCTAATATTTTTATGAATTGTTGTAAATAGGTACATACATATTTACATACATGTAAATTAACTCCTAGTAATTTCAATTTCTAAAATATCTAGTAAAGTAGGACATGCTCCTCTACAACTCTACGTACACTTTGATGTCTTTAAATTATCCTCAATTTTTCTAGAAAATAGAAATACACGTGTACAGTATGAACCTTAAGTTCAACTCAATTAAAAAAATTGGTTCAATTCGTGCAGTTACATATTTGGCTTCTGGAAGATTTAATTTCGTGTATTCTCATTTCGTGGGAAAGTATTTTTTACGCGAAGTGTGGTCCCAGTTTGGATATATTTACTTAATACGTTATTCTACCAATCTGTTAATAATCGACTATAAAAAATTAATACACTTCAATTAAGACAAATAATACTACTTTAAGCATATACACAAGCATTATACATGAAATGGGAGCAATTTTAATTAAATTTTTCATTAATTAGATAGCTCATCTATTTAATAGTTTGTCACAAAAACTACTAATTTCGCACACCCCTCAAACTTTAACGTATCCACACGTGCATCATCCTTTCCTTTACCGTCATATGGAAATGGATCGTTCATTAATAATCTTTACATGAATTGCAAAATTTCAGATTTCATTCAACGGAACGTGCTTTGCCAGCCGTAAAAAGCAAAAATCTCTCGCCGACTTGCTGCCATTTCCGTTCAAACCTTAAAATTTATACCCGTTCTAATTTTATTGCTTACATATACCTAAAAATTGAACAGTTCTTTCCCCCTAAACATTTTAGTGGTTTGATTTGGTTTGGTTTTACTACTCTTGATTCGTAAATGATTATCTTGACGGGGTAAAATTGGCTGAAGCGAATCTCCCTTCCACATTTGGCTCCTGCAAATCAACTTTGTCTGCATATTTATTATTTCATATGCATACATACATGCATACACAAATTATTTAGTGCTTACATCCGGTCATCCTCCCACGAACCGAATCCCTCCTCAGAGTTAATCCGATATTAAAGCAAATAAGCTGTTTGTTGAAAAATTGTGGTGTGACTACTTTATGTACAAAGACCGTTTGTCTGTCCCTGTATAAGTAAAATAATCTGTAAAATGCGATGCATTTTCCTTCAATTTTAATTACTTGAATGTTATAATGTTCCTAAAAGTGTGGTGAAAAATTGTGGCGTGGTTACTTTATGTACTAGGACCGTCTGTCCGTCCGTGTTTAACTATACTAACATATAAAATAGAATGAAATTGATTTTCTTGCATGTTATGACAATCCTAAAATTACTGATAAAAATTGGAGAGTCGATACTTTATGTACATAGAGAATCTGTCCCTCTGTTTCTGACTAAACTAATCCTAAGTTCACTTATTTACATATGTGCGTGTCGTCGCACTTCTAAGGTTGGCACGTGGTAACCAGATGACAATATTTAACCCTTATGGGGCGGTCAAAGGTCCAAGTTAAAAAACATTCTGTTGGTAATTCGTCTTGATAAAAATTACTGTATTTTTAAATCGGAATGAATTAATTATTGAAATGTTGTTGTATGGGCTCTCGAAGACTGGGATTATTTTTATAGCAAGGTCAATATATATGACCTTACCTGACTTTAGGGTAGGGTCAGAGGTCAACTACATATGTACAAATATATACCTAACATGCATACCTGTAGCTCACTTTCTTTCTAAATATAGTAAACTACCACCACTTTGTTACCTCTGTTTTCACTAATCTAACTTTTGAGGAAAAGCTGTCTTAATTGGTGAGCAATTATGACTCTTTACCTTTGATCAGAGTTCAGTCTGCCCTGGTCTCTCTCACGGGGCACACGGGTCTCACAATCCTCCCTGAAAATGGACATCCTTAACGACATTTTGGTCTTCCTAGTTTTCTTCGTTTACAAAGTTTACGCGAAACTCACCCTCATCAATGTCTACCTGTTCTTTCCGCTGGTCAAGCGGTACATTCACTATAAACTGAGCCGCGTCGGAATCCAGGTGGATGGCGGGAGACCGTGTGATATTAAAATTTTAGACAATAAAGCCTACTACAGGATCGCGGAGGATTGGGATCTGGGCCTCATGGAGGGCTACATTCACGGCGACATTGAAATTAAGGACATGTTGGCGACGACGAGCACGATTTTTAGGACGAGAAGATTCAACGTAAGAAAGATAATGACATATTTCACGTCAGGTTTCGTAATTCCGTAGTGAAATAAACTTACGAACCAGGAACATGATCCTTCATTTTTATAAGTTCGTATGCAAAAATTATCTTTGAGAATTTCGTCAAAGGGCTCGTCAAAGTTTACATAGTTGTTTTAGTTTCGGACTTACGAAGGCTGACGTGACTTGCCTCAATGGTTTGACACAATTTTACCTCATTAAAATAGAAACATTTGTACAAATTCGTAGGTATTTTAGAAGTCAAATTTTGTTGACTTCTATTTTAAGAATAAACGAGGAAATTAATGCATAAAATTTTTGATCTATGTATGCATATACCGTTTGTTTGTATAAAGATTTTTTATGCATTCATTCATTCTCCTAATTTTATGGATGACTATCTCTAAATTGTAACTTGTCAAGAAAGGGATAAGGAAAAAAAATGAACGGATTTTTTACCCAATTTTATGCCATATGTAAATGTGTGCAAAAAACTGTTAAGAGTGGATGCATAATTATGCACATACCGTTCTGCAGCATAAAACCCGTTGAAATTTCCTATACAAATTTTTGTATCAAAACTCAATATGCATCAGGCTTTTATTGATTATTGCACAATTCCACGCAGTAGCTTCTGCTCGGGAAAATGCATTGATTTACAAATAGAGGAATAAATTACTTACCTGGAAGATAATCTATTTGAGTTAAATGTTTTCCATTGCAGGAAGTCGCTCACCCGCTGACCTTTATTTTCTCGTGGTTTAATTTACAAACTCGCAGGCGAGCGTGGGAAGCAGCTGTCGTGCATTATGACGGCGTCGGTAAGGAATTTTACTTGTTGAATATATTCACGTGCCAAGATTTGTAACTGTGCAACCTTCGTAAAGCTTATTCAGTTTACACATGTACTTCTGGGAAACTGTCGAGAAACTAAATTTTCATATTTTGCTGTAAATTTTTAAATTTCGTTTTTTTAATTTTACAAATTTTCCTTTTTTGACAAATTCTGTTTCAAGTTTTGTAAATTATCAACTTTTGTTGTTTACAATGTTCCAACTTTTTGCTGTTAGTTTATTGAACTTCAAATCAATGGTATTAATGTTCCCTAAAATTGATAATTAAATGTTAATTTTAATTTTCAAGTTGCACAGGTTTCCTAAATTTACTTGTTTGGGTTGACACGTTTTAAGTCTTTCAATAAAACGGAAACTCTGCAAATTAATTAAGCCTAGATATATCTCAAATAATTCGCAAATCAGAATTTTCGTTTTTTTACAAAGGTCTCGACATCTTTGAACCCATGATGGGTGAGCACATGCAATATTCCTGCGGTTACTGGAAGGACGCTACGAATCTGCATGACGCCCAGACCGCGAAACTTCACCTGATTGCGAAAAAATTAGGACTTCGAAAGGGCATGCGGCTCCTCGACTGTGGCTGTGGGTGGGGTGGACTTGCAAAATTCATGGCGAAAAATTATGGCGTCTCAGTCGTCGGCGTCACCATTTCGAAAGAGCAGAAACACTATGCGGACCAACTTTGCAAAGGTTACGATGTCGAAATACGACTCCAGGATTATAGAAAATTGAACGAAAAATTCGACGCGATCGTGAGCGTGGGTAAGGAGAAGCGTAATTTATTTAAAAATTTCTAAAATATTGAAGGAAAAATTGTTCACGCCGAGTTTTATAATTTAATTTTTGGCACAATTTTGAAAAATAGGGGGTCTAAACCAACGTAATGGCTTTCCGTGGTTTCTATGTTAGCTTCATTTGCGCAAAACGTGGGGACGAAAATCTAGGAAAGTTCCCACGGCATGTAATAAACAGACCTTAAACATCAAAAGTTCCTGGAAACTTTCGAAATTTTCTAAAAATTCTTCAAAATTCCACGTAATAGTTACTATTAAAATAATGAAGAAGTATAATTGATATTTTCACAAACAAAATACAAATATGATCCGGAATTCCCTTCAGAAATGCAACAATAATCTCACAAAGTTTATGTACAAGGTTACAATTCCTATAGGGAAATCTTGCATACATACTTTATTAACTGAAGAAAATAACAAAGTTTCCGTGTTCGACTTTCCTCAAGACAAATTTGCAACAAGTTATAAATTTCAGTAAGCGATAAACCTCATCAATAAATTAAAGATCTTATCGAACCAGGGAAATCTTGCATTCTTTAATACTAGTGCTTGATTTTTCGTAAAGTTTCCGTGTTTAACTTCCCATAAGTAAAGTTTGCCTTAATATTTAGTTATTCAATAAGTTTCATCAAAAAAGTAAATAACAGATCAAAATTTCAATCAAAAATATAATCCCCATTTTTTGCTTAGGCATGTTCGAGCACGTGGGTCCGCGCAACCATGACGAGTACTTTTCCACTATTTCGCGTTGTTTGAAGGACGACGGTCTCTTCCTCCTCCACGCGATGGGGGCGAGTCATCCCTCCACCCCCAAAAATTACATGTGGCTCCACAAATATATTTTCAGGAATGCGGCAGTCGCCCACAACCACGACGTGACGAGAGCAATCTTTGGCAAGTTTATTATCGAGGACTGGCACAATTTCGGGTAAAATTCTAACCTTACCTGTTCACATTCATTCAGGGAACGTCAAAATATTAGATACGTCATAAAAAATGTGGATTAGTGATTTGGGTCGCCTATCTTACGCATATTAAGCTTGACATGAGAACGATAGGGAACAGGAAGATTGGGTTAAAAATCTGTATTTTTTATGACGTTGTTTAATGAATACCGAATGAATTATGTTTTGAAAGTTTTTGAAGAAATGAATATTAATTAAATATTTATTCATTTCAAATTCAATAGGAATTAAGAACTTTAATCATTATTCGTTTTTCACTTTCTGCTTAATACATAAGCTTACTATCAATTGACAAATCTACTTAATAAGGGAAATTTGAGACAAAATGAACAAACAATGAATAGTCAACAATAATTGATATATGCATTTTCAAATTTTGAATGAATTAATAATGAATATTTTTTCTACTTTTTTAAGTAAATACATTTTGAATAAATCTTGGTTTTTTCAACAGGTACGACTATGGGCTCACGGCAGCCGCTTGGTACGAAGAATTCCTCAAGTTCTGGCCAAAGGTGGAGAAAAAATACGGAATTGAATTCTTTCGAAATTGGACCATCTTAATGAAAGCGGGAGAAGCGGGATACTGCACCAGGACTGTCCAGTTGTGGCAAATCGTCCTCTCAAAAGATGGCGTTGAAGGGGGTTACAGGTCCATACGATGAGTAAAAGCTGGCTTAGGTTTAAAAAATACTAAAATTAAATAGTAAATTATTCAATTAAATTTGTCTCAACTAAATCCGTGGCATAAATTTCTGTGGTAAATAAATAATAAATTATGTTGTAAAATACATAACAAAAAACGTTACAAAGGTCGCTTATTACTTCAAACAATTGTCAAACACAAGCAAGCTACACTCTTAAAATTTAGGTTACCCTTTGGACTTGTAACTACCCCAAAATTACAAATAAGTTGGGTGTACTAAATCCTGCGTAAATTTTATCAAGTTAGTCTTTGTCAATTTAAAGTTGATCAGGATTTTGTATAGTTTACTTAATACAGAATTAAGGGTTACTTTTCAAAAGGAAAACATAATTTTTTAGTGTGAATGAATAGAAATGTTAAAAGCATTCAAATAATTGTTCCCTGAAAATAACTACTATTGACTTACTAATGAATATTTTATTTAATTAATTGTCAAATTGTTTCGTTGCAATTAATTTATTTTTTTATTTTTTTTATTTTAATTTTTAAGCATGTTATGCATGCAAATACAACATTTCCCGAAGTTAGCCGTAACACGGAGTCTGTATCACATTTGACGTGAATTTCCCCATTTACCTGCCTACATCGATCATGACACTTTCACTCACTCACTTTTGCAATTTCACACCGCATAACAAAAAGAATCGGGAAACGAGTGGTGAAAGTGGGGATCAAACTTCTCACCCGGGTTCCGCTTTCTCTCCCCAAAGTGCCGATACTCAATTAGCTTGTTCCGATAGTCATGGCACCGGCATTCGTCCTGCATCTATAGGATTTCAATATCTCGCCATACGTAATTCCTCCATTTCTAATCCATGTCAATCCCCCAACGAAGAGAATTAGCCATTTTGTATAAGTTTTTTGAATTGTTTCTTTTACCAAAATGGTCTGGCCTTGTTGCTGCGTAAAGTTGCAGAGGGGTGTCAAATTCATCGCGATTTTATCCATGGTAACTAACGACAATTATTCTTATTAAAAATCACAGTAAAATTATCACAGTAAAAAATCTGGTAGAGTCACACCCTCATTCTATACTGATTTGGTACTAACTTCCTACCGAATTGGTAACATTTTGTTTCTTGGTTGCAAGGTTTTCATTGCTCACATTATATAATGGTAATCATCGTTGTTACCAATGCCAGTGGAGTCATTTGCGGCCAGTAGTGGTTTCATAGTGGGTTCGGTGTAGCAATTCTGTATTAACATAATACCAAGCGGTATTCATTGATGACTCCGCTAAAGTGGTATTCCTAATAATAAGTACTTAAAGTTTTAAAGTCATTAAAGTTTTATCTGACAAATAACAGATTTTTCGGTCAGGTATAATTTTAATTTCCATCGATAATAACGTTAATATCGGACTGCTTACGGTGTATGTAGCTGATTGTAATTAAAATTGGTAATTAACAACCTTAACATTGCAGGCACTGAACGGAATTCTGTGTTTGATGTCCGCAGCTGGAGCGATGACCCTTGTCATCATTTCGTATCGTACGAATGAAGAGTATACAAGGATGCAACTGGCCTCGAAAGGTACAATTTTAACGTTTATTATCATATGTGAATCCAATGGGTGTATTCACGCTAAGCTTTCTCCGGCTATTTCACCTTATTCAGGCAAGTCCACGTATTCAGCTCTCATTAATAAATTTCGCAAAACTGACATGGCTTAGAAACTAATTAAATTATGATTAATTTTTTTTCGTGCGTTTTTAAGTTATATTTAATTCAAAATTTCGCTACTTTTTTCCATGTTTTTCCAAAAATTGAAATATTTTAAAAATAAGGTTTTAAAAAGAGTCAAAAATTGTATTACAAGTTTATCCAACCAACAGTTATATGTTAGAAAGTATATCAACTCATCCTAGTTAATTTATAAATTATTTGTTAAATAAAGTGGAGTAAGACCATATCATGAGTACTCCTAATGCAACTTTTTTTACAATTTTTCAGAAATGATCGTTTTGGATTTTAGTGATTACGTCTTGAAGAATGTCATTCTGAAGTACGGATTTCGTCAATGGATCGTCTTCTTCAGCACCCTCAGCGTCCAGTTGGCTCTGCACCACTTGGCTGGTCGGCTGTTGAAGAGAGCTGTTGAAAAGGTACATAAATCTCTCATAATTTCATCTTTCATATACTTCTACTTCGTAATTTCATACACCTGTTAACGTAATCACGTCATCTTACTCACACTTGTGTTGGAAATTTAGTAACCATAAGAACTTTTAATTCACGAATTATTTTTTAAATAAATATTACAACATGCATATTATCAATATTTAGTATAATGTTTAATAATACCTTATAATAGGCAATTAAGAACAATCAATTAATTAATATATTAATTAGTAAGTACTTAATTAATATATTATAGTTACTAAATTAGTTAATAAGTACTTAATTAATATGTTATAGCAATACATTAATTAATAAGTACTTAATTAATTTATTATAATAATAATATATTTTATTCACGAGTTATTTTTAATTGACGAAATTTTAGACTTTAAATTTCAGCGATAATGTTTTTATGTAGGCATCTCACTAAAACTACCTAACAAATTTATCGTATATTGACACGTCTCAGAAGTAAAAGTTGCGTATCCCCTCGAATTGTGTGAGTTTAGCAATTTAAAAAAACGAGCTCCCCTGTTAAATCAGATATTATAATGAGCACGCACATTATAGATTAATAAAGCTTAACATATTTATTTAATATCAAATCTAGAAAAGCGTGAACATGTGCATCTGTTGGATGCTGCTTGACTTGGTCCTCTTCATTGTGGAAATTTTCGGCTGGTTGGCCATGTTTTCTCTCAAAATGCCAAACCTGATGTTCCTCTACCAACCAAAAACCCTGGTTCCATACATGCTCGTCCACCTGTATGAGTTCTTGGTGGTGAAGAAATTCATCAAACAAATCCACCGGGAACGCCGGATCCACGGTGACATCATGCTAACCGATATGAACTCCCGATTCGATTAGGAAACCTGAACATAATTGGTACCTGAGTGTGTACCTACTTATAGTAGACATAAAGAATATTAGTGCAACAAAATATATATACTTCTTGGGATAGCGTATGTATGTTTTTAAACCATTTATAAAATGATATTCAATTTTAATTATTTGTTGGAATTATATGTTTGAACTTGTGTAATTACTTTCAACAGCCGCTGAACCAAGGAGACAATAGAATTGTAAGATAGAAACACTCTTAAAAAATATAGCTCTTTTAGAACGTAAATGCATGTAGTTTCAGCTTTAAAAGATATAAACTAAATATATATGACATCCAAAGTAATGCCAACTTTATAACGAGTTAAATTTAGGGATCAATCCATTAAGAAACTATGATTTAATCGATGGCTATAGGATAAAAAACAAATTTTGTGTGAATCTTAACTGGGACTGCGCGCCAAAACTTCTGGAAAAACTTATTTTAGACATTTGAGCTTTTTATTTTACTCCGTATGAGGTATGTGGAATTATAATTCACCTAATATGCGAATTTCTGTTTAAAAAAAGTAAGACTATTTTTAGAGTGTTAAGGAGTTTAATCTTGTCCCAATCATATATAGTAAAATCTAATCTATGTTGAGACACTAGTCCCAACGGTTCAGCAGCCATTTCACATGTACCTCTGGATATAGGAGAATATTCGCGATGGAAATGGTGCTTCCAAAAATTACAATTTACCTGGAATTGGGACCTGACAATTCAAAAACAAATGAGTGTCTAAATATTAACATTAGTGATTGCTAAACAATTGTACCTATTTATCCAAGGCAAACAATGATCACGAGAAATGTTACAGCGACAATGAAATCAAAAATGGCACTAGATATTTATGCTGAAATTGTATTCAATGTATATTATCCATTTGTGTATCTATATGTTTGAATTAGTAATGCACGAACGTGTGTAGATTGTAAATATTTACGTTCGAAGCGAACATACATTACACTGTTTATCTAGTATATACAAACTATGTATTTAGCTTCACAGAGAATCTAATAAATATTATGTGTCCTACTTCTCATGCATAAATAAAGTCTTAAATATAATGCTACCATTTTTAAAGTAAATGCATACCACATTCAATATCAAACTTAATATTATTTACTTTTTATATTTAGAATGCAGATTGCGTCTACAGTTCAAAAGGTACATATATTTTTCAAAGTGTACCTACAATTGTATACGTCAATTTATAGATTGATAATTTATATTAATAGAAATTGTTCATCTTGGCATATATACATTATATATGTATCATTTTCAGTATTATTGCAATTGTGTACTAAAATTTTAATTATTATTATTTTGTTTACTTATTAGCTCACCCTGCGTAGCACGGGAGCTATTGAATTCCTCTTGTCCGTCCGTCTGTCCGTCTGTCCGTCCGTCTGTTAACGACCTTTTTGCATCAATTGATGCTAATTAAAATGTACCAGGTCCATTTTATTATAAATTAATAGCACCATTGGTGTCTAACAATTGGTAACACAAAATGATGCGAAATAATTGGGGGAAGCGATGTAAAACGCACCAATAGTGCAGAATATCCGGAAAAGATAATCCTACAATTTTGACATAAACTTTTCAAAGTTAAAAATAGCACTTGGTCGCTCATGTTGCGCAGGTGGTGCATACTCATTCGGTTTTTCTTCCTTTTTCCATTTATTTTGCACCCTTGGTGCAAGAATATATAAAAATTACGATCTCTTTTTTCGGCTTTTTCCACACCTTTGGTGCAAATTTATCTTTAAATCATTATGAACCGTATTTTGTCGCCTTATTTCTACACTATTGATGCAAAAAATTCAAAATTCTACATCTAGATATTCCGATTATAATACACCATTGGAACCAAATTATAGAGTTTCATACTTATTTTGTGCACTTATTCGGCACCATTGGTGAAAAATTATATGCATCCTAATTTATATTGCAGGGTGAGCTACTTCTAACGTTACTACGGTTTATTATTAGCTCACCCTGCGTAGCACGGGAGCTATTGAATTCCTCTTGTCCGTCCGTCCGTCCGTTGACGAGTTTTTTGCATCAATTGATGCTGATTAAAAATCCCCTTGTCCATTATAGACTTGTTTGGTCCCACCATTGGTATAGAACAATCCGAGCGCAAATGGTGCAAGTTAATTCAGCAAATAGATCGAGATAGGACTATAATTTTGGAATAAGTAGTACCGTTCGTACCGAGCAATTGGTTATTAAAAATGATGCGTAACAATTGGGCCATCTATTTCCCCCCAAAAATTAATGATGCATAACAATT
This sequence comes from Folsomia candida, assembly GCF_002217175.1. Taxonomy (NCBI): domain Eukaryota; kingdom Metazoa; phylum Arthropoda; class Collembola; order Entomobryomorpha; family Isotomidae; genus Folsomia; species Folsomia candida. The sequence goes on along the minus strand of NW_019091223.1, from coordinate 201,809 downwards.
GGGCCGTCTATTTCCCTTCCAAAATCATGTCCATTTGTTCGATTATTCTGCACTATTGACGCTAAAATATATACATTTGATAATACATAATTGGGAAAGGGATGCCCTATGCACCAATGTTGCAGAATGTCGGGAGAAAAAACCATACGATTTTTTCAAAGTTTTCAAAACTTTGTATCCCGTTGGTCGCTAATGTTGCACTAGTGGTGCAAACTAATTCCGGATTTTAAAAATATATTTTTCCGTTTATATTGCACTATTGGTGCAAGAATCTATGAGAGTGATAATCTATTTTGTCGGCTTATTCCGTACCTTTGGTGGAAAGTTATATGCAAATCATTATGACAGGGTGAGCTACTTGTAACGTTACTACGGTTTATTAATATTTTAAAGCATGTTTTATATATAGTGGAATTCGCTTAACGTCAAACCATGAACCACTTATTAAAAAACTTGCCCTACTTATCCTAATTCTACGGAAATTTCTATTCCGCCTTATCAAACTTCAACATCTCCTCGAAATCTTTATCCTCCCTAAAAATCCCCCACTTCATCCCGATTTCCTTAACTTTCTGAATTCTCGCCGCTCTCACATTCTTCCTTCCCTTCTCCACCACATCATAGTCAAGATTAGGAAAAACTGTCGAAATCCTCCCATAAAAATCGGTAATCTCGTCCTTCCACCCCCAACACTGACAATTAACATCTTCACACCCACACCTCCTCGTCATCAGCATACTCCCCACCTTGCCCCCCGTGGGGAACGAAACGTCCAAATTTCTCACCGTCTCACACGGATCGATCCCATCCGCCAAAAAGTTTTCACACAGTAAAAGCATGGTCGCTTCAAAATCCAAATGTTCTTCACACGGGTTTCTCTTCTCCCCAAACCACCCCGGAACCACATGCACCCTTAACTTCTCCAGGACCGGGAACTGTCTCGCATAAACTAACTTGACCGAATCCCGACCACTTTCAAACTCCAAGCACAGCTCGGGTCGAAACCAGCTTATCACCGGACTACGTCTCCCGTAAGTCATTCTTTGGTCTCGTGAAACTTCGAAAACCTATAACCGTGGGAGAATCGGGACTACGTGAGGGATAAGTTCCTGCGGGGCACAACTTTTCACGGAGGAGATGCAAACCTGCTCCAACTGTGGGGCTAGGAAACGAAATAGCTCGAACTGATTGATACAGTAATCATTACTGGGAACGTTGAACTCGTACCGCGTAACATTTTCAAAAGTTGAGTTAAGCTGTAGATTAAATTTGTAAAATTTCTTGATTTCCTCATTTCGCCCATCCTGATGCTCCAAACCCCAATATTTTTTCAATGATAACGCCCGCAGGTTGGGCAAGCTGATACCACTCTGCTCGAAAATCCCACCCGGCATGGCCGACATTTTTAGGTTAGCCACTTGCCGGAAAACCGCGAGAACTCGGGTGGTTAAAGAGACAATTTTACTGAATTTCTGCACCGTGAAAAACGGAATGTATAAAGAACCCATGTCCAAGGTCAAATTAGTCCGGGGTAGGTTTTTTCCCGGGTAGGACATATTTTCTGGAAATATGTCCTTCCATTTTAATTTGGATGAAAAAGCTGGCTCGTAATTGGCCATTCCTGGATGCAGTTGTAGCGATTTCAAATTTTTGAAGGATTCATTTTCCAGGATTTTGATCAAATTACACGCCACATGCCGGAAGTTGTTGTCTACTGGGAAATACAGGTATAATTTTGTCACGGTTTTGAATTTTGCTAAGTTAAATAGGTCCACTAAATTAACCACGTTGTTGGACTCCTGCGCACAGAATGTTAAAAAAAGTCCTTCAGTCCATCAAAATTTGAAAATTAATACTTCATCACTCTTAATTATTATTTTAATCTTAAAATAGTCTTATCAGATGAATTTGTCACGACATCTAATTCATTAAGTATAAAGGAAAAAACTAATAATGAATATTATTATTCGTTTAGGCTTCATAAATATGAAATAAATAAATATTCGCTCAATAATTTTGAAAAAAATCATGAAAATGAATTTTTCACAAAATCAAGCAATTTTTGTGAATTCGTCGAATGAATAATTTTTCATGGTCAACAATGAAAATAAATGAATGTAAACCGGTACCTCATGTGAAAATATTCTGACGTTTGAAGGGGACAAGTTTATCAAGGGGAGTAGAACGTCAGAGGGATCGGTGACATTGCGAAGGTTAATATCGACTGGATTTCGGACCAGGAGATGTTTTAGGGCTGCCCCCTCCCACGCGGGATTGACCATAGAGGCCGACTCAAGGTCTGAATTGGACAGGAATTCCATAATTTTGTGGATTATCTGAAAACCAAGGACACAAATTTTAAGGCGAGAATTGTTAAACTTCAAAAAATACATATTTATAATCACGAGTAGACGTTGCATAAATAGATTTTTAATCCAACTCTACCCATATTCAATCAATATCTTTAACTGCAAAATTCTATCATGCAATTTAAATTTAAATTTATCGTATATTTCGGTTTATGAGTTTTTTAACCAAATTCACCATCTCAATCGTTAAGATAAAGCTACCCAATTTTTCTTTATTACAAGAAAACTATCGATTTAAGAATTTACTAGGCATGAAAATTTGCATTTATCATGAAAATAACATTTTGGTATTTCAAGACTATTGATTTATAAATTTATCACAAAATCTCATCAAATTTTAGAAATTTGTAATTAAACAAATTGATTAAACAGTGGTACATAAAGTGAGATTCCAAATTCTCATACATATATCGGAATCATTCCTTCTTAATAAATATTTGAAAGTCTAGAAAACAATTAAAATACCTCGGGCAGGCTAGTAAGTAGGTGACAAGTCTTGGCAGAATTCTCCATTTTAATATGTATATAAACTTCAAAATAGGACGATTATAAATTGCATCAAAAATAACGGACACACTGAATAATAATGCAAATACAACTTCTCTTAAAACCCTTAAGCTTTGGTTTAAACCGAGGCGAGAAGAGGAATTATTCCATCAGGGAGTTAAATACTTTTATGCGAGAAGGAACGTTTCTTTAAGAATTTTGGGAAATACAAGGCCAACAATAACACTAAAAAGGGTCGAGCCCTTGCACTAATCCTGCATGAGGAACGTTCCTACATTAAGTGTTCAAAAAGGGTGGTATGAATGAGGTTTGGGTTTATCTTACTCAAGTTAAGCTTGACCTTAGTAAGATAGGGAAGGGGTGGGTATGTAGGTTGTTTTAAAAAAACAGCATTTTTTAAAACGTAATGTATGAACGTTCCCACTGGTCACTGGCTGGCTTTTGTGGGTTGATGCCATAAATACACCCTCAAATTAAATGAACTCACCACTTTCAAGTGGGCCAACGTCCATAAATATACGGAGGTTGACCCCTTTATATGTGTGAAAATCATATGTATACCAAACTTGATTTTGTACATAAATTTATCTACTTGCTTCGGGCAGGGAACAAATTAAGGGACAAATCTTGGTCCAATTCACCATTTCAATTTTTTAACCGGCTTTGAAAATCTTCCTTCAAAATTTTACTTACCCAGAGAAGAAAAGAGGGTGATAATCCACAACTAAATTTTAAGTGAATGAAGGGAAAGGACACATTTTTTCATTCTAGAAAAAAATAGGGATACAAATAACTGTCAAAACCATTAGGGTCGTTACTCCCTTCGATTGGGGCAAAGAAACCCATAAGATTTAGACAATGACTAAACTACCAGCCGGCAAAGAGTGCTAAAATCCCTTTTTCATATTAAGAGTAGAAAGCTTGCAAAGTTTATGCACGAAGCGTTTTTTTTTACAAAAAAATGTGAGACGTTCCTACGTAAATACTGTAATTTATCCTTAGCCTAATTGCCACCAAATTGGCCTCATTTTTTTGTATTCACGCATCAATTTTAAATAGATATGCATTACATACTGAAAGAATAAATGATTTATCGGTTCATTTATATATGTAAGCATGGATTTAAAAAATTGGAAAACCTTTTAAGCAATGAAAATCAAAGAGGGTTTGTTGCTTCCCCGAAATAAGAAATGTTTCTTATTTTTTATTAAGGCCCTTGTTACACCATCAAAGAATTTTTTCTTACCTTACCCTTATTCAATGTCTTTAAATTCAAAGTTTAAAATCCAATCAACTTCATGAGTTTTGAAATAAACTCAACTTTTGATACTTTAATGCAGAGCTAATTTTTGGCACTACAAACAAGTCGTTTTGAAAAAAATAACAAATTTATTAGCCATCTTTTAACAATAAATTTCTGCAAAAATGAATTTAATAATTTATTTCAAAACGACTTGTTTGTAGTACCAAAAATTAGATTTGCATTAAAGTATCAAACGCTGAATTTATCTCAAAACTCATTAAGTTGATTGGATTTTAAACTTTGAATTTAAATACATTAGATAGGGGAAAAGTGAGATTACGCAACAACCCGTCATCCAAGATATCTTAAATCTTCCTCTCTTTCATAAAACGGAAATTCTGTGCTGCCATTAATCTTAAGTACACGTATAAACGCAACAAGATATGCACATTTACAACTATATCTTTCATTTATTTGACTCCATATGATGTTAAATAACAATGAATGAGAATGAATTTCCTGTCACTTGAATCAAAATGAGAGAAAGATTTTGTTATTCCAGACGAATGAAAGAAATTTTAACAACTTTCATTTTTCACCCTATCCGTAATAAAATAAATGGCGTGAAGTATGAAATAAAGTTGAATGAAGGGAAATAAAATGAATTTGAAAAAAAAGAGTTTCGAATGAAAACTAAATATTTGAACATGTGTACACGTTTATAACGTAAGTCACATAGTCAACCTTACGACAACGTCACATCAAGATTAATACACTCTTAAAAATAATGTTATAAATAAATATACCCGTTGGAAAAGTGATTTATACAAAGAATGGAATGGATTTTGGGATTAAATAGTGCCAAGAAGAAACTACTCTCAATTTTAGCTTCGAAATAATTATGAAAGATATATTTATTTGAAAACGGTTCTTATGTAAAATGACAAAGAATCAAATACTATGTATAAGGTAAGAAAACGTCATGTCGCAGCTAAAGGAAAACAATACGTAAAGCGAAATTTGTTGTTTATTCGTCTCTTGCTTCGATATATGGAATGTCTAATAATTTTATTCTTGTTTCGTTTACCGGGACTAAAATACTTCATTAATTTTTATTACAAAACCGTGCAGCATTAATATACCTAATGTTTACTTAATAACATGGCACGTTATATGCCAAGACATATCTGCATCTATGTACGTACATACTCACCATAATACCTACACGTGTCAAGGACAAACCGCGTAGGTATCTAAATAATTTAAAAATTGGTCATAGAATAATATAATGATAATAATTTATTCTTAAAAGTCTAACAAGGCTCAAGGCCCATAAAATTACAAGTTATTACAATATTATGAGAGAATTTCTAAAGTAGGGAAGGCTATTTTCATGCATGTTTACATATATTTTTGGGTGAATTATTAATTACTTTATCCTGTTGAAGATTTATGTGACGTGTCATTTAAACTTTGCAGAAAGGTACAGGAATGTGCATAATTCCGAATAAAATTAGAACATTACTGGCAAACCCGATGTCAGGTTCAAATTCGAAATTTTTGTTTGTTATACTACGACTTTTGTATGACATTTTTCTAGAATATACTTAATAAATGATAATACTGTATTGCAATATTACAAAGCTCAACTTGTTCCTAAATTCAATGCAATTTACAAAGAAATATAATATTTTAGTCGATCATATGTTGTACTAAGTTGCAAGAAAATTTGTAAACGAAGTTCGGTTCCGAAGCAGACGCAAGATAATCCAAGGACAATACCACAGAGGACAAATATAGTAAAAATACTTCCGCTCATATCAACACGGTCAGCACCCTGGGGTTCATTCTCCATTAATTTTTTCTCCCGTCTAGCCGAATCCCTAGCCCATTGTTCCTTTTCCAATCTCCTCCAAATTCCAGATTCAATCATAGACTGAAAATACTGGGGAATACTGGATTTGTCCGGATCTACAAATAGCAGTCTTAGTAAAGAGATTCTTAAGAGGTCCCGGTTCCTTTGCCACCTCTTCCAGTAGTAGGTCTTGGATAGGTACATGAATTCTTGTGCCAGCTCCTTCGACCCTGCGCAGTACACAGTTTTTCCACATTTTAAAATTTCGATGGTTACTAAATAGTTCAGATATTTCTTTTTTGGACATGGTTTGGTTCCTTTCGCTCAAGTCGCTCAGTTCTCTTCCGTGTTTTGGACTTAGAAGGTACATTTCGGGAGATGTTGGGATGTCAAGATTGCCTACGCTCAATTCACGTTGAATCTTTTGAAAAACACCTAGTAAAAATTTAAAAAACTTGTTGGGGGGAAACCAGGCCGGGCCTTTAAAATATGAAGGGAATACGGACGGGGCAGAAAGGAGACGAAAACAATTTTCTGATTCTAGTGGATTCCTCAATTTTTTTGGCTTTTCAATCCCACCAGTTCCGTAGAAGAGATATATGTTGCTAACAACTTGGTACCAAAAATCTCGAACTACCGTCGAATTCGTCCAGTTCGTTACATTTCTGATCGACCCCGTCCCAATGTTCCTTTCACATATAATATCGTTCCAACTTTTTATTTCACTTCGTGGGAGAGTAGCGATTAAGTTCTCAATCATGATTCCATTATAGAAATTTGTGAAAACGACAGCAACTATGGCCCAAATCCCAAAGACGAGTCTATAATAGATCTTTTCCTCTAAGACGGACGGAACAGAATTAGTTTCCTCAAACAGGGTAGACAAAACGTACAACCATGGGGAGAACGATGTACTATCTCCTATAGTTGACGTGGCATCGACGTCCTTCCAGTACTTTATGTAGCCGGTCAAGCAACCGACAACCAAAACCAGGGAAATGAGAAAACCCATCCATAGGTGTGGTTGGAATGGGGTAAGATAAAACTCAAAAGTAATAAAAGATTCCGAGTAACATGTCAAAAATTCTTGACCGATAAAACCTAGTGGCAGGCTCTTTTTACCCCAAAGAAATTCAGCGGTGCTTCCAACTTCACCTATGTATGACGGGCGGTTGACTCCAGCTTTCGGAGCGTTGACACAGAGATGTATTTCCCCTGTGGAGAACTTCTCGAAATAGATATTCTTTCGTTGTGGTTGACGAATTTTTTGGTCGATCAAAAGGGTTGGTTGGTCTGTATGAGGATGCTGTTTTCATGGTCAGTCCACTTTCGAAATCGATTAACCAACAAGAGGCTGACTTTGAAGAACGAAGATCATCCAGATTTTTTGTGGGATGAATTTTCTTCTTGTGACAGTTCATTTGCTTTGTGGAAAATTTCTGCCACTCTATAAAGCTGCAGAGTTCGAATTCAGCGAAATTTTCTGAAGCGAATGCCAGAAAAAGGTTTAAGGCACCTTCGTAATTCACCCGTGAAAAATTATAGGTTTGGCCCAAGGCTACGGATGATCCTACCAAAATTAAGGTCGCGTCTTTGGACTCGATATATACCTTGTTGAAGCGTAAAGAATGCCGGTTTGCCGCTGCGAGCCAGTTCAAACCATTGACAGTGTACTCCCAATAGTTGAAAAATAGACTTATTCCACCCTTTCCAATCCGGAGCTGAAGAGTGTTCAGCGTAAAATTAGCCACTTCTCCGGATTCACGGAATCGATGCCATCCCTTGAAATTCTGCAAGAACGATGGCACGTAGATGATGGTTGTCGGATATCCGAAGGACGGAGAAAAACGGAGATGTTCTGACCCATTTAGAAAAAGCTGAACGTCACACTTTGGGCCCCCATCTAGGAATTTGGTCAGGGGAAATTCACCCTGATGGCCATAGCTATGGAAGTAGGACAACAGGGTCGTCATGAGCAGGCAGTAAGGGTTAAAATCGATTGACATGTTTCTATGAAAATGGAAAGTAATGTTATTGGATTTCCTTCCTTTCTGAGCCAAGTCTTACATAATTTTAACCTGTAAATATTTTAATTTTCTTAACCTGATCTTGATTTTACTACGAGGGTGTCAGTAATCGCCAAAGTTTAACAACTGGGGATCATCCATAATCAGTTTGCTTTAAAATAAGTAGAACATCAATACCAAAGGAAGGGTTCAGATACTGTCTTAGCAAGTAGGAGAATACTTTTCTGAAATAAATACTCGGTCCGAAGATATTTTGTTGCTACTATTTCGAAACGAATATCTACATAAAGTGAACTAGTTATTGCTTGGTGTCCTTCATCGATCCAAGGGTTTCCGGTAATTATACTTTTGTTTTGTTCATCGAGGCTGAAACTTCATTAATTTTTGTTAAGCGATCGTGTCTCATTAAAAGAACCAATCTTGTTTGATAACACAGCATGTTCAAACTCATACCTACTCGCCATATTACATACATGTGTCAAGCAGAAGCTGCTTACTACTGACTCAGAATTACTGCACCAAAAATTTGATTCCCGCTTCGTATCCCTACCATACTAATAGCATGGGAAGGATACCAGCGCGGGATGGAAAAGAAAAACTGAGTTGATATTACATTCGATTATAGGTCAAAATAAAATAAAAATGGTATCATGGGTGAATTTCCGAATTATGTTGGGCTATTGTGATGAATGTTTAATGTAATTTTTTTAGTGTATTATTTCAGTCATATCTACATAGGGACCGACAAGTAAGAATGCGATTTTTTTGAGTGGAGTAGGGGGGACGGCATCCTATTCTTCCAATGCCAATTATAACGTGGGTCTAAAAGTCATACGACGGGGTTAGGGGTTAAATCTCCCCGAAAATAGATCATACGACTTATTTACGTACGGCACCTTCCCAACGTTACTACCTTTATAAATGTATTCAAGAGCATAATATCTTTTCCTCATTTCAAAATGCATTTAATTTGCTGCATTCATTGTAACCTATTAAATTGTTTTATCTTTGTAAAGTTCGTGCGCAAAAGGGCAAATTAAAAGTAAATAGACGCCCGGGTTTTACAATAGCTATTATTATTTATGTATTAAAAAAATTCATTCAAGCACCCATCATCCCGATTTCTGACTGGACATTTTCATTCAGAGTCAGTCATTATCTATAAAATCCATTTCATTTCTCTTCATCATACTTCATTCCTTACTTCGCACTATGTATTAATTATAGGGTGAAAATGAAAGATTAAAAAAATCCATTCATTCACAATCATAGTCTAAACTCATTAGATCATTCAGTTATTTGCATGCAAATGGCAGGAACTTTCGCTTATTTTCACTCGCTATCATTGAGTGACATAATTAATCAAATGAATGACAGCGAACAGATATGGAGAAGAGTAGAGCAAAGTTTGGATTTTAGTAAATGAAATAAATACTCACTGACGAGATAATCTCAGAAAACTCGTGAGTAACACAATGTTTAAAGCTTGACGTGAACATCCCCATTATCTACCTGCGTTGATCACCACACCTTCACTCACACCACTGCTTCAAAAGAATTGTGACATTGGGAAGTGGGAAATGCGGGCATCAAATACCTTACCCGGTTTCTCCCCAAATGCTGAACTTTCATTACTTCTTCGTATCATTAGTACAGTTTACGAAGAAAAACTAATAGGCCCAGCTTCGTAAAAATCGTAACGCCATTTTGTCATGGCAACAATTTTCGTCATTAATTTCACGATACGAAAAGCACTATCTTTCTTTTCGAAGAAATAATGAATTCGCTTAAAAATTTTCAAGAGTATAAATTTTACAAAATTCTAATCGGTTTAACCATCAACATATTTAGTAAAACGTCAACCTCTGCGTGTTCTGGATACTGTACAATCTGACCCTTTTCATCTAGGAAATTACCGCGTGGTTGATCATGTTCGCATTCCAATGTACCTCCTGTTTCTCCGCGAGCCGAAAACCTTTATTTCAATCCTGCTCGGAAACCCGTTCTGGGCAGACATGTTCACATTCATTCATTTAATCATGAATGAATAATTTATTCATTCAATATTCAAAAATTGAATGAATATTGGATGAATATTTTGTTCTGATTTTTGAATTAATGAATATTGAATGGTTATCTGCGTAATTCGTGTGAATGAATTATGTATAAATATTTTTTTCTTTATTCATTTTTTACTCAATGCTTAATATATAGGGAAAGTTGGAAAATTAAAATAATACTGTGAATTTTAAATAAAATGAATAATGAAGGAATGGTCAGTAATGAATAAGTGTTGAATAATTAATGAATATTTTTTGCATATTACACTCAAAATAAGGTAGCAATGAATCATTACCATGCGGAATCACTATGTGTCTCTACCACTTCGGTTACGATTTGTCGTAGAAATGGTAATAATAAGTTCAGGGAAATTCAAATTTAATACATAATGGTATTCACTTCCTTAATATTTGGTAATGAATTTGAATTTCCCTGAACTTATTATTACCATTTCTACGACAAATCGTAACCGAAGTGGTAGAGACACATAGTGATTTCGCATGGTAATGATTCATTACTACCTTATTTTGAGCGTATGAATGAGTGAACAAGGAATTAATATTTTTTCAAGGCTTCGAATTGTTGAACTTTGAATGAATAAATATTTTTGAACATATATGGTTCTGGGTCGTTCATCAAGCAGATCGAAAGAGATCGCAGGAACGCGCGGCAAGCTCAAAATTACATCGTTGTGGTCGCGATGGCCGACAATTTACCTAATCTTGGAAACTCATTACCTGCTTGACATGGGGAACGTTTAAATATTACGTTGTCAAAAGCGGGAGGGAGGTTTTCGTCGCTGATCTTACTCGTGTTATGCTTGACATTGGTAGAATAGGGATGGTCAAGAATGGGGGATTTTTACTCAAATGTTTCAAAATCAACTGTTTAAAATTAGGCGAACACATAACTAATTACCTGATCTTGGGACCTGAGGGTTGGGAACGTCCATACGTTAAGTCATCCAAAATGTGGGTTGGTGGTGGTTTCGTGCTGCTAATCTGACTCTTGTCAAGCTAGGATAGGGAAGTGAGTAATAAATCTACTTTCCTTGTAGATGACGTGATACATGGACGTTCCCAATTAAAAAGACGTAGTAGAAGAATACCTAGTAAATGTGGCAACGTATTAATCAATGTTATACGATTAATTGACGTTTAAATAAAATATGTAAAGGAAGCTCTCTTCCTGACTAGAAAAGGCATAAAGAGGTTAAAACTAAGGAGGACAACCCTTCACCGACAGAAAATTAAAAGTAAAATTCGTAAATTTCCTGACCAGGGGTATGCCTTTAAAAAATCAAAATTTAAAAAAATTGAGTTTGCTATTAGATACGATAGGGCAACTATCGAAGATCACAAAAACGCTTGAATTATGAAAATCCAATCAAAATTGGATTTTTGGTGATTTTTTGAATTAACGAAAACAGGGTATTTTTCGTGTTTTTCGCACCTTTGAGTGGGTGTGGCGGTCGCAAATGGGGCCATGGAATGAAATCCTTCTTCAATTTTGCTAGACTCACCTAGGACTACAACATATCCAAAAGGCAGCAAGATCGATGGTTCTGTCAGTGAAGGGTTGTCCTCCTTAGTCACGTTTCTGCATCAAGCACTTTTTAAGCACAGGTGGGCACATCACTTTTAAGATTGTGTTTCCAACTGTTTGAGACGTTCTCATGAATAGTTACAGTAAATCATAAATAGTAATTTCCACATGTCTGTACTCATAGATTACGAGGCGTAGTATGCAGATTTACTATTATTTATGTGCACATATATGTATTTAAATATATTATCTAACAGAAATACAATTCCAAATTCCTACTGCCAAAACTTCTGCTAATCACAACCCAGTAAACCAGAATAAAAATTTATGTTTTTAACCTCTTTTAACTAGATCAAATTCGTCATATAATGTATTCAAAATATATCCCTAAGAGACCAAATAAACAAGTCATACATAACCTGTAAATATTCTTAAAAAATTCAGATTTCTGAAAATGTAAGTGTTTCGTTAGTACATACATAGGTATTTTGTGGAAAACTCAATAGTAAAAAACAGACTTTTTTTGATATTTTATTTATTTATTTAGCACAGCCTACTTACATAATAACGACTTTAGACTGAACTTTTAAGAAGGGTAGAATTATTCTTAAGGGGGTATGAGAATTATGAAGTTAACAAGCACGGTTTTATGGACAATGTGGGAGCTAGAAAATTTTTAGCTCATTAAAAAATCGTACATTTTACGATGGGCGAGTTCTGAAACTGCATTCTCATAAAATAAATTCATATCAACAAGTATATATTAGAATTACTAATATTATAATTAGTAGGTTTAATTTAGCATAAAATTACGTAACTCACAATGCGGAGGTGTGAGGTGGTTATCGCCGATATCCGCCAGACTAGTTTTAAATTGTTCACGTTCAAAAATAAGTAAACCCGTATTTTTTCGTTTTCTTGAATGGGCATGTTTGATGGAATTAAAAGAAGAAATTCAGCCAAACTCAGATTTTTTTTAAATGTTGTAATTTTTCGAATTTTAATGCGATTTCAAAAAATAAACCCATTTTTTGTTCAGAATTACTTCCCTGAAAACATAAAAATTCATTTTAAAAAACTTTTAATTTTCAAAAAATTATCGGTTTTTGGGTTTCTAAAAATTCAGAAATAGCATGGCAATATCAAATGTTTGAAATTCTTAAAAATGAATTTTGGCATTTTCAGGAATGTAATTCTGGACAAAAATTGGGTTTATTTTTTCAAATTGGGTTAAAATTCGAAAAGTTACAGCGTTTTTTAAAATCCGAATTTTGGCCGAATTTTTTTTTTTTGAAAATTCGGCCACGAACGTAAACATCCCCATTCAGGAAAACGCAAAAATACGGGTCAACTCATTTTTGAGCTTGCACAATTTAAAATCAGTCCGGTGGATATTTAAAAGGCTTCTTTCAAAACAATTTTGAACTTAATTTTCCCCAAATTTCTAACTTTCTATTTCTATTTAAATTATTGCGTCTATTTCTATTTATTGTCCTGTCTCGTAGCTCCCCAGCATCTTCTCAAAGTCACCCTCCTCCTTAAAAAGCCCCCACTTGACTCCCATCTCGGCAATCTTTTGAATCCTTGCCGCTCTCACATTTGCTCTTCCCATCTCCACCACATAATATTCAAGATTCGGAAAAATTGTGAAAATCCTCTCATAGAAATTGGGAACCTCCTCCTTCCACCCCCAACACGCACAATTAACATGTTTACACCCACACCGCTTTATCATTTCCATACTCCCCAAATTTCCCCCCTGGGGGAACGAAATGTCCAAATTTCTCACCGTCTCACACGGATCGATCCCATCCGCCAAAAAGTTTTCACACAGTAAAAGCATGGTCGCTTCAAAATCCAAATGTTCTTCACACGGGTTTCTCTTCTCCTCAAACCACCCCGGGACCACGTGCACCCTTAACTTCTCCAGGAGCGGGAACTGTATCGCATAAACTAATTTAACCGAATTCCCTTCACCACTTTCAAAACGCAAACAGAGCTCGGGTCGAAACCAGGTTTCCCATGCGTTACTTCTTTGGTCTCGCGAAACTTCGAAAACCTTTAACCGTGGGAGAACCGGGACCACGTGGATGGGAAGGCTTTTCGGGGTGCACCTTGTCACGGAAAAGATGCAAACTTGCTCCAGCTGGGGGGCGAGGAGACGAAACAAGTCGAACTGGTAGACACTGTCCACTGGGAGGACGTTAAACTCGTAGCGCGTCACGTTTTCAAAGTTTCCGCCAAGCGGTAATTTGAATCTGTAGAGCTGCACGACTTTATCATTTGCGGCGTAGTGAATCGCCAAACGGTCCCATTTTCTCAAGGATATCACCCTCAGTTGGGGCAAGGTGACACTTCTCAGGTCAAAAATCCCACCGGGGACGCCCGACATTTTGAGCTTGGCCACGTGCCGGAAATTCGAGAGAATTCGGGTCGTTAAGGAGACAATTTTACGTAATTTTGTCCCCGAGAAATACGGAATGTATAAATCACCCATGTCTAAGATTAAAATTGTCAGTTTTTTTCCCGGGTAGCACACATTTTCCGGAAAAACGTCCGTCCAGTTGACTTTGGAGGAATAGGCTTCCTGGTAATTCGCCATTGTCGGATGCAATTCCAAAGATTTCAAATTTTGGAAGGATTCATTTCCCAGGATTTTTACCAAATTACACGCCACGTGTCGCAAGTTGTTGTCCATGGGGAAATCGAGGTATAATTTTGTCACGGTTTTGAATTTTATCGAGTTAAATGGATCCACCAAGTTGTCCACGTTGTTGGATACCTGTTCAAAGAAATTTTTCATTCAAAATTCAACCAAAAATATCAACAAGAAATTCCACTGGTATTCATTCATTTTGAAAATAAATATTGATTCATTCTTCATTTTTATTACTAATTAAATCTCAAATTCGCCTGAGAAGTGTTTCGCAATATATCCCGTCTACTGCGTGTAACGCCAAAAATGAATAAAAATACAATTAGTTCATTCGTTCTTAATGATTATCTATAAAACTAGCATATAAGCCCGTCTCCCGCCGGGTGAAATTCTGTAACGCCGACAGAAGTGAAATGAATTTGACGCTTGGAATGCCGGGAAAATTAAAACTTTAAAAATAATCCTCAAACAATTTTAATGCAATGATATTACTAGGAAATACGTAACAATCTTGTATACTTTTTTCTATACATTTCTGTTATTAATAAGCCCACAAAGAGTATCTCACGTTCTGGCCTGTAATTTAATTTATTTTGAATTTTCGCACCATTGTAAACTTGACTTTCCGTACTTTCACTTCCGTTGCGGAACATTTACTTTCACTTCCGTTGCCAACAGACATTTCCAGCTTATAATATAGATGAATAAATATTTATTTAATATTAATTCATCTCAAAATTAAAAAAAAATATTCTCAAATTTGTTCGACACCTGTTTCACTCTCAATTGGAGTTCATGATAACTGTTCGCCTTGGTCCCCTTATGAAAAAAGATTCAGAGGTATGCAGGGGACAGGTTCTTCAGAGGGAGGAGTACATCGGAGGGGTCGGTGACGTCGAGAAGGTGAATGTCGATCGGATTTCTGACCAAGAGATGGTTAAGGGCTTCCTCCTCCCACGTGTGGTTGACCAGTGAGGCCGCTTCTAAGTCGGAACTGGGCAGGAATTCCATAATTTTGTGAATTACCTGAAAATAAAACAATATTTGAATTATTGAACTTCGAATAATTTAAAAGTCACATGCTTGGAAGGGCGATTTATAGTTCTACTTTACCCATATTGAGTTGATCTCATTAAATACCAATTTCTAAGGTGTCATCAATTTCATTAGTGTTGAAATAAATACAATTTTTATCATACCTTAAAGACTTTAAAGATTAAATTTACCTAAGATGTGATTTAGCGAACTTTAACCACCGGTTTTTTAACAAATTTGTCCCCAGGTACACTCTTAGAAATGGGGTTACGATTAGAACCAAAAATTAAATGTGTGACTCTACCGCCGTGGATATGAATTTGTCACCAACTGGTTATAGATAAATTTATTAGCTCTGGTGACAATTTAATACAAAGTTGGTGAAACTTAATTAGGTATGTAGTCCGTAACTATTGTAACCACTCGAGGATAAACTTATTACCACGGCGGTTGACTCACATACGTGGACTTATTGGCTAGAATCGTAACCCCATTTCTAAGACTGTACATACGATGCTTATTTCATAATTACTACTACATAACAGCATTTATAATTTCTTCACTGGTCGGTATAGGAAAAGCAACAAAAATTTAGGAAGAAAAATATTTCAAAAATCTACTTTTTACCATCGACTTTTCAAGAAAATATCAAAGAATTACTTACATTAAATTTGTATATTTAGATGTTTTCGATATTTTGACGCCAGAGTAATTTATGCATGAATTGTATTTAGTTCTAAATTCAATTTTATAACATGAAATTATTTTCAACCAACTACATTTTTTACCATTTGACTATACGAGACCACAAAACATATGTATTCAATTGCGCCATTGGTATTAAGAAATATTTCAGAATCAATTACATACTACTTGTATGATACAAGTCTATTATTATCTACATACCTCGGGCAGGTTAGAAATTAGGTGCCGAATCTTGGTAGAGTTTTCCATTTCGATTATTAGAATATGAACTTGAATATTATACTAGATTAATAATCTGAGATTATTGAAAATTGCGAATATTTGTGTACACTGAAAAGTTCAAGTATAAATTCAATCTTTAATTTTTAAAATCTTCCTCGTAACTTTATTCAACCAGAGGGAAGAACAGGAGAATCCCTTTAACAACTGAGTTTTAAGTGAATGAACGGAAAAGAACCCTTTTTACTTAAACAAAATATGGATAAAAATAATTCGTTGGGTCATTATGCCTTAGGGACCGTCCATAAATTACGTACCGGGAATGGGGACAGGGGGGTGGTCTACTTCTTCAATGATATCGCACTTACGTTGCACATGTTAAAGGGGGGTATAGAAAATCACGATTTTTGCGTTACGAAATTTACGGACGGCCCCTTGCCTGGGACAAATTTAGCCGATAAATAAAGTACCCACCATCAAGGAGTCGTAAAATCCACATTTTTCAAGAGAAAAAAGGACAAAAAGGTTGAGGGCTGGTAGCATTTCTATATCAAGCCCTTTTTCAACGAAGGTGTGACAAACATTCCTAACATACAAAATTTATTTTAGGCTGGGTTCCTCAAAATTTGTCACATTTTTTGTATATAAGAACGCATCAATTGTACGAATTATTGATAGGATGTATTAAAACCTGTTAAAAAATTATTTTCACTGAAAAGTAACTCATCCAGATTTCTGAATGAAAATTTCAATTCAGATTCAGTAATTGTCATTTTAATTCATTTCATTTCATTTCTTAATTAGCTCCATGTAGATAAATATTAAGCATACTAGAGTAGAGGCCCGTTCAAGAACGGGTTCTAGGCCCCCAGAGGGGGGTGTGCCCATAGCGCAAAATCCCTAAACTTTAAATAATTTCCAGTAGAGACTTTGTCCCTTGTCATAGCGCATACATGCATCAAAGTGTCCAAGTCATGCTGTATTTCAATTTCCCTGGTTACGGAACAATCTGATTTCCCCCTGTGGGAGTGGCTGGATAGCTAACCACTTAAATTCTCACGTTCCACGCTCCCATTAACTTCCACAAACCCCGTTGACTTCCACAAACCCCATTAACTTCCACAAACCCCGTTGACTTCCACAAACCCCGTTGACTTCCACAAACCCCATTAACTTACACAAACCCCGTTAACTTCCACAATCCCCTTTAACTTCTACAATTAACGCCAAGCTATTGACGGCGTTGGATTCAGCGTCAAAAATACATTCGAATTGATATGCGACATCACGAATAAGCAATATTTGAACCCCACGGTCACGGGAAGGTCACGGGGGCCTAGCAGGTCAAAACCATTGACGGCGTTGGATTCAGCGTCAAAAATACATTCGAACTGATATGCCACTCGCTGTGGGTGGAGTTTCTCAAACTAAAATAATTAATTAATAGTGTTTATCACGATCACTTATCATGATAACCACTATTGATGAATGATGTATACTGCTCACTCACTGTACATTTTCATGCACGCATTCATTCATGCAATGTGGTGGTGGTGGTGGCTCCGCTTTTTTCTTTGTCTCCTCTACTCCTCTCCTCATTTGCATAATTCTCCACAGGCAGACAGGGATCATACTAACGCTTTATTAGAGTGGATAGTGAAAACTTAAAGGAGTGAGAAATCCATTAATTCACGTTCATTCATCTGAAATGAGCGAAGCTTTCATTAATTTTCATTCATATGAAAAGAAATTCATAGTCATTCAGTATCAAACTGACTAATATGATTGAAAGTGAACAGGTATTTATACACACTTATTTTTAACTCCAACCTGTTCATAAATTTACACAACTTAAAATCCAGAGTGATACACTCTTAACAATAAAGTCACCAGTTTGAAAAGGAATTAGTTTTTTATAGAAATCAAACACTATCAAGCAAGTTTTTTTTTGAATAA
The DNA here is from genome assembly GCF_002217175.1 of Folsomia candida. NCBI lineage: Eukaryota > Metazoa > Arthropoda > Collembola > Entomobryomorpha > Isotomidae > Folsomia > Folsomia candida. The sequence continues at coordinate 183,631 of NW_019091223.1, read as the reverse complement.
GTGAATTTAAAAAAAAGTTGACACATGTACATATTTACTTTCTTAAAAACCCGATGTTAATCGTCACCAAACGGTGTGCATGTCACTTCACCGTGCGGTAATAATGTGTCTCACCTAATGGTGGTAAAATTAACACTAGCCAGTGACAATTTTCCCCCATGCGGGTAAGATTTATCACCAAGCGGTGAACAAGATTATCACCGTTTGGTTAAGGCACATATGCACACCGTTTGGTGACGATTAACACCGGGTTTTTTAGAGTGTCGTTCAAGTGGGAGAATTTTTCAAAATCGTAAAAATACGTTTTTTTCTGTATGTATAGCTTTGGTAATATGTACACTCAAAACAAAAATTTGTCAAATCATCACTGCCGATGTTAATACCTAGTACCCGCTAAAGTTCTGTTATAAGATTTCCCGGGTAAATTAAGCAGGCAAACCAATTTTTTAGAAAGTTGTACTATTTTTTATTGAAATCTCCATGCAATTGTCCGTCAGAAACCATGTTTCAAAAGTTTTTGTGACCCAAGGTGCCAAAATGATCGAGGGGTGAACATGGCCTGTTTCAATTTTTCAGCAACATTTTTGTGAACATAAAACATGGACAATTTTAAATTGTTCAATAAAAATCGGAATTGATTGCAAGATGGTCGAGCGTACCATAAAATGATGCAGTGACGCTGGCAGCGTCGACGACCGCAAAAGGAGTGGAAGGGAACAGCCAAAAAGGTCACCAAAATTCACCAAGGCGTGAAAAAACTGGATTCGCCAAAATCAATCAAGAAAATTTCCCTCGCAAATGAATGGATCAAGTAAAACCATGTCCCGGGCCCTTACACTGGACCTTGGACTTATCCCATCAAGACATGAGGAGAAATACTCCCTAACTACACGGCAAGGAAAAACAGGCCCGACAGAACCCGGGCGCTGATCATGCGGTACGCGTTTGAAAAATGGAAACGGATATTTTCAACAAATGAGCCAAACTTTATGGGTGATGCGAAATAAAATAGCAAAAATACCGTTTCTACACCCCACCAGTCTAGACTATACGTAAAAATTTTTAAAATGTTCATCGTACTTACCATTCCGGTTTTACGATTTTTTTATTGGACATAAGTTGGACTGGGTCGAAAAAGTGAATTTTCTTACTCTGGGGGTGAAATTTGGTATCAAAAATTATTTTTTTCAGTTTTCAAGTGAATTGTGACACCCATGAACCATAACCTGTTAAAAAAGAGCGAAATGACATTCAAGCAGGGCTCAGGTCCTGCTCTAGTGGTCAAGATGGTAATTGGGTGGTTGAAATCCCAAATTCCTGACTTCATTTCGGATCAAGAAAAAAATTCACTGTCGCAGAACCTTAGGCTTCTGAACTATGACATATTTTCCAAACTGGAGCTAGATGTGTGTGTTAAACTCCACACAAGTTTGGAATCCATAAAAAATTCAACTGTATAGAAATGAGCCCACTCTCCCCTGGAACGCGTGGGTACTCCGATCGAATGGTGGATACCAAGACTCCTGGCTCGTGTCGCCTTAAAAGATTGACATCTTGAAAAGTGAATAGTGTGTCTTATACGAAATTTCATTGGCTTTTCACTTATGTACTTATTTTTTCGAAATTCAATAAACTGGACTCGCTACAATGCGTGTTTCTTATAACAGTTCTTTTGCGGGTACTGGGTATATGACTTAACCGCTTTGGTTAAAATGTTTGCCCCGAGTTATGATGATTTTGATACGGGTAGTTATAATGCTATTACCGACTGAAGAATTTCGTTACTAATCTGAATAACAATTATTACCAAGGCAGTTAAGTCATATATTGACATCGGCGGTATTGATTTCACAAATTTTTGCTTTGAGTGCACGAATTTCTATCGATAGATTGGAATTATGTATACGGTTTGGGATTGGGATGTACCTGTGGTTTTGTTCACTACGACTAAAAACCTGGATTAACTTTTATTAAACGACCGTGCATCATTATAAAAACTAATCTTTTTTTGATAATCACATAGCATGTTCTACATACAGGGTGGTTTAAATGTCAGGGGCCACTCTCAGAGCCCCGCTTAAACCAAAAAAAATAGACTTAAACATAATCCGATTTTTTCCCGTCCCAGAAAAAAGTTTAAACTTTTTGCATTGCAAAAATCCGCTTAAAATCTAAGCTAATCCGAAATTGAGCCGGGGCGCTGCACACGGATTGAAATGGTGTCCAGAGAAAAACTTACGACTAAAACTAAGCCAAAAATGCTGCGACTGCTATTTAGTAGTCATAAGTCCGCATCTTTCCCTTTCTCTCACCTGTTAGCTCGCAAGTAAATATTTCATTTCTTTTAGTTTTACGAGGAATTAATTTTTTCTAGTGTTGGTTGCGTATGTGTATAAATTGCAAGTTAATTATCTCCGAGTGACGACCAAGTGCTTCATCCTTGAGTCTCCACCGGGCCTTGACTTGCAAATTATTGCAGTCGTGACTCCTTTGTATGGCGGTTCCTTTATTTATACCCGGTGCAATTAGAAGAAAAGTGTATAAAACAAGACAAACATTTGAGAAACTAAATGAAAGTGAAATAAGGGAACATTGTGGAGTGCCAGCTTGGGGTGCAAGAGAGCTTATCGAACTTTATGATCAGCTTGAAGGACAAATAAGTACCGCCGTCCCAGTCAATACAAAAGTGTTAGTGTTTCTTAGTCAATTAAGGTCAGGGTCGTTTCAGAGAATTGTGGGAGGGGTTTGTGGTGTCTCGCGATCAACTGTGAGTCGGATTATTGAGGAGTGCGCAAATTTTACATTAAACAATTTCGCAACATCTATTAATTTTCCTACTTCAGTCGCTGGTATAAATAAGATAAAGCAGGACTACTACGAAGTAGCTCATCTTCCTAATGTTGTTGGGGTTGTGGACGGTACGCACGTCCCAATAATTGCCCCAACCCGTTCACGAGCCAGTGTTTGTTAATCGGAAACAATATCATTCAATTAACTGCCAAGTAGTGACAAGTAGAGACTACAAAATATTGGACGTAGTTGCCCAGTGGCCAGGTAGTACACACGACTCCTTTATTTGGAGAAATAGCAGTGTTAAAAATAGATTATATAGCGGTGAATTTGGTAACGCATATTTTTTAGGTTAGTAAATTGATGGATTGGTCTTGACTCGTATAACCGTCGTGACTCAATCCTTTTTTAGCTGATAGCGGCTACGCTGCCGAATCAAAGCTTTTGGTGCCTTTTAGAGATACCACAACTGTACCACAACAACAACAATTTAATAGAGCACTGAAAAAAACAAGGAGTGGAGTTGAAAGAACAATCGGTAATTGGAAGTGTAGATTCCGGTCTATGGACAAGTAAGTTGAGTTATAACCAACTATAGTTGAGTTAGAACCAATTAAATTTTATTTTATTTTTGTAAGTTTTGTTTATTGTGATTTGTTTACTAGGACTGGTGGCTACAGCTGTTACCGTCCCTCAAAAGTTTGCAAATTAATAGTAAGCAGCGTCGCCTTGCACAATATATGCGTCACTCATCAAATTCCAATTCTTGAGGAGGACGAGTATTATCGAGACTTTGCTATAATTCCTAATCTACAAGATCACCCACAAGTTCCACCGCCACAGGGCCCATTCAATTCTACTGCTGCAACGACAAGAGACGAAATCGCAGCTTCTTTGCAAAGGTAAATATTCGAGTCGCAACCATTTTATAAATTATTGCATAACCGCAATTTATGAGTTAAGGCCGTTTTTTACCTAGATGAGCCATGTAGTTCCAGAAAAAACAGGGCGACGACCAAATTTCTCGGAAGATGAGCTAATTGCGCTTGCTACAGCCGTGAAGGATAGAGACAATATTATTACTGGACAATTTGAAGGTGCTAAAATCTCAAAAACCACTAAGAACAAGGCATGGGCGGAGTGACGGTTGCAGTAAATGTTGTTGGAGGCAAAAGTCGAACTTTGTCGGAGATACAGACCAAGCATAAAAATCTAAGAACTTCTACAAAAAAGATCGAATCGGAAAACAAAAGAGAAATTCTTAAAACTGGAGGGGGGAAATCTACTTTGAAATTGCTGTCAGAGAGTCAGCTTATTATACTCGAAACGCTGCCAAGCACTTTGCTAAATGGCATTCCCGGTGGAATTGATCTACATGACCCTGCTTTCATATTGTCGACAGGTTAGACATAGTGGTCTTGACTCTAAATTTGGCCTTGACTCACTATATTTTTATTTCTAGTTCCTGAGCCAACTTCTCGAGATGAAGACAGTATGGATTTACTTCACGAATATGAGACACACGACGTACCTCAATCATTGGTCACACAAGAACAGCCCACTGCACCAGACTTGGTACTTGCGGCAGCAGCTGTCGCAGATGCGTCTGAAGCAGCGAATTTGGGAGATGCTGCGGCTCATTACTCAAAGGCACCCCCAGGTTCCACCATTAATTTCGAAACTCCAAAAAGAAAGCATCGGAGGTTGGAAGTGTCACCCACTGAACAGCTATTACGAGAGCAGGTTGGTTTAATGAAAAAACAAGTTGACATTATGTCAAGTATTAAAGAATTAATGATGGAACGAAATCGAATCGAACAAGAGAAGTTGGAGCTCAAGAAACGTAAGTTAGCCGATAATTTATCTGTGCTTATGAGTAACGACTAGATTTATCTAAGTCAATGCCATGTTTAAGTTCGTGTGATTTCGAAAAATATAAATAAGGGAAGGTTGTAACTCACATATGTATGGTTGTAACACTTTATCCACCGTTTAATGAGTTTAATAAATTTACAATTTATTATATTCTAATACATTTTCTCGCAATACTCACACTGACACCCGACTCTAAACTCATTATTTGGCTTACAAAATCGTTCCTGCAATTTATCCATGTCCTTTAATTTGATGGCATCACTAAAATCGACCTCCCCCATGTTATGCCTCACACCAACCAATCCAGATTTTTGCTTTAATGGGATGTATCCTTCCAGAAAAATTCTCATTGTGCAAATGGCGTCTGTAACTGCATTATGTGGCTTTTGAAACTGACAGTCTTCCTTGAAGTGGTAGAAGTAAATATCACGGAGGCTCATTGGCTGCGTTTCACCCGATACATCGGGATTGGGTCGCCGATAATAACATTGGACATCAAAGAGTTCACCGTAGTCGTCACGTTCTATGTCAATACAGGATAAGTCCCCTTGTCCAGCTACCGTAATAATTAATTTCTTATCGATAGCTTTCTTCACTTTACTTTTAACTGTCATCCACTCAGGTGCTTTCTCTAAGGAGTATCTGGTGATTCCACCAGATACTCCTGCGGAATCCTTCTTTCCGTCGAGGAACGTCCCGGGACGATGGTAAACATCACTTTCGAAGATGGTCCCATAATTGCAATCAACGATCCCAATTTTGCCAGGCTTTACACGTGCGACACCCTTGACATTACGTAAGTTTACTTTTTCGACATCCAGTGCCACTACATCACTCTTCCGAAACGCCGTCCACCAAGCCTCCTCACCCCCAGGCCTTAACTCACATTGTGGCTGGGACTCTAGGGGGTGAGACCTGTCCCGGCTTAGACTTTTTATATTCCTCCCACGTCGGTCCCACCCATTGCCGTTTCTTCGTACCACCATTCCTTGCTCGATGTCCGAGAAGATTTTTAAGGTGGTGAATCTCTTCAGAGTTTAGCGTCTGGGAGAATTTTTTTTAGGAAGTCAAGCTTTTGAACCGACTCCCCATAGCTAGCCCAGTTGAGAACAGCATCCTAGCCAAATGAGTCGCCACCATTAATAATGAGTGAAGACCATTTAGAAAATAATAAAACTGACTCACCTGCTCAGCGATGAAGGAGGGATTCATTTTGATGGGACAATGTCGGACGTGGAGTCTATAAAAAACGACAACAGTGATTATTATTATCCGAGAGAGAGAGAGAGAGAGAGAGAGAGAAAATTAATTACCGTTGGTGGTAATTAGAACAACCGTCGCCACCGGTGTGTCAAAAATGTCGTCGTCGTCAGTACAAGAAAAACTGGATAAGGTTCCCCCCGTGAGAATCGATGCTGCTGGACGATTCAAATCTATTTTGTGATGGCAGCAGAATCACAAGGTTGGACGAGGAGTCTATAAAAAACGACAACAGTGATTATTATTATCCGAGAGAGAGAGAGAGAGAGAGAGAGAGAAAAATTAATTACCGTTGGTGGTAATTAGAACAACCGTCGCCACCGGTGTGTCAAAAATGTCGTCGTCGTCAGTACAAGAAAAACTGGATAAGGTTCCCCCCGTGGGAATCGATGCTGCTGGACGATTCAAATCTATTTTGTGATGGCAGCAGAATCACAAGGTTGGACGAGGAGTCTATAAAAAACGACAACAGTGATTATTATTATCCGAGAGAGAGAGAGAGAGAGAGGAATTATAATTACTTACTGAGGATGAAAAGAGAGAGATTTTTAGCAGTCCGGATATTTTATAATGATCAATGAATTTATACTGTAAATGAAGTAGGGTAGGTAATATTCAGCGAGGAGAAAATGATTTTGGGGCTATGGTCGGGCAGGATTTAGTCTCACGAAGAGTTGAGACTGGTTTAAACCTAAACCGGAGATGAGCCGATCCGAAAATAATCTGATCAGGGCTCTGGGATGTTCCAAAAAACGAGCTTAAACCTCGTTCAAAAAAAGATTAGCTTAAGCTGATATTTAAGCGGGGGCTCTGGGAGTGGCCCCAGGTTACACTGGAAAATTTTTCAATGGGAAAAATTCGCAAATCTCCATTACTTACCGAAATTTTGCCGCTGAAATTCAATATTTTAAGAATTTTGTCATCATAAGTTATGAGAAAAGTTAATAAAAATCTCAATCCCAAATCCGTATATAGCTAAAGGAAATTTACGAAATTTTCCCATTAACAAATTTTCCATTGTAACCTGGTATTTAAACCACTCTGTATTTATATTTATGCAGATCTACTAGCCTAATACATACATACATGTATCAAGCAGAAAATGTTTACTATCGATTATGGAGCAATTCATAGGATTGGTGAAATTCTGTACTACAACTGGATGTTTCTAATTTTTGGCTGAATCATTGTAGTCGCTTCAATTTACATAGATAAAAGTCGAAATTTCCGGAACATGCATACATACTCTCCGAAATGCTGTTTTCCATGATTGATGGCGGCAAACTTTGGATTAGTTTAATGCAAAATTAATAAAGTTTGATAGCAGGCGAATTATGCTTTCTTCAACCCGGTTGAAATTTTTTCACACATTTCTTTCCCCACCGTGGGGCTAAAACCGGGCCCATATTTTCTTAATTTCCACCTCCGTGGGGTACCTAATCGATGCAAAGATTAACGAAAATACGTACCGGTCGTAACAAAGGCATTCATATTCATATTATCCGAAAATCATTAGCGGCCCAGCTATGTACATTCATATTTTTATGTCTCTATCGGTACATCATTATGCAAAGTTTAGTTATGTTGTAGTGATAAAAAATTTACCCCTCAGATGCAAACCAATCATACCTGTTCACTTTAGTTCATGTGACTGATTATGATAGAGAATGAAAGTGAATCTCCTGTCGTTTGAATGAAAATTAGTGAAAGAGTCCGTCATTTCAGGTGAGTGACGGTGAATGAAAGTATTTCTCACTCCTTTCATTTTTCACCCTATGCTTATATAATACATGGGGTGAAGAAATGAAGTCAGATGAAGTGAAATGAAATGAGTTTGAACATGTTTATGAAACCAATATGAATCCATTACGAACTTATTACCAAGTCAATACCAGTGCTGTTGAAAATTTATACTAGAAATGCAAATAAAAGCACACAAAATCTGCAATAAATATACCAGACCATAAATAGTACAATAAGTCTTTGCATAATACATACAATCTCAAAGAAATAAAATCATTTCCAAATTTATATTTTCATAAATACAAATATGTAACTGCGGGAAATATGTATCCTAGCATTAGTCATTTTTAACAATTTTGTGTAAGTGCAACAATTCATGATTACGAAAATTGATTTTACACTGACACTCCGATCAAGCATTGCACGAGATACAAAGACATTTTATTCACGGTAAATACATATTTAATCTGAATGTATAAATAGCTCAGAGTTACTAAATATTTAATACTACGGCTAAACACGTTAGAGGGTAACCTATGTATGTATGTACATGTTTGATAACTTGGAAATTCTTATTTGAAATATGCCCCCCGTGCATAAAATTATCAGGGCTAATATAATTGTTAATTTGTAGAATTAATTTACCACAGAATCAAGAAACCTCTTATTCAACGTAAATTAGACCAACATTTTTCCTAAATTTCTAATCCGCCTTGTCGAATCCCAATATCTTTTCAAAATCTTGGTCCCCCCTAAAAATCCCCCACTTCATCCCCATCTCCTTAATCTTTTGAATCCTCGCCGCCCTCACGTTCTTCCTTCCCCTCTCGACCACATCATAGCCAAGATTCGGAAAAATTGTGGCAATTCTCTCATAAAAATCGGTGATCTCCTCCTTCCACCCCCAACACTGACAATTAACCTCTTCCTCACACCCACACCTCCTCGTCATTAGCATACTCCCCACCTTGCCCCCTGGGGGGAAAGAAATGTCCAAATTTCTCACCGTCTCGCACGGCTCCATCCCCTCCGCCAAAAAGTTTTCATACAGAAAAAGTATGGTGGCTTCAAACTCCAACTTTTCTTCACCTGGGTATTTCTTCGAACCAAACCACTCCGGGGCCACGTGGACCCTTAACTTCTCCAAGACCGGGAACTGTCTCGCATAAACTAACTTGACCGAATACCCGTCACCACTTTCAAAATCCAAACAGAGCTGGGGTCGAAACCAGCTTTCCCCCGGACTACGTCCCCTGTAGCTCATTCTTTGGTCTCGCGAAACCTCAAAAACCTTCAACCGCGGTAGAATCGGGACCACATGGGCGGAAAGTTTCTGTGGTGCACAATTTGTCACGGAGGAGATGCAAACCTGCTCCAACTGAGGCGCAAGGAGACGAAACAGCTCGAACTGATCGACACTGTCAAACGAGAGGACGTTAAACTCGTATCGGGTAACGTTTTCAAACTTTGAGTTAAGCGGTACATCAAATCTGTATAGTTTCATGATTTTATCATTTTCCTCGTCCTGATACTGCAAACCCCGATATTTTTTTATTGATACGGCCCGCAGGTTAGGAAAGTTGACACTTGTCCGGGCAAAAATCCCTCCCGGGACGCCCGACAATTTGAGGGTAGCCACGTTCCGGAAAAACGCGAGAATTCGGGTCGATAAGGAGACAATTTTATATAATTTTTTCACCGAGAAAAACCGCATGTTTAAAAAACCCATGTCTATGGACAAATTTGCAAGTTTTTTTCCAGGGTAGGATACATTTTCGGGAAATAAGTCCTTCCACTTTACATCGGAGGAAAAGGTTTCCTGGTAATTAGCCATGATTGGCTGCAATTCCAAAGATTTCAAATTTTGGAAGGATTCATTTCCCAGGATCCTGATCAAATTACGCGCCACGTGCCGTAAGTTGTTCTCCAGGGGGAAATTGAGATACAATTTTGTTACGGTTTTGAATTTCGTCGAGTTAAATAGATCCAGTAAATCGTCCATGTTGTTCAATACCTGTTCAAAATATATGTCTTCATTCAAAACTTAGTCAATTCAATAATTGGAAAAATTATTCATTCATTCCCCCATTATTCAAAATTTGGAACTGAATCTTTCCTCATTCAAAATTCATTCGATTTAAAAATTGTAAAAACATACCTCCAAAATTCAAAATTTGGAAATACAAAAGTATTGATCGTTTTTTGTTCATTTTATCGCTAATTTGATAAATTAGCCGGGTTTCTTAATAAGTTACCAGATATGTAGGCGTACTATCATAGCATACATATGTCGAAAAATGAATAATGATTAAAATTATTTATTCACTTTCAGTGAATATGAAATGAACAATAATCTACTAAATATGCATTCCTTTTCAAACAATGAAAAAAATACATCAATTTAATCAACAACGAATAAATATTCTTTTCGTTCCGTGCTGAATATTCAAACGAGCTTATAATAACTAGCCTTGTTCCTCACTCAGTCATCAAGCGTTAGAAAAATGAGTACTAAATGAATCAAGTTATTTATCTATCTTTCACGAATATATATGAAAGGAACAAAAATTCATTCAGAATTCATTCATTCAAAAATTTAGAAATCAACTTCACTTTCATGAATGCATGAAAATGAACGAATAAGTTTCATTCTTTATTGAATAAATGAAGGAATATAAATAGGTCTTTGTTATATACCTCGTGTGAAAATATTCTGATGTATGAAGGGGTCAAGTTCCTAAGGGGGAGGAGAAAGTCGGTGGGGTCGGTGACGTTGCGAAGGTGAATATCGACCGGATTTCTGACGACGAGATCCTTAAGGGCTTCCTCCTCCCACGTGGGGTTGACCAGAGAGGCCGATTCTAGGTCGGGATTTGGCAGGAATTCCATAATTTTGTGGATTATCTGCGCAAACATAAATATATTTTATCGTGAGAATTTTAAACATGAATTTTAAGGAGAGAATTATTAAACTTTAAAAATTTTTTAGAATCACGAATTGACTATAGATTTTTAACCTCATTCTACCCATATTCAGTCAATCACTTACATAAGTTGCAAATTTCTAAAATGTCATAAATTTCAGTTTAGGTTATCTAGTTTATGGTTTATTGCGGTTTATGAGTTTTTAAATAAATGCAGCTTCTCAATCTTTAAGATGAAGCTACATAAACAGCTTTTTGCACTATAAATAAAGCTATCGATTTCAAAATTTGCTGGGCATGAAAATTGGCATTTATCGTAATATAAACTTTTTGGTATTTCAAAACTATTGACACATATGTAAATTTATCATAAACTCCCATGAAATTGGTGCCATTTTATAAATTTGCAATTAAACAAATTTATTGAACAATGGTACAAATCTTTTGGAGAGATTTCAAATTCTTACAAATTATTCCATCTTAGGAAATATTTCAAAAATGACTATAAAAAAGCAATTAAAATACCTCGGGCAGGCTAGAAACTAGGTGGCAACTCTTGTCTGAATTCTCCATTTCAATATTTATCAACTTCAAAATAGGACGACTATAAATGTATCAAAAATAACGGACACACTGAAAATAATTCAAATACAATTTTTCGTAAAACCTTCTTATAAACCTTTGTTTAATCAAACCGAGGAGAGAAGAGGACTTATTCCACCAGTGAGTTAAATATTTGTATGTGAGAAGGAACCCTTTTTGAGAAATAGATGGCCAAAAATAACACTAAAGATGGTCGACTCGTTGCGCTAATCCTGCATAAGGAACGTTCATATATCACGTCATTAAAAATGGTGATCTTGAGTCTGGATCCATTAAGGTTGACCTGAGTAGGACAGGTAAAATGTAGGTTGGGGTTTTCCTAATGGCATTTTTTACAAGGTAATGTATGAACGTTCCCAGCGGTCAATATAATAGCTGGCTTTTGTGGATTGATTCCATAAATACACCATCTCAAAATAAACGAACTTAACACTTTCAAGGTGGGGAATGTCCATATTTTATGCCATCAAAAAATCTTACAGGGCACTGGTTCCATTTGATAAACCCATCGTAAGCTTAGCACCAGTAAGATAAGTAGGAGACCTAAAACCAAACCTGTTTATTGTCATTCATTTGACTAATTTTGATAGTTAATATTTAATAATGAATTAACATGGGTTTCCTGTCATTTGAGTGAAAATGACTGAAAAATTCCATCATTTCAGATGAACGACTGTGAATGAAAGGATTTTTTTCGATGCTCGTATTTTTACCCTATTCACTGGGCGACGTAAGATATGAAGTCTGATGAAGTGAATTGAAGTAAACTGAATTTAACCGCAAATTACTGAATGTAAATGAAACTCTTCAGTTAGAATTCGGGATGATTCGCTTTTGAATGAAGAGTAAATGGTTGAACAGGGATGCGTAAAACTTCAATTTCGAGTTGAATGTAATATATGGACGTTCCCTACTCCCAAAAATCCACCCTTCATTCTAGGACAATATAAATATGCACTGTCGTTGACTACATCTCAGAATATTTAATTTTGTAAAATAAGGGAGGCTCTCGTCGTGAGCAGAAATGGAATGAAGAGGTTAAAGTTAAGCCATTTTCCCTCTCAAACTCTTTAAACACAGGCGGAGACATACCTTTAGGGGTGTCGGTGCCAACTCTCTGATATAGTGCTCTCATGGGGACGTTCATAAATTATGTAAAGCAAGAGGGGAGAGGGGTTTCGAGAGTTGTGTTACAAGATGTAACAATGGGGGTGGGGCGCCCAAGCCTTGCGTTACGTCAAGCAAACTAAAGTAGACCAAAATCATTAATTGAGTAAAACATAAGCCATGTGGTTTGCCTTTAAGGTTTAAGAAAATTAAGCCCGGCTAAGTTGTCCAAATTTTTAGTTAATAAGAATCCAGAAATTAAATCAAAACGACAAACCCAAATACATAAAGTAAAGACAGCAAGATCCACTATGCACACTATCATCTTGGGTCTTCATTTTTTTGGGAAAATTGAGATTTATGTTACGGGTCTGAAAAAAGTCAATTTCTGCGCTACATAATTTATGAAGGGCCCCATAATCATTTAGAATAAATCATTGCTTAATTTTCGCACATGTGTATACATAGGTACATTCATACAGGTACAGGTATATGTCTGTTTATACTCATATTACACAATAATATTACGTAAATATCTGCATATGTACATATCTAAAATCTAACAGAAATACATTTCCAGATTTCCATCTCCAAATTTCTTCATATCACAATCCAGTCAAAATTTATGTTTTTAATAAATGCATGAATCTGCAAATGTCAATTCTATTTACCAAACCCGGAATTCACGTGTCTTAAGTTTGACGTGAACATGCCGATTCGATCACCACCGCACTTTCACCTCACACCACCACTACATCGAAAGAATAGTGACATGCATAAGTGAGTGACTGAATACGGGGATCAAATATCTCACCCGGGATCTCCCCAAATGCCGACACTCAATTAAGTGTTTCCGATAGCCATGGTACCGGTACCCGAAAAGCATATATACGACTTCATTATCTCGCCATACGTAATTCCTCTCATTTGTACCTACATACCTACGCACATAAGTAATTCAATCACCCAATCCTACCCCACGTCCAGAATTACACATTAAAAAATATATTTTTTAAAACTAATTTACGGTAATAAACAAATTTCCCTTCTCCCAAAATGGTGTCACCCTGTTGCTGCATAAATTTGCAGAGTGCCGTCAAATTCATGGCGTTCGTTTCCATGGTGAATTGCACAATTGTCTGTAAATATGTCGTGACAATTATTTAATTTACTGTTTAACTTAATTTAAGCTTTTAAATTACAGGCATTGAACGGAATAATGTGTCTCATGTCGGGCGCTGGATTGATGACATTCGTTATCATTGAGCATCAAGCGCATGATAAGTACACCGCGATGGAACTGGTGTTGAAAGGTGAGTGATGTTTTCATGGCCATGCTCACGACAGATTTCGCGAGCCTCGCAAGTACACTATAAATTTGTCAAGCTGTGATAAATTGGAGGGATTTCCATGCGTGAAAAATCTCCTTGTAAATTGGCATGGTTTTATTTGCCAACATTCTACACTCTTAGAAATAATTTTACTTTTTTGAAAAGCAAGTGCACTTTTTACTCCATATGAAGTAAGGTTTACTCCGTATCAAGTAAGCGTTACTCTGGATTTAGTAAACTTGACTTCATATGGAGTAAAAAGTGCACTTGCTTTTCAAAAAAGTAAAATTATTTCTAAGTGTGTATGCAAATATGTTTAGCTTGATGAAATGAGAAATAAATACTCAGGCTCTGCCCGCCGTTGTGACTCGTAAAAATTCCGCGTTTACTATACTTTTACAAATTTTTACAAAATAAGTTTGAAACATAAGTGTGCAAAAATTTGCTAATAAGTTAATTTTTCCTATAAACATTTTTTTAAGCTCACAAGTTCATTGAATTTATTCGCAACGTTAAAAAAGGTGGCGTGAATTTCATCGAGAGTACGTATGAGAAATACATACTTCTTTTACAAACACAGTCCTAAAAACTCATTTTATATAAAAAAAGCTTCATAAAACAATTTCATAAAAAATGTCATAAAAACTAATAATTTTTCAGAACCCGTCGTCGTCAATTTTAGCGACATTCTATTGAAACGTGTCATCCGCCAGTACGGTATTCTGCCTTGGATTTCCTTCTTCATCATTCTCACCATCGAACTGGCCCTCCACTTCTTCGCTGGAGCCGTTCTAATGAGGGCTGGAAAGCAGGTAGATTAGATCTATGTGTGTATCAGTATCCAAAATACATAATTATCCACCCACTTAAAAATAGTGCCATCCTATCGAATAGTAAATAAGTTCATTACGGGAACACGGTTACTGTACTGTACACTCTTAGAAATGGGGTTACAATTATAACCAAAAACTAAACGTGTGTGACTCTACCGCCGTGGTTATAAATTTGTCACCGAGTGGTTACAATTGTCACCCACTAATTATAAAGTTTCACCAACTTGGTATGAAATTATCACCAGAGCTAATAAATTTATAACCAGTTGGTGACAAATTCATAACCACGGCGGTAGAGTCACATACATTTACTTTTAGGTTATAATCCTAACCCCATTTATAAGAGTGTAGTTTACCACAACACGGTATTACTTATGTACCACTTTTCAGTGGCGCAAATAGCACATAGGCAGGGTAGGCAATGCCTAGGGGCCCCCGAGTGGACACAGTATCAAAATCTAACTATCTTGTTTCAAAATAACTTATTCAAAAATTTTGAAATAGAAGTTATTTCATATCATTTTATTAGTTACGTAATTTATGTGAGTAATTAGTATGTTGTACTTGTGGTTTTATTTTTGAGTTGATAGCCCAATTTGGAAGTCAACAAATCCTAAAAATATCAAGTTAGCACGAGTTGGTGACTAATTTTAGTGAATTTAAACCCAACTAATTTAGAACTCATCGGAAACACTAATTAAAGATCGGTCACGATAGTATGACACTGCCCCGTCAAAGGCGCGCTAGACGGGAACACATTAAATATCGAAAAAAAATATTTTTGAATAGACCAAGTTATAAGCTTTCCATTAATATATGTCACCAATTATCCAGTCATGGCTGACACTCGAAAAACGTGGGTTGAAAGGGAAGAGTTGGAAGAAAGAGGAATTGAGTTTCATAAAAATGAAGCAAACAGTGATTCCAAAACTACTTGGCATTTTTTTTAAAGAAGAAGGTATTTCTGAATCCAACGTATACTAATACATAAAAAAGTACGGGGAATCCAAAGACGCCAAATTCAAAGTCCCTACTGGTCGACCTGTAAAGCTAGCGACGACAAAAGTCAAAAATCGGATTAAAAAAACCTTCTAAAATCATCCATCACCGACAATGGCTGCCGCGGCAAGGAAGGTCAAGATTTCAAAAAGCTATTTGAGCAAAATCAAAGTCCATAAACTAGGGATGTTAGCCAGGGCAAAAAAACCAGCACCAAATTACAAACCAACCGAAAAGGAAAGTATTCATACGTGCTGCAAGAAATTGTTGAAGAAAATTCGGGGAAAAGTGGTCATCATGGACGATAAGCCCACGTCACAGCTGACCCTTCAAATCTTCCAGGAAGGCATTTTTTCAATTAAAAAATTGACTTCGAGTTACTACTGTTACTACATACATACATATGTTAATAAAGTTTAAATTTTGACGCATGCCTAGGGGCCCCCAAAAAGTAGTTGCGCCACTGCCACTTTTGTTCAGTCATAGATATACAGGGTGGTTTAAATGTCACGCAGCAGTGGCAAATTTTTCAATGGGGAAAATCCCTAAATCCCTATTATTTACAAGATTTTGGATTAAGATTTTTATAATAATTATCAAAACTGATGACGAAATTCTTAAAACATTGAATTTTAAAGACAAAATTTCGGTAACTAATGGAAATTTACAAATTTTTCCCATCGAAAAATTTTCCATTGTAGCGTGAAATTTTAACCACCCTGTATGTATGAATACCGCTAGGTATTATTTTTAAAATCAGATTTGTAAGAGTGTAAGGTGAAGAAGAAAAATGGATACCATCAATATTTTCGAGAGTTTATTTAAAAATAATTAAATACGATTTAATGGGATTAACTTTCAACTTAGAAAAGTGTAAACCTCTGCGTGTTCTGGATGCTGTACAATTTGACCCTCTTCATCTGGGAGATTACCGCGTGGTTGATCATGTTCGCATTCCAGTGTCCGAACCTCATGTTTCTCTACGAGCCGAAAACTCTAATCCCGTTCCTGCTCGGAAACCTGTACGAGTTCTGGGTTGTGGAAGCCTTCATCAAACACGTGGAAAGGGAACGCAGGGCCGCGCGGCAAAATCAAAATGACATCGTTATGGTCGAGATGGGCGACACCATACGTAGTCCGGGAAACTAATTGTGTACCTGAAATGGGGACCTGAAGATAGAGAACGTTCATGTTATTGGTCATCAAACAGGTGGTATTGGGTCGTACATCTTACTCTTGTTAACATAAGTGAGATAGTTAAGCGGTGGTAACTAAAAATTAGTTTTTTGACGACACAATACGTGGACGTTCCTATAAAAAAATTATAGTACTGAAAAAATACGTACGAAATGTATTAACATCAATGTATGCATACATTATAATCAAAGTTTTAAGATTAATTGAACTAATTACCTAATATGGGGACCTGAGGATAGGGAACGTATTACATAATCAGAAAAGTGGGTTAGTTGGGTGTTTTGGGACGTTAATCTTACTCGTGTTAAACTTAGGATTAACATGGCTAGGATAGGGAAGCTAATAAAAAGAATCTTGTTTTTCAGATGACGTAAAACGTTGACGTTCCTACATAAAATGTTGTAGTAAAGACCACGTGTAGTAATATAACGTACCTAGGTTTTAGACTCATTCTTTAATTACAGACATAACTATTTACCTGATTATGAGACCTGTTAATGTAAGGCGACGCTAACATATTGCGTAGGCGTTCTCACATAAAAAATATTTAGTGGCAAAAATAGGTGTAGCTTTAATCATCAAAGTTTTAACATGATTATTAGAGTACTCCCACATGCGGGACGATATTTAATCAAGAGTTGGTAAGTACAGGGTGGTTTAAATATCACACTGCAGAGGACAATTTTTCAATGGTAAAAGCCATTAAATCTGCATTACGTTTTTGATTTAAGATTGAGAATTTTATTAATTATAATTATTTATTAATGATTAAAGTTGATAAAACCCTGTTAACAAAATTCCTAAAATGTTGAATTTAAGAGAAAAAATTTTGCTGCATAACTAATGCAAATTTACTAATTTTTCGCATCGAAAAATTTTCAATCGAAGCGTGACATTTTAACCACCCTGTACTTACAATTATTAAATGATACATATATTATGAATATGTATCTGGATACAAAATCCAAAAAATACGATTTATATATGTACAAACCTGAAATTTGTACCTGACTGTGAAAAAATATATGTGTTAACATTAGTCGTTTCCAAACAGTTCTAAATATGTATGTGTACACATGTACGTACATTTCCAAGTGGAATAACCATCATTCTTAGGATTTGTAGCAACAAAATCAAGAATGGCACGAGATACATAAATAGTCATTTTATTCAATTGATTTCTTAAAATTAGTAATTTTTTTCTTTGTATTTTCTGTATTATCTGTGTACTTATGTATTTGTGTGTATGAATAATATCGTGATGCATGTGCGTATGCATACGCACATGCATGTATGCCATGGCCGCGGAAGCCGTGGGGACATCTAGGAACATTAGCATTTCAGTATGTAGGATGGATCTGTTTGTATAAAATTGGCATAATAACAGCAACTAAAGAGGTTAGTAGATCATAGTTTGGACATTTTTATTATGTCTCAAAATTTTAATTGTACTTAAATAGTATTTACGAAAGTAATACATACAATTTGTCAGGCATAGCGAGCTTTGTAAAGAAGCAGGCTTGATTAATAAATAATAATAATACAAGTATACTTATGAAAATTAATCGTTTTGTACTTATGCAGTATTTATAAGTGTAAAATGAGTAAACATTATAAAAAATAAAGGGTACGTTTTAACAATCTCAAGAGTGTATTTTAATCAAGTTAAGTTCTTAGTTGAGTAAAAATTCCACAACTTATGGAGCTAATTTCTTCTCAAAGTTATGTAAAAGGATTATGTACTCAACCAGGTTGAGTAAAATTTGCCCAACGGTTGTGTCATCCTCTTTTTTCCCCAACCTTGGACAAAATTTTACACAACTTTGCAGAAATTTTCTACAACTTTCTTTAGAGTGTAGAAAATACAGCTACACAAAAATGTAAATAAATATTAGTAAACTTAAATATAAATATCCTCGCAAATCAGAGTTCCTATTTAAAACTACAGCTAAATGCATGTTAGTTGGTCATTTACATGTGTAATAACTGGAAAATGGTTATTAGCAAGACTTTCGTAAAATTGTTAGAGCTACGTAATAAAATTTTTAACTTGAATTCAACATAAAATCCAGAACTCATTCAACCAAATTTTGACCATAATTTTCCCTATGAAGTTCCTATTCTGCCTTATCGAATCCCAATATCTTTTCAAAATCTTGGTCCCCCCTAAATATCCCCCATTTCATCCCCATCTCCTTAACCTTCTGTATCCTCGCTACTCTAACATTCTTCCTTCCCATTTCGACCACGTCGTAGCCAAGATTCGGAAATATTGTGGCAATTCTCTCATAAAAATCGGTAATTTCTTCCTTCCACCCCCAACACTGGCAATTACCCTCTTTACACCCACACCGCTTAATCATTTCCATACTGCCCACATTTCCCCCCGGGGGGAACGAAATATCCAAATTCCTCAATGTCTCACACGGTTCTACCCCCTCCGCCAAAAAGTTTTCACACAAAAAAAGCATGGTCGCCTCAAAGTCCAAATTTTGTTCATCCGAGTTTTTCCAGGATCCCGGGACCACATGCACCCTTAACTTCTCATGAACCGGGAACTGTCTCGCATATACCAACTTGACCGAATCCCCGCCACTCTCAAATTCCAAGCAAAGCTCTGGTCGAAACCAGCTTTCCCCCGGGCTACGTCCCCTGTAGGTCATTCTTTGGTCTCGCGAAACTTCAAAAGCCTTCAACCGTGGGAGAATCGGGACCACGTGAGCGGAGAGTTTTTTCGGGGCACTACTTTTCACTGAGGAGATGCAAACCTGCTCCAACTGCGGGGCGAGTAGACGAAACAACTCGAACTGATCGACACTGTCAAAAGAGAGAACGTTAAACTCATACCTCGTCACATTTTCAAAATTTGAGCTAAGCGGCAAATTCAATCTGTAGAACTTCATAATCTTTTCGTTTTTTGTGTAGAAATAATCCAGCTGACTGATTTTTATCATTGATACTACCCTCAGGTGGGGTAATGTCACACCTTTCCTGTCAAAAATTCCACCCGGCACAGCGGATAAATTGAGATGGGTCACGTGCCTAAAAACCCAGAGAATTCGTGTCACCAAGGAGACAATTCTACGTAACTTCCCCCTAAAAAATGGAGGGAACAAATAAGTCAAATCAATGGTCAGCTTGGCCAATTTTCTTCCCAGGAGGGGAACGTTTTCGGGAAATAAGTCCATCCATTTTACCTCGGAAGAAAAACTTGCACCATAAGTGGTCATGGTCGGCTGCAATTTTAAAGATTTCAAATTTTTGAAGGATTCATTCCCCAGGATTTTTACCAAATTGCATGCCACGTGTCGCAAATTCTTTTCTAGGGGAAAATCAACCCATAATTTTGTAACGTTTTTAAAATTTCTCGTGTTGAAAAGGTCTATTAAAGAATCCAGGTTGTTCGCCTCCTGTGAGAATATTCGGACGTAAGAGGGGAACAGCATCCTCAGGGGATGAAGGACATCGGAGGGGTCAGTGACGTTGCGAGGATGGATATGAACCGGATTTCGGGCCAGAAGATGCTTCAGGGCTTCCTCCTCCCACGTGGAGTTGACCAAACAGGCGGATTCCAAGTCGGGATGGGGCTGGAATTCCAAAATTTTGTGAATTACCTGAAAAAAAACAATTAAATTTTATTGTGGGAAGAACTTAAACTTGAACTTTAAATTCAACATTCTCTAAATTGAACATAAGAAATGAATAAGCATAAATTCGAAAATTTGTAATGACAATTTGTAATAAGAATTTGGATTGATCTCCAAACTCATGAACTCGATGTACACACATAATTTAAAAAAAATTGCATTCGACATTCAACCGGATTAGAGTCAGATTAAAAATTCCAAACGGAATTATTCCACTTTAAGAAATATTTTAAAATCAAGAGAACAAATGACATAAATAAATACGTACCTCGGGCAGGTGAGAAATTAGGTGCCAAATCTCGGTAGAATTCTCCATATCAATGTGAACTCCAAAGCAGCAAAATTAAACAGTTAACAGGCTGAAGGTTAATACAAATTAAATTTCTGAAAAACCTTCCTTCAAAATTTTATTAAAACAGAGGCGAGCACATTCCACAAGTGAGTGAGGGAACCTTTATTACCATCTCGAGGAAAATGCAGGGACAAAAATAACTCCAAAAAGGTTACTACGGCAAAGGAACGTCCATTTAGAACGTCTTTGTGGTGGTTTCCGGACACCTACATATCTCGCTTAAAAGTAAACATAAATAGGATATGGAAGCGGAGGATGAGTGCTCGAAAAATTGGCGTTTTTATGATGACGTAACGTATGAACGTTCCGATGGGTCATTGACTGTAGGAGATACATTCCATACATATTTCCACCCTTTCACAATAACTGAACTTTGCTAACCATCTTCACGTGGAACGTCCGTATACATAATATTAAAAACTATTCCTGTGCCAAAAACTATCTTTTAAGGGTGGCGTACATATTTGTTGAAATAAATGCATTCAAAAGAGGTTCGAATTTTTATGGGTGAAGTGAAAGTGGTGGGTAGAAATTAGTGTATTTTTATCATCTCTCTCTCTCTCTCTCTCTAACTCGTAAAAACCAATCAATAAATATGCACATACATCGATGAAATTCCAAATATCCGAAACTGGATGTTTCCTAAAGAGTATAACACTCTAAATAAATTGGCGACAAATCGTAGGATATTTTAGTGCTCTCTTTTTGAGTTACGATTAAGCAGACTTTCTGTTAAGTATGTAAGTCAAAACCTCATGTAAACATGTAACAAACGCAAACGCACGTTATTACTTAGATAATGTGCAGCCGTAAGTAAACATGCTTTTCAAAAGGCTAACATTACTTTTAAGAGGGTTGATACATACATATGACTCTATGACTCGTGCAACATATTTTGCAACCCATGACTTCAGTCATCCGAATTTAATCCGCATCCATACTTGCCAATTATTACATAAATATTTATGTGTACCCAGAAGGATAAACGTGAGCTGAATGGATGCCAGAGTTGAGTCGGATACCCGTTTTAATCCGTGGCCCGATCCGATCCGTTTGTATCGGATCGGCTCGGATATTTTTTTTCAGTCCAAAAAACGGATCGGATCGGATATTTTTTAGAACCCAAAAAATGGATCGGATTGGATCGGATATTTTTCAAATCCGAAATACGGGTCGGATCGGATATTTTTTTTAATCCGAAAAACGGATCGGATCGGATTTATGAAAACACGGATCCGACTCAACTATGATGGATGCACCAAAAATAAACATAAATTCATAATCCTTTAAATAATTTGGTGGTAAATCGGTTACCATCGAAGGTACAGAGTACTAGATTATGCCTATTTTTAGGTAATGATTCATAAGCAGACATTTTGTCACCAAGGGAAAGTAAGTTAAAGACTTGTCTACCAAACAGGTCGTTTAAAAAAGTTTAAAATTTTTCTCCTAAAAAATTAAAATTTTTCTCCTAAAAATTTAAAATTTTTCTCCTAAAAATCTTATCTTCAGACGAAAATACATACGCAAGATTTTGTGAAATAGGGGTGTCTTGTCCACCGGTTTTCGACTAATTCCCCGTTGGTGACGAAACGTCTGCTTAATCATTACCCAAAAATAGGGCACCATACATATGTAAAACCTCCGCAGGTGACGATTTATCTCTAAATTATTATTTTTCGTTGACAATTACATTGTCCACATTTATTTAAAATTGTAGCACTTGAAATTATACAATTCGACAAATCCCATGCATTGTTACAAATTGGCAAACTATTTTGAATACTAATTTGACACTTGATATAATTACATAAATTAGTTTATATCTATTGAACTAAATATTATTGAACTAAATAATGATTACAGCCTGGGAATATTGTTAAAGACAATGATTAAATTTAGTAAGTTTAAAATTAGAATTATTAAATTATTAAAAAACCTATCAGTACAGCTTTGCTAAGCCCGAACCAGGATTTATTAGAAACCTCATGTTTCTTAGAATTTTCTATTTAAAAATTTAAACATTCAACCCTCTTAACGTTGACTTAGATGACTCATCGTTTGTGACGTCACAGGTCTAAAAATCTGCACATTTTTACTCATTTCTCGGCTCTGGGAATGTATTTTTAAATTCCATCGGGTCATTTTGTAGAGCAGGTCAGTACCAATTTATTAAAAATATGCACAGTAGATTTTGACCCGTTTTGAAGGAGGAATACCAAAAAGAGCGAAGGCCTTCAGAAAAATCGATATCAACAGAATTGGCTTATCTTCTTTAAAAAAAACTCATCGCTATCCCATTAATCAACTTACTGACTACAAAATGACCCGACGGATTTTTTATTTTTTATTTCATTGTTCCAGAAAACGATTTTGAAATCATGGTGTGCCAAGTGACTTTGGTATGTAGGTAAACTTGAGTTCATCACATGGAGTACATTACCCGAATGAGCCGAATTATTTTATTATTTTACACCAGTTTATTTTATTTTGGCGTTTACATTATTTAATTTCGTATGATTTTTACGCCAAAATAAAAATAAGTGGTACGAAATAATAAAATAATTCGGCTCATTCGGGTAATGTACTCCATGTTAAAAAGCTTTCGCGCTGTGTTTTTTGCCGTGAGATTTTTTGAGACGATGAGTCACCTAAGTCAACGTTAAATTTTAATCCTAACTTACTTTTCAACTCCACACTAAATTTTAGCTGAATATATAAAATCTTAGAAATCGGATTGGGTACTATTGGGTACCCCTTAGTCCCCCTCTGGTTACTTTTTGTTCATCTTTGACTTCATATTATATACCCTGCCGAATTTCAGCTTCTTACGACGATTTCTAAAAATCGGTATGGGTCACCCCTTTTGGTCCCTATACACAAAATATTTATCACTTTCACTTCATATTCCTCCATTAGGAGCCATTAGCAACCTCTATCTGATTCAAAAATCAGATAACAGATCAGATCAGATAAACAATCGTAAAATCAGATATCTGATCTGAATTTTTTTCAGATATCTGATATCTGTTCAGATATCTGTTTTTTGGTAATTTTCGGATTTAATCAAATCAAAACCGCAAATTTTAACACACAAACTGCATTTATAATGTCTATTAATACTGTGCAACTATTTAACTTGAAACAGATCAAATTCTCGATGTTTCTGTTGATTTAAATATTCATAGTTCAAACCAAAATTTCGACTAATACAACTAAAATAATCACAAAATTTTTAGAGTTAGACTGAGGATATCTTAACATCATCGAGGCAATTAACCCCATAATTCTGACTGTTTTTCTTCACATTAGAACTTTAGTTATAATTTGCTAGAGGATTTTGATACTTGTTCAATTTAATGTAAAATTATTGTATGATATTTCTACCTCAAACAATAATATTCCCTATAGTATTTTCACCATTCATTTACCAATGTGTGAAACTTTTGACACGAATTTAAACCGGGATATTTATATTCACTGTTTTATAGCCTGATAAAGATAAGGTCCATCACGATATGCATAATTTACATGTTTGATACAGTATTAACACATATTTAAGACAAACATTTAGTCCAGAATCTGATGCAAACGTTTTCCATAAACCGATTAAATCATGGCAATCGAGAGTCACTGTGTATGGATTCATACGTGTATATGTGCAGTTATAGGCATATGGCTACCCAGATAAGGTGAGGTTTGTGTCGACAGTGTGGTTGGAGGACACTGGAGGGATCCGCGACTTGTTGAACAAGTCGGTTGCCATGGGGAACACGGCGACCAGCATAATCTGTAAAAAGAAGGGGAAACACGCTTACTTATCTTAGTGCCCCCACGATAAAAATTTACTATTTGGGAGATAATGGAATTTATATTTTTTTATGAAATTTACTGTTGGGCGTACTCCTGACTACATGTTTTGATAGATTACAAATTTCTAAATTTTTCCATACCTTCGAAATTTACCTGGGAAATGGGAGTGTGTGCTTATATTTAGCATATTTGCGACATTGGCGAAGTGCAATTGGAAATTAATGGATGACGTGAGCACCCCCATTACTCGTTTTTGTAAGATTTCTAGAACTTTTCAAACTTTTATGGTGTAACTTACACTTATAATTGTGGTCCACACGATGTGTACGTCACCGATGGCCGTAACCACTATGTCCATTCCGGACAGTTCCTGTTGGAAACTTTGGTATCCACTATCAGGGGGAAAGACGGGTAGTCCGTGGCCCCGATGGTTCAGGGCCTCGCAATCCAATATAAACATTTTGGTTCCATTCCACTAAATGGTGGCAAAAACAAATTGTGTACATTAAATTTATTTCCGTACATTTTTTTTCAAATACGAACTTATACATATCTACGACACTTATTCATCTTCCTCGACAGACTTTTCTAATTACTCGTACATTTCCTGCAATTCAATAACATAAAGTTCTCTAATTCCGTTGGGAAAACTGAATTTAAATAATTCACAACATGCAATTCCTAGTTAAACTATTGAGCACGGTATTGTTTCAGACTTATAATGCCCAAGTGACTCATGTTTCCCACACGTTTTCTTAACACCAACTCTAAAAAATATCAAGCAACTAAATACAAAAACATATGTAGTTTGACATTGTGGCACTGCTGCGGAGGCCATGGTGTTACCAAAGGTGTTACTAAATTGACAAAAAGGGAATTTTCCCCGTGCGAAACTTATAGGTGGCGAGCTCTATTAGTTCAGCTTGGTGAAAATTACCAGTTTGGCCAATTTAATACATTCCAAACACTGCGAATTCTGCAGTAATTCACACGTGTTAAATCAACTGTTGATTGTGTTTCGTTACTTGAGTTTTTGGTACTGGTTTTACCGAAATCCGTGAGAGCAATGTCTGACATTAACATTATGATTTATTGTACCTGTCAAGCATCATAAATATTTGTCGCTATAAATTATAGTCTTATAGAAACTATTGTTTCCAAGCTACATATGCCTTCATATATCCATGACGGATACCTATGTCCGTATGAATACAATATATCCAAAAATTATACAACCAGTGCTTACCTTCGTGTTTACTCCAGCGAACAGGGATAATGTGGTTAAAAACACCGCAACATTGAATCCCAAATGCAGATAGGTAGATAGTTCTAACTTTTCTCCGTAATCGGACAACGGTGCATACATCTGAACAGCTGACAGCAGACCGAAAACCAATTGCTGCGTTATTTCGAATGAGTTGTCCTGGGTGATTATGGTGATCAGTCTTCGTAACTGATGAACCATCTCCATCACTTGGAGATGGTCGTGATAACTGCTACCCGGGCGAAGCCGGGCGCGCGTGAAACGATCAACGGTTCTAGCAGCTGTGCTGGCAATAATTGCAAGTTCCAGCGGGAAAATTTGTGCGACCAGTAAGGTGAAAAACTGATAGCAAACATACAGCAGGTGGATAGGGATTCCGACCAATATTAACCAGATTGAATCTTCTGGTGGCTTGCAAACACTGTTGCTTCTGGAGATTGTGCAGAGTGTATCCAGCAGGTCTGTAGTGTAATAATTCCAATCATATTCTTTGTCGTGGTCAAACGTAGTAAAGTAATTGGTGCAATGGTAGACCAACCCGACCAAGATGAAGATGATGTGTGTGATGAACTGATAAATAAGTCCCTGAAAATACACAAATTTGCACAGGCAAATTAGATTTAAATTTTAAAGTTGAAATATTTTCTATTACATTTGTTTTCAGTTATAAATGAAGGCGCGAGAGAGCAATAAATATAGAATGTATTTTAAAGCTTCTTTTATCAATTATCAAATATAAACTAAAATTTCGAGAGTGCTCTCCAGTTAAAAATCTATACCAGTGCACAATGGTTTCAAATGGGATTTTCATTCTCAAAAATAAAATTTTGAGAACTTTCAACTTTTTTTGCATATTTCGAACGAGTGAGGCACAAGGAGCAATGGAAAAATAGTTTCACACTGCCACACCCCCAGGGGGAGGAGTTTTTCCCCCAGCCCCCCCTGGACGAGTTAGGTGAAAATGATGACGGCGTTGTATTCTGCATAATTTTTTATGACAACAATGAAGATATACTTTTTTCGAAATTCCGCATAGTTTCTGAGATATTGGGGTGCAAAGTTTCCCCGCATATGACCTTTAGGTCCATTTTTGACCTTGTTGCGACGCACTTGGAAGTTAGCTGAGTATGACATCTAATGCAACTCTTCGTAGACTACGAGGATCAAAAAGAAAATCGCTGCGAGCTATTCAAGTTTCAAAAATATTGGCTTGGAAAAATATTGTGCGAAAACTAGCACAGAAAATAGCCGAATTTTCTAAAACTTCTGCAATACTCACCAATTTCGATAGAATCAATTCTCCAACGTCTCTACATAATTTTTTAAATTATTCGGGACAGTTTTTGACGTCTTACACTTACCGTTCTTTGACGTCTTACATGTCGAACAGTGGCGAAGCTAGGGGCAAGCTTTGCAGAAGGTCCTTAAAAAATCTAAACTAGTTCAAATTATGTTAAGAAATTCTGCTAAATTTTATTTTATAATTTCCAGTTCAAAAATGCGGAGATGGGAGTCACCACTATGACATAACCAATTATTTTTCTACAGGCTTTGCACGCATCTCCGAACTTTATCAATAGTTTTAAATATTGTAATTGTGGCAACTTGAATCCGAAAAGACGAGGAAATGACACAAATCGTATCAGGGTGATCCTGGCCTTGATTATAGCTGGTTTAAAAATGATAAATTTACTTTGGTCATTTAGCTCAATTAGTCGTAAAGCAAATGCAAAAACTGAAACTCAATGCAATGACGCCAGGGGCCTCGCTCCGATTTTGAAGAAACAATGATAACTAGATAACCTTAGATAAAAAATTAAACACGTGTTTAAGGATTTTTCATAGTTTAGACCAAATTATGACAGAATCTATGCGTGAGAATTTCCATGTTTGCTGCATAGATCGAAGTACTCCGGCCTCCGGAGGCCGGAGTACGCGAATTTTTCCGGAGTACGGAGTCGGCGGAGGCCGGAGTACGCAAAATATCCGATCTATGGTTTGCTGTGACATTTTTCTCTCTCGCGAGAAAAGTACAGATTCTCGCTTATGTAATCCGTCATAATTTCGCTTACACTTAAAATGCATGGTGTTTCTTCGTGTAACCTAACATGAAGTTTTTTTTTCGATTGTGACCAGGCAAATTTCAAATTGTTCACACAAGGAAATACGCCATAATTTTCCATTTTCCTCAAGGCACGGATCTTCACCATGTTTTCACGTGGCGGAATTTTTGAAAAAAATTTCATCAAAAATAAGGAATTTTCAAAATGTTGTAAATTTCCCAATTTTTTTTCGATTTCAAAAATGAAAGAACATTTTTGCACAGAATTACATTAATTTATGCTAAATCTGTACATACTTACCAAAAATTATAATTTTTCAAAATTTATTGTTTCTTGCTTTAAAAGTTTTTAGAAAAGTATATCTATTTACACTTTTATGGAAGTAATTGTGAGTTCTTGGAAGGATCATGGAAGTTTTATGGAATCATTTTTATGTTCTGTCGCGTTTGTAATAGCATCAAAACTGCAAAATTTATAACGTTATGAGAAATCCTAATTTTGACTTAAAATGTATTACAAATTTAGAAAACACGCGCCTCTATGAAAAGGCTAGACAACGCTAGTTTCAGTGTGGGAGCAAATTTAAAATCGGAAAAAAAGATTCATGTCCACTTATTTATGATGGACTCTGTAAGCGAGAATCTGTATTTTTGTCCCTCGCGAGAAAAAATTCGGAATAAAAACGGAAATTCTCGCTCATGGATTCCATCAATTGAGCATTATGAAAAATCCTGAAACACGTGTTTAATTATTTACCCAGGGTTCCCTAATTATCAAGGTTTCGTCAAAATTGAAGCGAGACCGCTTGAATCTACTCATTGTGAGTGTAATCTGCCCGTTCTACATTCAATTGTTGAAATTGTGATATTATTGAAACGATATTTTAATTAAGCCCTTGTCGTTTAACCAGACAGCACACAATTACCTTGCACTGAATCAAATTTATGGTTGCCAAAAAACGACAAAATTTTCCTATTTTCATAATTCTCGTCAAATCTGTCAGGGACAGGGGCCCCCAGCGAACTTGTGCCTACCGGCCCCAAATTTATAATTCCGCTAGTGGTGCACCATATGTACGTGTATTGTTGTGGTAAATTAAAGAAAAGAAAATGGTTTTCCATTTTTGCAAAATTTCGTAAACTTGATGAGGTAAGTACAGTTAGAGGAAAAAGTTTGCGTACGAGATGTTTCAAGAATTTCAATCCGTTGTCATTTATTCATTTTTTGGAGTATGATGTCCAAATTTTTTGGTAGCATGCTAAATTTATCTGGAATACTAACATCGTAAAAAAAGGTTCAAAGAAATTATCAGTGGTGGGGCTAAAAATCAATTTCTCCATCAAAATATAAAAGCACGCGGAAAAAGTTTGCGTACGATTTAAAATTAATTTTATCTTCGAAAATATGATCCACAAAAAAATTAACTTAGTATTTTGTATGTCCTCCATTAGCACTGATAACTTGTTCAAGACGTTTGGGCATCGAAGAAACCAAGTTCCGGATGACTTCCGGGTCTAAATTATCCCATACCTCCCGGATTCGTGTTTTTAGCTCGGATTTATTTTTTACATTGGTTTTGCCGACTTCTCTTTTTGTCACGTCCCAGAGGTGTTCAATGGGATTAAGATCAGGTGATTGTGGACACCAGTCTAACACTTTTACCTTGTTAATTTTAAAAAATTCCTTCGCAACCTTGGATGTGTGCTTGGGATCGTTGTCCTGTTGAAAGGTAAAACGGCGACCAAGTCCAACTTTTCGTCCAGATTCAAAAAGATTCCTGTTCAATATCCCTGTGTAGGATACCCCAGTCATATTTCCCTCAATAAATTCCAAGTTTCCTACGCCTTTAGCACCAAAGCAGCCCCACACCATGACTGATCCGCCGCCATGCTTAACAGTCGGACGGAGATTGATGTTTTTTAGGGCTTCCTTTGGTCTTCTCCACACTTTTTGGTGTCCATCGGAGCCAAAAATGTTCACCTTTGTCTCATCAGACCAAAGTATTGATGACCAAAAAGAAGGTGGCTTCAATACATACTTCCGGGCAAAAGCTAGTCTTTTCTTCCTGTTTACTTTGCTTAGGTATGGCTTCTTCCGGGGTATTCGGCCATGTAAACCATTTTTGTTTATAATTTTTCGGACTGTGCTGGGATGGAGGGTTTTCCCTGACTCTTGTACAATCTGTGCAGCCAGCTTTGGAGCACTCAGAAATGGATTCCGCTGCACTTTTCTTACGAGCTTGATCTCCTCTCGTGGTGTCAAGATTTTCTTTCTCCCTGTCCTTTTCTTGGTTTGCAATCCACCGGTCTCCCGATAACGCTGAATTGTCCTCTGAACTGTACTCTTTGGGATTTTGAACTTTTCGGAGATTTTTCCCATTGATAACTTCACAGAGCTCTCCCCTTTCCAGTCCTGAATAATTAAATCCCGTAGTTGGATGGGAATTTCTTTCCGGGGTTGACCCATGACTTAAATCAAAAAGTTTTTGTTGTAAACTACAGACAATAATCTAATCTACAATTTATAAAAAAATTGCTTACCGAAAAAAATGGTCGTCGCGAATATTAAAAATTACATAATTCGTACGCAAACTTTTTCCTCGTGTTTTTCAGCCTTCATGCGGAAATACATTAATGGCGCTAAAAGTGGCAACTTTGTGGGGAAATTTTGTACGTAGTGAGAAACTTAGATAAATTTAGCATGCTACGAAAAAAAATTGGACATCATACTCCAAAAAATGAATAAATGACAACGGATTGAAATTCTTGAAACATCTCGTACGCAAACTTTTTCCTCTAACTGTATGTTACATAGAAATGCGAAGGTTAATGTGAATAGGTAGGTAGGTTTTTATTTAACTGAATTGATGTGGCCATACGACCTTTACCAATTATACAAATAATCTAGATTATTTGGTAAATATCGTACGGTTAACGGGAATAAGTGCTACACATGTACGTATGTAGGTACATACATATACATGTATGTAAATATATATATACATACATACACACCTTTCTCAGTTTGGACACCTTTCCCCACGTGACCTGCAGTTGTCCCGCGTCCACGGAGAATCTCATCACATCCGTGTCCAGGCCCATCCAGAATTTCTCGTAGTTCAGTAAATTCGCCATGAAGCACTCTGAAACGCACCAGGTCACCAGGACGTTGGCAAGCAAGGGTTAAAGCACCCACGCGATTTCGACGCATTTTTTCCTTCAATGACTTCTTAACGTGTTATAGCATGCGGGCTTTGAGTTTGAATTGTTGTGTCTCAACTTTCCCTACTTCCAATGGAGAAATTCAGGCCCGTTCACTGCCATTTTTTTCTTACGATATGAAAATTCTAATTTTGATTTTTTTCCTCAATGAGGAAATATCTATGTAAATATAAAATGGAAGAAAAAAATTACATATTTCCTCATTAAAAATAATAAACTACCCCCTACATAACTTTGTAGAGAGAAAGATTTTTTGATTAAAATCTTGATATTGTAAAAAAACGATGAAGAATAAATAGAATGTAGGTTTCAAAATCCCCATTTGAGGCAACACAATTTAAACTCAAAACCCGCATACGATCAAAATTTTGACAAGCGAATGATTAAGGCTCGATGAGAATGATACTGGTCAGGACATGATTAAATAAATTTCGCATTTGCATACATTCATGTATCGATTGGTTTTTATGAGTTAGAGAGAAAGAGAGGACATAAAAATGTACTAATTTCTATCTCCCAATCGTCCACCAACCACTTTCACCTCGCCCAGAAATATTTTGCATGAGGAGGACAAAGTAAAAGTAGAGTTCTCAATGGTCCGGATCAGCCCTGATCCGAAACCGGACCGAGGCCCGAAAGGACCAATCCGAAACCGGACCGAAAAATTTCCCCTTGGCTCAGAACCGGACCGGGACCGGACCAGGACCGGACCGGTCAATCCGGGCGGACCGAAAAACATATCATTATAGTATAAAGACCCATAGTATACAGGGTGTTAATAAAGTCCGATCCCATTTTTCCTGTAAAAAAGTGAAGGCTAGTATAAAAAAAAACTACCCGTGATACTTACAAAAAATGTTCGACATATTTACCTTAGTATTTGGTCTTGTTACCATTTACTTTAACCATGCCCTCAACTCTTTGTTTAAGGCTCTGTGCTAATTTTTCCAATGTGCCTCTGGAAATCGAATTCCATACATCTTGAACTTTTTTTTACTAGCTCTTCCCTCGTCCGGGGTTGTGGCTCTTTGTATACATTTTCCTTAAGTATGGACCACTGGTTCTTCAGGGGATTCAAATCTGGGCCGTTAGCGGCCCACACCCCCTTGCTCCAGACCGTTGAAACTTGCGTCTTGATGAGACTCAAACTCGCTTTTGCTGTATGGGCTATAGCACCATCCTGCATGAAAACTATTTTTCTTTCATTCGGAAATATTTCCTTGTTCCCCATGCTATCGAAATAGATAGGTAATATTTTTTCCATATAATGCTTTGCATTGACTGATTTGCCTTTTGGTATGATATGTAGAGGGGTCACGCAACGTGCACAAAATCCACCCGCTACCATAACTTTAAGCCCGAATTTTGGGATCGCTCTTGATGGTACATCCGATTTGTTTTCTGTCCTGTAACGAACATTTTGTTGGTTCAATTTTGGATATAGTTCAATAATAGATTCGTCAGTCCAAAGGATGTGACTGCGCAATTCTTCACCAAGTCTTTTTTCACTCAAATGGGCACTTTTCTGAAGGAGTTCTTCAAATTTCAGACGGTCATCGATATATTTTTGTGACATGAGAGGTTTTTTTGGTTAGTTTGTAAGCTGTGTGACCCCACTTCGTAGTTTTCACAAATTTTTGCACGGTCACACAGTTAATTTGCTTCTTCTTCTCTTTATAGCGTTTTGAGTCATTTAACTCCCTTGCTCAATTACGTAATGAGCTACCGGTTTTCTTGCAAAGTCTGTTTTTAATCATTCTTTTTGTGGTAGGTGACACCTTTCTGGGTCGCCCTGGTCGCTTTTTGTCGTGGACAAAATTTTTATTCTTCCATTTCCAAACAGTTCTGCGGCTGCAGCCCAATTTTTGCACAATTTCTGTAGGTTTAAGCCCCTGCTGATGCAATGTTTGTATCTCAACTCTAAGATGCTCATGACTTACACGTTTAGTTGTTCCTCCCATGGTAAAAATTTGAAATAAATAACTTCACTGGTTCAAAAGTTCCAGCTGAATTTGTAACAACCACGCTCCAAAAAATGCATGGGATCGGACTTTATTAACACCCTTTAGTATAATAATTACACATATACTACATATGTATAAGTAGTGAATTGAGATTTATATACATACTAGCGTATAGCCCGGCCAAGGCCGGGTTCTAGAGTACCAGTGGGGGGTGTGCCCAAAGCGAAAAATCCGTCATACTATACTTTAAATAATTCCCAGTGGAGACTTTGTCATACTACATACATACATCAGAGTGAGGGTTTGTCGAAGTTATACTGCATTTCAATTACTCTGGTCACGGTACAATTTGATTTCCCCCTGTGGGAGTAGCTGAATAGCTAATTACTTAAATTCCCACGCTTCACGCTCCCGTTAAGTTCCATAAACCCCGTTAACTTCTACAGTTAACGCTAAGCTATTGACGGATTCGGATTCAGCGTCAAAAATACATTCGAATTGATATGCGACATCACGAATAAGCCATATTTGGCCCCCACGGTCACGGCAAGGTCACGCGGGCGTCGGATGTCAAAACTATTGACATTGTAGCGTTGGATTCGGCATCAAAAATACATTCGAATTGATATGCCACTCGCTGTGGGTGGAGTTTCTCAAACTAAAATAATTTTAATTAATAGTGTTTATCAAGATCACTTATCAGGGTAACCACTATTGATGAGTGATGTATGTATGTATGTATACTGCTCACTCACTCAATTTACTTGCACACTGCAAATATACAAAGACATTTAATTTGAGATTGATGGCAAGCATACGTGAAAGTCACGTGCAGGCGAAGTGAGACTCATGCAGAAAATTCATGCATGCAACCGTTTCTCCGCTTCCTTCTTTGTCTCCTCTACGGGGCAACTTGCATTGAGAGCCACAGGGACCCAGGCAGAACTTAACACTAACGCTTTATGGAAGTAGATATCCTATTACTTAATTCAGCACGACCGATTTGTGTCGACATGAACTCCTCCGTCATCTGACCACTTACAGCAACGTATGATAGCGCATTCGAAAGCTTGGTCAAAGACGGTGGGAGCCGTCATAGTTTCAATAGTAAAGGTCAGGCCATTCAAGGTCAAGGGTTACAGGTCACCAAAATTTCAACCCATAACCCCCAACAAAGGGGGTATCATTCGAAAGGTTTTTTAAATACCTATCAGAATATATGAGACACTTCGGGTCTGTGACCTCACCGTGACCTAGAATAACGGTCAAAAGCTAACTCAAACGCCAGACTACATACAACAACGTATGATAGCGCATTTGAAAGCTTATTTCAAGGCTGTTAGAGAGGTCATAGTTTGATTAGTGTAGGTCACGCCAATCAAGCAATCAAGGTCACAGGTCGCCAAAATTTCAAGTGATGTCACCCATGAAGTGGGGTATCATTCGAAAGGTTTTATAAATACCTTCCATAATATATAAGGCACTTGGGGTCTGTAACCTCACCGTGACCGAGTAGACCCTGGGAATTATTTAACAATATGACGGGTTTCTTGCTTTTCCACGCCTCGTACTGGGAGTCACAGGCCCCGTCCTTGGACGGGCTTTTACTCTAGTTATTCATATATATGTACATAAATGTCTTATGTAATGTAACTAGGTAAATGTACATGAGACATACATATATAGTACATATACATGCATGAATATATAACCAGAATGCCAAATGTTTCAGATTTAAACAGATACGTGTATCGAACGAGGTCTCATAAGTTTTATCGGCCAGTGTGGTTATACATATAATCTCAGGACCAATTTACATTTTCCTTCTCAACAATTAACGGTCTTTTTTAATTTTTAAAATACATTAGAAAGAGAGGGAATTAAAAAAATCCTCCCAAAATCAAGGAGCGTAAAAACCTAAAAAACACGATTTTTATGGATCATTTGGAGAAGTTTGAATACTACAACGTAGAGTTCGAACACAGAAAATTCATGAGTTGGGCAGAAAAAATTCAAAAATTCGAGGTCGAAGCATGCAAATTTTCTTGCGCGCCAAAATATTCGGGCGGACCGAAAACCGGCGGTCCGGTCCGGTCCTTGAAAATCTGATCCGAAACCGGACCGAGGACCGGACCGAAACTTTCGGTCCGGATTGGCGGATGGCCCAATCCGGGACCGAACCGTCGGATTTCGGTCCGGTCCGGGCCAACCCGAAGCCCATTGAGAACACTAAGTAAAAGTGATCAATGTGATGGGCACATTTTTTTACACGGGTAATTAAACTCGACCCCAGAGTTTGATTGACATTTTGTATGTGTGTCATTGCTAGTATGCACACACTCTAAGAAATTTTATTACCATGCGGTTAACATATATGTATGACTCTGGTAGATACTACTATTACTGCACAGTAACAACCCAATTTTGGCGTGAGACTAAATACTGCCTTGCCGCGGTGGTGGACGAATAATTGAGAGCCTCAACCTAACCCGGCTGGTAGTCTTTGCTACAACTTTTTGGAAGAAATGGTAACAGGCCGTTACCATACTACCGCTGATTGTAATACCTAATCTTACCACACAAGCGGTAATACATACGCGGTATTAAGAATTTACATATTCTCGGATTTTTTAGAGTGCAATGTTGGCCTCAAATGCGCTGTTGAAATAATCACCAAAATTGAATTTTGGGACTCATAGATAAATGGTACAGTTCCAAATTAATTAGTACATATTGCATAAATACAAAAGTTGTATTTTTTATATTTTTTGGCAAACCTGATATATTGAACCAGAAGTAAGGAAATAAATCAGCCCTAAATAAATACCTTGTTGCATAAAGATTACATATTTAAAATTCATAATTTTTCATTCTCCTGGAATTTATTTATACTTACATAGTGGGGTCATAAGTTCTCGTGAATGCATTTCCGGTAATAAATCCCAAAGTATTAGAGCTATCTGTTCGAAATTTTTATGGATTAACAAGGTATTAATATTGTTTAGAAATCATAACTTCTTTGTCAAGATTTCGTCCACGGGCAATTAGACAAGACATAACTCGTGACGGCCACGGGTTGATCGTGGTACGCGCCAATTTTCGTGCAAAAAGTATTTCAGACTTTTCACCGTTGGCAAAAAATTTAATAGAAAAAAAGGCCAGATATTTGTTGTACAGAAGTCTGACATCCGTTTAAGTATGCGGAAGTCAATACGAAGTCATCACCGTGGTGTGCATGGGAGCAAGTTGGCTGGAGAAATGAAATCTCTGTTTTTTACCGCAAAGGGTACAAGTTGAAGCCAAGAATTATTTTCAGAGTGTCCTAAAGCCAAACTTTAATAACCTGAACCCTGGACCCTCCGAAAATCGACATTGGACCTTTCAACAAGACCCTGTTCCTGCGCAAGGTGCAAAATTGTCCAAAACTGGCTTCAGACGAATTTTCATCCGTAGAACGGTGCTCAGTATCTGCAGACCTTAATCCCCTAAATTATGACTGGTCGTGAAAATTATAGGTACAAGTATGCTCTAAATTTCACCCAAGTGTGGAAGGGCTGAGGTCGCACTTACTGAAGATCTGGCGCTTTTCCCTGGAAATCCGTGCGTGCCGCGATCGAACAGTTTTCGCCACGACTTATGTCTTGTGTACAAGCCCGTGGAGGAAATTGTGAAAACGAAGTTATGATTTCTAAACAAGATTAATACCTTGTTCATCCACAAAAATTTCTATCAGATAGCTCTAATACTTTGGGCTTTATCACCGGAAATGCATTCACGGGAACTTATGGTCGGACTATGTACATATGTATGCACCAGCATCATAAATTGATATGAAATTATTCACTTTGCCCAGAAATATATGATGGAGGAGGACAAAGGAAAGGGAACGTTCATATGTTACGTCACCATTTTAGTGGGTGGGTGGACTTCCTATTTATCTTTTCCATATTAAAATTCCCTATTCCTTAAGGTTTACGTTTAGTGGGTGCTGCTATAATCGAGAATTGATGACGTAATATATGCATGCATGGCCCCAAAAGTGACCAAATTTTATTCGGGTAATTAAACGTGACTAGAGTTCAATCGAAACGACTACATACGTATCCAGGATACGGTATCCTCGTCCACGTCTTGGGCAGACATACCTGTTCACCTTCATTCATGTGACTGATTATGATGGTCAATAAAAATGAGTGAAAAGGAATTTCCTTTGATTAGAATGAATATGATTAATACATACATGGGGCGAAGTAAGAAATGAAGTCTGATCAAATAAAGTGAAGTGAAATGAATTTGAATGTCAGAAAATAACTGAATGAAGATCTTCAGTCAGAAATTGTGACGACTGACTTTTGAATGAAAGCGAAGTTTTTCAAGAGGTATGATTCAACTCGATTCTAAATAGGTACCCGTTAGACGGGCACTATGGCCTAGTTTCGGATAAATCACCATGAATAAAAAGGGCTTCTCAGTCCTTTATAGTTTTCACCAAACTAAATCAAGTTAATAATTTCGGTAATTCTGGTTAGAAAAATTCTCAAATCCTCCCACAAATAAATGAATCACCCTTCGGTACATAATTTCAAAAAATTTACCACGTAAAACAATTCATGAGAATAATAAAATTGAGGAAAAACAATAAAAAGGGGTTGAGTAAGTATGGATCACGAGAGAAAAAAAGTTTAATTCCTGCGTCTTTTATTATTCATCCCTACTATTTTGTACCCAAGCTTATAAATTGTACATTTACATGAAAACGTGCAAGCAATCGTGTAAAAATTGGGGCAACTTCATAAAGTTGTATGTAACTCTGTATCTATGTATATAAATAAGTGAAACATGGGAGGTTCAATGCGCATTTAATTTAAAAACAATGGTTTCAAAAGATACTTATGTATTTGGCAAATATGCATGTAGATTTCGCAAAATTTTCATTTTCATTAAAGTTTATACATGTAAAAACCAAGCTATCACCTACCCGGAGTATAGTGTCTTTACGTATATTTAATTGTGCTTTGCTCGTTGGAATTGAAGAAAGTGACGGAGTGAATATACGATTATTTTATCTACTTAAACTAGATTTTATTTCCAACAAATTACTAATTGTCAACACAATTCAGAGCTCTGCACCAACACGAGTTGATTGGTGACTTACTATTGACAAATTAATCGTGGACATCAATAACAACGAATTAACAATTCTTACTCTTGATTTCCTACCACGACGACAAAAATCCAAAATGTCTGACTTTGACAACGACTAAAACTCGACTGTCTAGAATTCTTCTACCTACTTACTTACTACGACTTAACAAAGAGAGACGCGCACCCAAAAATCCAACCCTGACGTCACCATGGCAACCACCACCACGTCTCGGGGCAATTATAGACGCGTACTCAACAATTTACAAAAATACATAAAAAATTTCATAAATACATCATTTTACATTTAACAATACACATTGCAAAAAAGTTTTTGTTGCTAATGCCAATGAAATTTCAAGGATTACATACTTACTTCTAATCATTACTAGTTGATATATTTAAAAAATCTCGTTTTTTTTCAGCCGCAATTTTTCGGGTTGGCACCACATCGTCGGTAGCGTGGGTGCATCTCGATGTTGTTCTCTGCCGCCGCCGCCGCCGCCGCCGCCATCCCATCCATCTCCGAGTCAGCTGTAAAGAAAAAAATAATTTAGGATGATATGTATGTACACTCCTAGAAATCTGCATTCCTGGTATTAAAAGTAAACTTGGTAGGGCTTGGGACAGATTGAAATTCTGTAAAAAAAGAAGCGCATACTCTTCATTCGGGCAGGATAGAATTTTTACAGAAATTGAGATTTCTTGCACTGCCAGTCTCAAAGTACCCCGTCAGCGTAATTTAATGGAATTTGACTGACAGTGCCGTAGTTTCTGAGAAACTAGTCTCCAAAGCCCGCGATGCGGGCTCCAGCATAGACAGCATTTTAATTCATAACTAAGCATTTAACATTTAAGCATGGTAAGAGACCAATTGACGACTCTGAGGGGTGTGTCGAGGTCACCTTATGCCTTTAGTGTGTGTCCAAAGTTATGTGCGGACTATAAGTCATTTGCCTGCGTCACAGGTGTAGCAACATTTGCATGCTCCTAGGTCACACGTCATGTGACAAATCTATGTAAAGGTATCGATTCCAGAAGTCACCTATAGGTATGCTTAAGTCACAGGTCAGTTGATCCCTCTAAATCAAAGTTATAGGTTCATAAGCCAACCATAGTGAGTGAGCCCAGGTTATGGGTCTACTGTAGAACTACAGGGGGTGTCAAGTCTAGTGGGTGTGCCCAGGTCATAGGTCAAATGCCAACTTTAGGGGGTGTACCCATGACACAGGTCAAATGCCAAGTCTAGTGGGTGTGCCCATGTCATAGGTCAAATGCCAGCTTTAGGGGGTGTACCCATGACACAGGTCAAATGTCAACTCTAGGGGGTTAGCCCGTTCATTTGATCAAGTCTTGGCAGATCCAAAGGGTGTGTTTCGTGTTGGTCAACGTTTTGGAAACGTTTTGAGACTTGAGCGAAAAACGCCCTCTAGAAACGAAAAATGCAACATAGTGCTTAAACTGCCGCTAGGTGACGTTAGATTAGACAATGTGAGACACATGCGTAATCAAGCGCCAAGTTCAACTGGTAACACACACACACACACACACCACTGCACAATTCTTGGTTTTGATTACTTTTACGGCATGGGCATCTCGCTAACAATTCAATTGGTTGCGAAGCATTGCATTGAAGTGGATATTCATGTTGCGGCATCTAAAATCAGTTTTTGGGGCTGCGCTATTCTGATGCTTGCCGACGTTTAAAGACCGTTTTGAGAACGTATAGAGAACGTTTTTAGAACGTTTTGACTCGATCGGTAGAAAAGCCCTCTAGCGGCAAAAAAAGCAACCTGGTACCTGAAAGTTCCGCTAGGTAGCGTTGGACAGCAAATTTAATAAAGATGGGGCAGTATGATACACGTCATCGAGTGAAATGCTTTGAGAACGTTTTGAGAACGTGTTGATACTTTCTTCGAAAAACGCCCTCTAGCGGAAAAAAAGTGCAACGTGGTACCGGAAAGTGCCGCTAGGTGGCGTTGGCCAGTAATTTAAATAAATATGGGGTAATATGATACACCTCATCGAGTAAAGCGCTTGGTTCAAAAGGTAACACACACACACACAACTTTGCACAATTCTTGTTATGATTTGAATTTCTGTAAAAGTTCTAAAATGTTCCATCCTACGTACACGGTATTTTAATTCCACTTTAATAAATACTACCTAAATACATGAAAACCGCATGGGATTGTAATCCAATACTGGATTTTTTTTACAGAATGTGCAAAATCATGCTGTAATTAATTTCATGAAGCCTAAAAAAATGTGTAATTGTGACAAGTGATAATTATCTGCATACATAAATACATACTTGGCAAAAAGAGGTAGCTTGTTGGAAATAATTTACTATTTTTTGAAATTTGGAGAATTTCTCGTTTTGGTTCAAAATTTCATAAATTTCTATTTATTTTGGGGCCCAGTTTTTAACGTGTTGAACTTACCCAGTCCGACCGGGTCAGCGTTGACTTATCTGAAGCTTCCAGCCAAGAGGACGAGAACGACCACGAAAACCAAGGCCTGGTTGGTGGACTTGTTCATCTTTAAGTTCCCTGTGCGTAAAAAATGAAAGAATTAAGCTTAGTTCACAATTTGGGAAATAGGATTTGTACCGGGTTAAATGAATTCCCCGGGTATTTAAGAATTATTCAGTAGCTGAAGCTACTTTATGCCAACACTTTTTATCCGTCTGTCTGGCTGACTGTCAGCCCGTCAGAAGGATGATGCGGATAAAAGGAATCGAGACAGGTAAATACATAATCGGTACCGGGTTTTCGCATTTTGTGTAGATACATATGTATTACCCCTGGGGGAAGTCTGACTACCCTTGAGAAATAAAGGGGTGTGTTATTTAGTGGTCAGGGGCAAAATGAGATTTTTACGGAATTACAAAGTTTCCCGCTCTCTTTGGTTGGGGTAAAGTGAGATTGGACCAATTTCTTTATTTGTTTGTATCCTAGTCCCGTAAAAGTAGGGAAAAGATGGCACGAAAAGAGGGTGAGTGGGGGAAAGGGGATTTTTGGGGGACGTATTTTTATAGCACCCTCTTTTTGAAGTGAGACTTACTTTCGTTTAAGTTTCCGAGCAAAGGTAGGTAAAAAGCGGGGAAGAAAGGCTGGATATGAATGTGGGCTAGGACCCGGGCTGTTTTTTTTTATATCAGGCCGACAAGGACCCGAGTGACGCGTGGGGAGTGAAAAACAATGGAAAATTAAACCACGCAAAAATTAATGGTCGATCAAAATTTGGCAACTTTGAGTCCAGGGTTTCGAACTTTGTGATTCGGAATATTAGTCAGAAATGGGGCTCGATTTCTGGATTATACCCGGAAAGTAAGAAAATCAGGGAAACACGTCCCACGCTAAAAATGCTCGAAAATTTTTCAAAATTTCCTGAATACTTGGCGGAAACTTTTCAAATTCAGTTATACAAAATGCTCGCTAATTCCCGGTAACTTTTCAAATGCTCCATAAGCCTTGAAGTTTTTCAACATTTCTTAGATTATAAATTTCAGGAAACGTTCCCCGCTTTCCAAATGATTTTGCACGTTCACGCGCCGTAGAGATTCTCTCGTATTAATCTCGTTCTCCATCTTCACGAAGGGCGGGGGGTTATTGGGGGGGGGAGGCTGCGAATTTTGAAATATATACGAATAACTCGGCTCATGTTAGTATCACGACGACGCGGGGATTTACACAGAATTAAGGCCGCATTCCATGCGGGTTTTGAATTTAAATTTTTGTGTCTCAACTTGCCCATCTTATATTTATTAAAATTACAACTTTGAAAAATGCCCATGTCCATGCGGTTTTTTAATGAGGATTTTATGTATTGGATCTAAAAATCGATACTTTTTTAAG
This sequence comes from Folsomia candida, assembly GCF_002217175.1. Classification (NCBI taxonomy): domain Eukaryota; kingdom Metazoa; phylum Arthropoda; class Collembola; order Entomobryomorpha; family Isotomidae; genus Folsomia; species Folsomia candida. Next base: position 141,643 of record NW_019091223.1, on the reverse strand, counting down.
TTTGTAAAGTTACGAAAGTAGAATTTTGATTTTTTTCACACACTTAAGTTACAAATTTTAAATTTTCCTGTTGAAAAATTCTATATTTAGATAAAATTTATTCAATAACGACTTATTCCATTTACTAAACTTTCCCACTTATTTCCTATTTTTCACAACCATGTTTTTTTAATATGAAAAAGTGTCTAATTATAAAATACTGATTTTGACAATATGTGACATCACATGCGAAACCCTGTCGACAGCCGTGTGCAAAAATTTTATTTGCAAACGGTACTATTTTTGGAACAATGGAAATGCTTTCAGAAAATAAGCGACGTACGTGCCGATGTCCACGTAATGCAATTGTTTCCAAAATTTACAATTACATAATTTATTTATTTGAGTCACTGCAAATATGTAAATTTGATCAAAAGGGAATTTTTCATATTAATTTGACAAAATTTCGGTTCCATATTTTCCTACTTTTGTCTTAATACCCGACTTGTAAAGTTTTTATTATTAACAATCCATTAGCCAGAGCCTCATTTCATTTGACAAAAAATCTTGTGGGGAGCAAATTTTGGGAATGATTGACACAATATGATTTATGCGATTTGTCGATTGTATGCAAATGAAGTAAGTAAATACAATGGGTTGCAAATTTACATAAATATTTTGAAATTAGTTTGTTCAAAATGTGCAGAATTTTACTGAAAACGAAACATGTTTATGTTTCGTGAAACGAAAATATGAGTGTCATTAAGTGATTCCTAATTTTTGACACAATTCGCTTGAAAAACACTAGAAAAACTAGGATTAGACATGGCATATGTAGGATGGGGTCCCTGAAACCCCCCCCCCCCCTCAGATTTTTGAAAATATTATCACATCTCGAAAGGCAATTTAATAATTCACAGCTGCATAATTCAAATTCTGCCAAATTTTATTTAATAAATTAAATTCCGAAAATTCTGCTGAGATTAGAGTCATCACTGTAACGTTGTGTTTAATTTTTTTCAAAAGCATTTCCGAGAATAATTATAATTAATTAAAAATAAATAATTAATTAATTAATTTGCATATTTATTTTAAATCTACATCCGACATATTTGGGCAAGTTTTACTCCTATGGTTTATTAAACCAAATTTTGCATACAAAATATCAAAATACCATTCTAATTTTAAAATTTTATCCAAATTACACACTTAAAAATTGTGTAAATGCATTCTCAATTTTGTGTAAATTATACATACCAAATCCAGCGTAACGTTAGAGTAAATATAGTTTACTTAATATAGATTAATTTCTTGGCCCCTTTTTTTAGCACGAAGGACATTCTTGCTGTTCAAGTGGCGGAGGAGGTGATCCCGTCGGGAGAAAGTTTTCGCACATATTTTGCACACTACTCGTAATTTTAGCAAATTAAGACGACGGGGGACCGAGCTGATTTCCGAACCAGGAGTCATGATTTCATCGTCATCCTGGGTTGACTCCTCGACTTTTACGAAATATTCCTCCTCCACGTCGTCCAACTGGTCGGCGGCGTCGTCGTCATGGAAACCGCGCCACAATTCTGAAAAAATGAACAAAACGATGATTCATGTATGTAATTCATACTAAAGTACTCAATTATCCGCCTTTTCTACCGTAATTTACAAATTTTCCCAAAATAAAGAAACTCTTATAATCCGAATTATAAAGTATACAAAAAGTTAATTTTTTTCCTACGAAATACATATTTGTAAAAGTTTGTAAGGAATTTGCAATGTTACCAAGTACCGCGTTAATTTTCTTATCTATTCATTAATTTCTTAAATTTCATAGTTTACAAAAAACTGCACTTACCAAGTTCTTTTGTTTTAATGTTTTCAGTCCACGGTGGAGACGACGGTGTCTATAAAAGACAAATTAAACGGGTTAAATTTCCTTAAAAATTTTTGTAAATTATTCCTTGTTTAATTTACTGTATGATTTTCTTCGCATAAACCGAGCGGATCTTTTTCCAGAGTGGAATTCATGTCGTCGACCATGACGAAATCGTCCAGCTCGACTTTCACTTCGACGTCGGGATAAAAAATTTTAGAATTTTTTGCGGGGCCCGAATCGACCCGATTTTCCTCGTCGTTTTGAGCAAAAGATGAAGACATTGTTGTAAAATTGTCCGACCCGATTCCCGGTTCGGGTTTAATACTGGCGGCAATAAAGGCATCGTCTTTTTCTCCAGGAGAAAAAGACGATGCGCGCCCAAATTGTCAAGTTTTACTGAGTGTTGAGGGCAGGGTGAATTCCACAGGAAAACGTGCTCTCTGATGTGGGCCGGGTGAAAAGAGGGTGTAACTCCTACCACCAATGCACAATTACACTAATAAACAATGTTTCCACTTCACAGAATAATTGCCAAGTGTAGTCCAATGGAGATTACTGGTTACTGGGTTTTATGGATTTATTTTAACTTTAACTTTAATTAACAAATCCAAGATTCATCCACTCTTTACTGAATCTGGTGAGAGAATAATATTTGAGTGGCCGTTGATATATATAAAGAGAATGCCAATCGCTATAGTGGGAGACTCAAAAACTCAGGGCAAGATGAAAAGAAATCTCATTGAATCCAACATTCTCCCACTTTCTTTACTGAAAAGGAAAGAAACTACTTTAATTACTACTAATCTAATTGCTCCAATCCCCAAACTTTGATGGTTTGACGACTTTTCTTCCAACTCTGGTATATACTGGAGCTTCCATCTTGTCCACTTCTTCCGTGGCGTCGTCTTCTTCGATCCTCATGAATCGCTTTTTCTGGTTTACAGCCTTGCTTCTCACTTCCGGTTTTAGATTGGGGAGGTCTTCTGGGTGCCAAACTTCTAAAGGGTAGAGCCGCTGCAATGGTCTGAGGAGAAAGCCGTTCGTGGTTTTAACCTTTGCCACCCGAGTCTTGCCATCTTTTCCAGGAAATAGATCTACGATTCTCCCCATGGGCCATGAATATCGCTTGACATTGTCCGCTCCTACTAGCACGACATCTCCAATTTTTAGCAAGGTCGTAGCTTTGATTGATGAACTAACTGGGCCAGATATTCATTCCTGAAGCGTATTTGGAACTGCTTCTTAAGACTGTTCATCTTCTTATAATTCTTCTGCAAATTGCTCGGACTGATGTATTCATTTTCTGGAAATCCTTGCATTGGTAATCCACGCAGAAACATTGACGGTGTCAGTGGTACCAAGTCGTCGAAATCTTCGGTAACTGTGGCGAGAGGTCGACCATTAATTGTATGAGTCACGGCTGCCAAACTCGTTCGCATCTCATCAAAGGTTAATTTGGCTGATCCCAAGGTGCGACGAAGTAGGTCATTAACTGTTCTCACTAGTCGTTCCCACCATCCTCCCCACCACGCGGCAGTGGGGGGGTTAAAGGTCCAGGAAATTGATTTTACATTCATTTCCTCCTTCAGCACGTTCCAATCCAGGGTTTTCAAGAGGTTGGCAGCGCCGACGAAATTTGTTCCGTTATCTGAGAATATGGTATTTGGTCTTCCTTCTGAATAGATAAATCTCTCCAGAGATCTTAAAAATGCTTCGGTACTCAGAGAGTCGACCAGGTCTAGGTGCACACAGCGATATACTGCGCACGTGTATAGAACAATCCAAATCTTTGTTCCATCTTTTAGGTAGAGGGGGCCAGCCAGGTCCACGCCCTTGGTTTCAAATGCCTCGGAGATCGTTACTCTCTTCTCCGGCAATGCTGCTGGATCTACTTCCGTCTTCTTTGCGTCCCATCGGCGACACGTCACACATTTATGCAGGATGGAGCGAATCGTCCTTCTAGCTTGTGGAATCCAGAACTTTTCGCGAAGTTTCCCCATTAAATACTGCACTCCCGCATGACAGTATGTACGGTGTAGTTCTTCTACAAGTTGAACTACCAGCGGATTATTTTTCGGGAGGAGAATTGGGCGTTTGAAATTCCACTCTTCCTTCACATGTGTTAGTTTCGTGGTCACTCGATAAAGTCTCTCAGTTTTCTCTACTGGAAGTCCCCATACTATTTTCGAATTAACCGGCATGGTCTGTTGTTGAATTTCATATATTAAGTCGAGTTCAGCCAGTCGCATCTCTTGAATGGATAAAGGCTCCAAATCTGCAGTTTTCCTCGAGTTATTCTTCTTACTGCGACAAGCGTTTATAAATCTTCGTATCCATCCATAAACTCGTACATTCTTTGAGTACACAGAAAATCGTGGCTCAAATTTGTCAACTTGTGTGGAGATAACTTCAGGGGGTGTCTTTCTTAACTCCTGCTGAATTTCCGTCTCATCATATAGGGGTAAACTTGATGGCCATTTTTCAATAGGTTCCTTTAACCACGCTGGTCCCTCCCACCATCTCGATGCCAATAATTCAGTTGGGCTGCATGGATTATGAATTCCTGGAATATGTCGCCATGATTCCACAGACGATAATTCAATGATTTTCTTGACTCGATTCCCCACAAATGTTCCCCAGTGGTCATTTCTTTTAATCCACGCCAGGGCTGTCGATGAGTCTGTCCAGTAGAAGGTCAAACTGTCGCCTAAAGCCTCCTTTACTGTCTTGGTAAGATTAGCTCCCATCCAACACCCAAGTAACTCCAATCTTGGAATAGTGGCTTTCTTCAGAGGTGCCACTCTATTCTTTGCGTGGATAAGTTGTACTTTGACTCCCTCCGGCGTCTCTGACCTGATGAAAATCGCTGCTGCATAGGCGTCGCGGCTGGCATCGCAGAACATGTGAATTTGTCTGGCACTGGTATTTTCGGTGTAACAAGCTTGCCTTGGAACTTTGATTTCTGCTAAGCTTGGTAATTCATCTACCCATTTGCCAAACGCGGTGGTGATTTCTTCTGGCAAATTCTTATCATCCCACTCACACTTCTGAATCCACGCTTTTTGTAACAACATCTTAGGCTGGAGTAATGACGGACAAAGTTGTCCAATTGGATCAAATACTTGATGAAGGATTGATAGGATTTTCCGCTTGGTTATAATTTCTGGTTTTACTGGAATATCACATTTCAAGGTATCCTCCATTTTGTCCCAAATAATTCCCAACACGTTGGCTTGTTCAGTCTTCTTGTCGTCCTCTGTTCTTCGACTGCACTCCCACAATCTTAAATCCATTCCGGCCTCCAAAATCATCTTCGTCGAGTTTGCACGAAAATCTTCATATTCTTCATAACTCTCCACCGACGTAACACTGTTGTCAATGTAGAGACTGTTTAAGAGTTTCGTCGCAATATTCTTGAGTTGATTTTGATAACTGTTGAGGTGGTGTTCAATTGTGGCTGCGAGTAAGAACGGGCTGCTGTTTACACCAAACAAAACTCTGCAGTGTCGGACAATCGCTAATTTTTCCATCCTCTCGTCCTCCCACCAAAAGAATCGGAGGAAGTTTCTGTCTTCTTCATTGATGGCGATCATCATAAAGGCTTTACGAATATCGAAAATGACGCCGATTCTTTTTTCACGAAACCGCATTAGCACTGATGGTAGGAATACAATCTTGTTCTGGCCGGTGTAGAGACACTCATTCAGTGACGGGTTGCGCCCCACCTTACATGATGCGTTGAAAACTGGTCGACATGGTGTTGTAAGCGACTTCTCATTAAACACTGGGCGGTGTGGTAAATAATGACACTTGTTGCTTTTGTCGTTATCGGCCGCCTTTTCTATAAGTCCTTCCGCCAGCCATGTCTTCAGTACTTCATTGTATTGATTGAATTTGTCTTTTGAAATGAGTCCCTTGGTCATATTTATTGTTCTCATCTCAGCTACATACTTATTTGATGGAATCTCTTGGAGTTGATTCACCCACGGCAGTCCAACTGAGTATCTTCCGTCCGGTGCCCTTTTTAGATTTTTGGCGAAGCTTTTCTTAGCCTCTTCCTCCTTTTCGGCTTCCGTTTCGGTCTCAATGGTGTCGCGAATTCCTAAGGTTTCCAAGTCCCATAATTTTGACACGTTTTCATCCTTTACGTGACTGCACAAAATGGAGCCAATGGTTTCATCTCTTTGAAGTGGTCCCATTATTACCCATCCAAATACAGTTTCAGTTGCAGTCAATCCACATTTTAGATGAAGAACTTTCTTGGTAAGAATTTGTGACATTTGATCTGCTCCAATTAATATGTCAATGCCTGTGGTGTCATCACGGCCGAAGTCACTTAATGAAATCTTATTCTGTTTCAGTTCTTGAATCCATGGTCCGTCTGGTATCGTGGGTAGTTGACAAATGAAGGGCTCCTGCTCTGTCAGCTGCAATATTTTTGAAACCTTCCCCTTCAAATCCCTTATTTTGACCTGGTAGACATTGTACGACTTCCGCTCAATGTTGACTCCTCCCAGTAAGGTTTTTCCGAAAATCTGAGAGCCAACCGGTTGATAACCCATCATTTCTGCTGTTGATTTCTTGATGAAGCTTCTCATCGCTCCTCGATCCAAGAAAATCCTGGCTTTTAAGACTTTGTTATCCGCTCCCACCAATTTTACTAACAATGTTTCAAGCATCACTCCTTTGTTGATACTTAAATTGATGGCGGACTGTACCGGGTGACCTTCTTGTTGTTCGTGAATCTTTGGACACATCACTGTTTGATGCTTCTTCTCACACACCAGACACTTGACGAATGATTTACACTTTCTTGCAAAATGTCCTGGTTTGAAGCAAAGTAAACACGCCTTCCCCTCCATCAATTTTTCTTCTTTTTCTTTTATGGAGAGTTGCTTAGTTCGACCGCAGTCTTTGGTTTCATGACTTGTCTTCCCACAAAATAGACAGCTTCTGGCATTCGCTGCGACGTGTAGTGCTGCTATGGTTGGGACGTCATCTTCAGACTCTTTGGTTTCGACACTTTTTCTTTATTAGGAGTCGTCATTGATACTCCTTGAGCCATTGCTCGCATGTTTTCATTTTGTACTTCTTTCTGCAGAAATTCACGCAGATAATCCAATTCAGATTTAGGTGGATTAGCTTTCGAACCGTCAATTCCATAATTTGAACTCCTCTGCCATGCGACGAGGGTCTCCGACGGTAAACTTGACTCCACCAGTGGGCACAGGAAGTCATCTCTGGTCACATTTCCTAACGACTCGAGTGCTCTTAATTGAGATTCCAATTTGTGGTAAAGGGAGAAAAGGGACACTTTTCCTCTGTTGGGACCATTCTGGATTAAAGCTGTCAGATCTCTCATGTAGTATTTCCACAATACTTTTGAATCTCCAAACTGCTTCTGAAGAATATCGATTGCCTTTGGATAATTTTCGGCGGTGACAGGGAAATTGGCAATTGCAGTAGCGGCCTTGGATCCGGCGGTGACTGATTGGGTGAGAAAGTGAAACTTGTCCCCGTCCTCTATCTGTTTGTCATCGTGGATTTTCTTAAACTGACCCCACCAATTTAACCAGTCCTTAATTTCACCACTGAACTTTGGGAACTCGATCTTCGGAAGCTTAAACTTCTTATTTTCTCCTCCGTCAGCTGTGCTGTACAAACTGGCGGATGGACTTATTGACACTCCTGTTGGATGAATTATTTTCTGAATCTTCAGACGTGCGACCCCAATTTTATCCGTAAATTCTTCCATTCTAGAAGTTTCTTGAGCGTAGTCGTCTTCTGACTGATTCTCATCCAACATCATGTCCTTCACTTTTTGATCAAGGTCGTTTATTTCCTCCAGTAGATTTTCCAACTTGTGAAGTTTGAATTCGAGGACGTCCTTGCCAGGTTCTGGTTTTATCAACTCTGCTTCCACTTCATTCGAGGTCCTGGTGATCGAAGCCCTTACTGGAGTCCTGGCCTTCTTTAGACGGTCCATATCCACGGCGAATCTTATTAATTAGGTGACCCAAGAAACGAAAGGAATTAGAGACGAAAATATTATCTTATAACGAACGATATCGACCTTATCTGCTCCCCGATGCCGGGGATCTGGCCCTCAAAGAGGCAAAATTGGTGATCCGATAAGTCGACACGGTCTGCTCCTCGCCTGGTCTGCAATGCGTCGCAGGTCACAAGGATTCACTTTTCTACGCCGAGGCCCCACGTTGGGCGCCAAATGTTGAGGGCAGGGTGAATTCCACAGGAAAACGTGCTCTCTGATGTGGGCCGGGTGAAAAGAGGGTGTAACTCCTACCACCAATGCACAATTACACTAAGAAACAATGTTTCCACTTCACAGAATAATTGCCAAGAGTAGTCCAATGGAGATTACTGGTTACTGGGTTTTATAGATTTATTTTAACTTTAACTTTAATTAACAAATCCAAGATTCATCCACTCTTTACTGAATCTGGTGAGAGAATAATATTTGAGTGGCCGTTGATATATATAAAGAGAATGCCAATCGCTATAGTGGGAGACTCAAAAACTCAGGGCAAGATGAAAAGAAATCTCATTGAATCCAACACTGAGGATGAAACACCGAGGTCAAAATTTGTACGAATCAGGTCCCTAATTTCAATTTCCGAAGTTCCGCAGAGATTGACTGGAACATTTTTAGGATCGAACTCTGCACAAAGTATAAAATTAGATGACTTATTCTCAAGTTTTGTAAATTTATTACGAACCATTTACTGAGAATGAATTTGATGCCACTGAAAAACCAAAATTTCGTAAATTTTCCTTCCAAAAATACTCGCACAGTGTTTAGTTGTACCATACGTAATTTTACAAAATAAAGTAACCCCAGCAATCTTACGAAGTTTAGAACAATCAAATTAAAAACTTAAGTTCCCTTCGAAATAGTTAAAAAAAATTGTAAAAGTTTGCAAGATTACAGAATTTACCTTGGCAAGAACTGTGTGACTCTATCAGATTAAGTGTAACTTCCGTAAATTTTGGAAAATAATTTTATAAAATCGGGGCAAGCATACAAAATTGTTTAAGCTAATGTCCCTAAATCTGAAAAAGTTTGTAAGTTTACAGAATTTTACAAGGTTACAAAAACCCGCGTAAATTGCCTTAGCGATAAAATAAAAATGCTTGTTTTATTATTTAATAACTGGTTTAAACCAGTTTGGTTATGTACCTTGGATCGAATTGGTGCCGATCAACTTCAATATTTTCGTGGTTTCCGGTTTCAGGGTAGCGGTACTTTGACGCTTATGAGATGATGAAGCCTGAATTTGTGAAAGGAACATGTCAAATTTTTAAAAAAACTTAATTTTTCATTAAAATACATTTTTCAAAAAATTGTCATTGAATTTTCTACCTGTCTGGATGGACTTGGAGGATCGTCGGCGTCATCGGCGAGTTCGAGAATGTCGTTTAAATAGGATTCGTCATCTTCCTCGGGGGGAATTTCGTCCTCTTCTTCAGGGGGCGAATGGTGGTCATCTGCAAAATCCAGATTTTGGGTTTCTTGGTCGACCTCATATTTTATGTCGATGTCAACATCGTCGTAATTTACTCCACGCTTGAAAGGTGATTCCTGCTCCATATTTTCTATTTCCGAATCTACGTAAATTTCGGTGGAATGGAATTAACAATTTTTATCTATGCAAATCTGGATTTTCTTAGAAATTGTGATACATTCGCTTAAAAAATATGAAGATGTAAATGAATAGAGGAGTTAACTAATTAGTAGACAAGACAGAAATATTAACTAATGTTTCTGTCTTGTCTACATTACCAATTACCATCGTGGGATAGGAGGAAGAGGAGGGACTTATTAACATGGACAAGATAGGATGTTGTTAAATTTCTGGGGGGGAATCCCCCTGATTCCGACACCAATGTTCGTAAAGTAAACAAGTAGATAAATAAATTATGAAAAACTCTTACGTAAAATATTGTCTTTATGGTCATAATTTTCCAGGAAATCTTTCCCCGAAGAGATGGAAGTATTAAATCCTACAAAAATATAGTTTTTTTTAAAATTTACATAATTTGTAATTAACAGTTTAATTAACTAATTAATTAAATCTCACGAGAAACGCTTCGCCTCCTCCAAATTTCGAAAATGTTGTCGTCGTCATCGTCCGAATTATGATTCATATTTTGCAACGTTACGCGATAAATGGTGAGCAAATCTTCTCCCAGTTGGTGCACGTGGTGAGCAATCGTTTGCAAAAGGGAGCCACATTTCTGACAAGAATGGAAATTTTCAGGGCAGAAATTTTCAAAATTTTCCACAGGAATATTAATCGTGGCGAGATAAGTTAAAAATTGGGGAAATAAATCGGACCAGGAGGAGGTACAATCACCATTTCGACAAAATAGACACACCGGTAGTCGTGGGGTTGCCATGGTTACGAAATTATTTCTGAATTTTGAATCACAATTTTTAAATTTAAAATTCTAACTCTACATTAACTTTCTTCACAATTAAAACCGATGAATGGGATAGATTTTAAATTCCAGGGTTGTAACAATGTGTCATTATCAATATATTCGATTTTTTAGAAACAAAGTAGATATTTTTGATTTTGTGTCGTGTTTATTATTATTTTGGGAGAGAATAAAATCCATCTCCCCCGAGCACGTGGCATGCTCGCTCGTCTTTGTTCATGAAAAAAAAACATAACGAAATAGCTTCATGATTTTAAATCATAAACATTTCGTTATGTTTTTTTGAAGAAGGAAAATTTTAAAAAAGGAAACAATGAAAATCATCGATTTTAATGATTACTATGGTTTTTGAACGAGACAAATTGTATGAAAACCAACAAATTCACTATTTTCTACACAGTTTGGTTTATCACAGTATTCAAACGTGGTTAAAATGAATTCTAATTTGCAACTCTTGCATGCTTTTTAATTTCATGGAGCAAAACAACTTGGGAAGAGGTCGCGTGACAACCATTGCACCTTAATGTAAACAATGGTTATCATCCGGAGGTCAAAATTTGACCGTCGGCGTCAAATATGCATAAAATAATTATTCTACTCGGTATATTCAGCGTATGTATTTATTTAGGTATGAACATATCTATGAATCCATGTGCTACACACTTTAGATAATAAACACATTTAAAATTGACCTGTATGTACTTGCGAAAAAAAATTGGCAAAAAAATCCGCAAACATTTTTAACATCTTATTCATTCACATATCTAAAATTAGGTCGACTTTCCTATGCGTCCGCCGATGTTTGTAGAGGGCTTCAAAACAGGTGAATTTCCCTTCACAAACACTGCACGAGTACACCTTGTCCGGATGGAGGCGCAGGATATGTTCCACTCTTAAAAATATGTTGCGGCACGCGGCGTTGCAAATTTTACAAACGCACACGGATTCTGCACCCTGCAAAAAAAGAAGAAGTTATAATTACGAAATTCAAGAAAATGTACAGATTTTTAACATAGTTAGGATTCCATGACTCCTCGCCAAAATTGTCGAAATCTTTTTATCCCATTTTTAATAATTTCTATGCTCTGGGAATATACATATTTCAAAATTCTGGACTACAAATTTGTGGACCAGGTCGTCGCCAATTTTGTAAAAACATATACTCCAGATTTTAACACTTTTTTGAAGAAAGAGATCTCAAGTTTAAGGAAATCTTCAGAAAAATTGTAATTTTTTGAAACTGTCTCTAAAAACTCGTCGCCATTCTATTCAACTTACAAATTTGTCGTCTAGAATTTTGAAATAAATTCCCAGAGCGAAGAAATGCTTAAAAATGTGGTGATTTTGACGACAAGTCATCGACTCCTGTGTTCCTACCATTTTTGTGGCGTCGCACCGCTCCAAATGCGCCACCCAGTCCGCCTCCAAGTCAAACTGACCATCACATCCGTATGGACAGACCGTCTTATTCGGGTAGTGGACTATTTCGGAGTGCAAATTGACACCCGTCGTTCGGCTAAAAGTTTTTCCACAGATGTGACACGGATACCGGACAGGCGGGTTTTTCCGGGTGGGGACGACACCATGAACCTTCTCCTTGTGCTTTTTAACCGTTTTTAAGCAGGAGAAGGTGGCCGGACAAATGTCACATTTCCGGGGGCGTTTAATCTTCTCGTGGATCCAGCGCGTGTGCTGGCGTAACGCGTGCTTTGAATCGAACCGTTTCTCGCATGAGGGGCAGGGATGTTGCCTCTTTTCGATGGGTCGGCTGGATTACGAGTAAAAATTTAATTAGAATTACACACTTAAAAATAGTGTGACCCTTTTGAGCAAGAAATGCAGTCTAATTTCTAAATAAAGAAAATCACAGTAAACTTTACTCTTCATCCTGTTTATGTTGGATTTAGTATCTTCTATATTATAAGCTGGATATGTTTGTTGGCAACGGAAGTAAAAGTAATTTTCCGAAACGCAAGTGAAAGTGGAGAAAGTTAAGTTTCGAATGGCGCGAAACAGATATTTCCAGCTAATTACATATGTACATAAATATGTACAATAAAAATTAATTCTGTGGAATTATGAACAATCCCACTCAATTTTCATGATAAACAAATAAGCTCTCGCCCCGCGGGAGACGGGCTTAACTGCTAGTAGGTAATTTACTAACAGCAAAATTCAGACTTGCTCTTAAAAAAAGGGGAACATTATGTTTAAGAGTGTACATAACTAAAAAATGCTGAAATCGAATCTCACCCTTTTTCTTGGTCCGATTTGAGCACGGTTTTTGCTACAAGGAAAAAAATGCATGATTACTTTTGGTTAATATCTTGTTTTTTTTATCTGAATTTGGAATTTCAGGAAATGTTTTTATGAAAACATGCCCTTATGCGGGGGAAGGGGGATGTAGTATCGTTCTTTGTTCATTAGACATTACCTGCAACTTTTTTAACTCGGTGGACTCCTTTTTTAATAAGATCGACTCCCGCAACTTTCCCATTTCCGTGGACATTCTTGTTCTTCAAATGGCGAACGAGATGGTCACGACGGGTGAACGTTTTGGCACATATTTTGCACACGAATCCCTCTTTTTCCGTATCATCGTCACCGGATTCGGAGCATGCTAAGTTTGCATCTGTATCCTCGTCCGGCTCGTATTTCGACCCTGGCGACAGGATTTCAGTGTCGTTGTCATTGAAGTCATCGGGTGGCTCGACTTTTACGATAAATTCTTCATCCACCTCCACAAATCCGGTTAATTCGTGACAAATATCGTTGTACAATTCTGAAAAATTTAATTATGGAATTGCAAATTAAACGCACTAGTGGAGGCCTCTCACCGTACGTGATCTGATTTTGACCATAATCGGAAACAAATTAAATTACTAAGTAAATTTCATACTAATTAATGATTATCATGAAATTTGCGAAGGACACGTCTTGCAGAGATATTTACATTAAGGAGGGGAAAACACGCAGTAAATTTGGAAAGTATAGGACGCGTTTTCTCCTCTTTGTATGCAAATATCTGTGCGGATTAGGAGATATTTGCAAAATTTCGTACTAATTAAAATGGTCTGAGACCTCCATTGTTAGCCGAGCGTCCCCTTTCTGTACCCGATTAAAGAGCCCGTTCCTCCTCGAAATAACGGCACGCAAGGACATGGTCACATTCTGAATTTGCGTCGTCAACCTGGCCAACGAGAGGATCACGGAGGAGCAAATTGCACAAGAAAATATCGCCTCATAGTTTGCAAAATGAGAGAAATTTCCTCCTCGCGGAGGACGAATTTGGTAAGAATTTCCATTTCTGGGAGACTAATTGGACTCAAATTTGTTCATTCGGAGCAGATCGAACAGCAGGTCGAGGTTGAATTATTATCGATAATTTTGGGCGACACGGGGACGACGACGTCATCTTTTTGGCTATTCTCTGTGACCTTTGACCTTTCCAGTTGAATCTGGAATGATTTACATATTATTACGCAATTTTTTTTACTCCCGTTTTGTAATTAACGTTATGAATTAACGATGAATGTATTTGCGGATATGATTTATCTATGTACTTCACTTTTCGGGAGAATTTTCATGAAAATGCAAACTATTAATCTTTATTAGATAAAGTATTATAATCATACATGTTCACATTCATTCATTTAATGATGAATGAATAAATTATTCATTTTATATTCAAACATTGAATGAATATTGGATAAATATTTTGTTCTGATTCGTGTGAATGAATAATGAATGAAATTTTTCTCATCTTTCATTTTTTACTCAATGGTTAATGCACATGGAAAGTTGAGAAATTCATCTAATACGGGGAATTTTTAATAAAATGAATAATGAAGGAATGGTGAATAATGAATAAATATTTAATAATTAAGAAGTAATTTTTTTAAATTACGAATGAGTGAATAAGGAATGAATATTTTTTTTTCAAGGCTGTGAATGAATGAATTTTGAATAAATGCGTATTTTTTGAACATGCATGTATGAAACAAAATTAATGTAACATGCGAATATAACCAAGCAATTTAATCGTGTCAAAGCCAAGCTTTGCATGGGCGTCAAATTTTTCTGAAACACTGACTACTATCATTCGTGTCCCACTTTGAGCTGAATCTGGACTCCCAAAATAAATGGTGGTGTAGACCAATCCCGACGCGTCCAAGTGACCTATTTAAAAATTAATTTAAATTCTATTTATACATATGTAAATATGCAAACACTCTAAATAACAATGAGTAAAATTTACTCAAGATTGAGTAAAACAAGAGGATGGATGGCACAACCAGAAAGTAAAATTATCCAAGGTTTTGCAAAATTTATCTACTCGTTGGACAAATTTTGCACAGTGGTTGGATAAATTTTAGCTTTTTATTGTGTCATCCACCAGCTTTTTAACTCAACCTTGAGTAAATTATATTTACAACGCTGATCTTCGAACTCATCCGTACTTCAAAAAGACGCTGGAGAAAACCACACGTCAATATTCGAAGTTATCGTGGATACAGACGGACGGACAAGACAAGACATTACCATAAAGTGATTTCCCCTTAATAATTACCAGAGTCCGGCTATGTATGTATTTTAAACTTTTTCAATAATAACCCGATCGGTTGAAACTTTGGGATATTGTTCCTGGTCAGGCAAAGGTCACACGGTCAAAAAAATATTTTCACATGTTTTACATATTTCCAGGTTTTGGTACATATAAATATGTTTTAACATATTTCGACGATTTTGCAGAAAATGTGCATTTTTTGATACACAGAAATATGTTTTTACATATTTCGACGATTTTTCTATAAAAATATATTCTTTTAGAGAAACCTCAGAAATTCACTATACATAAAAAATTCCGATCATCGTAGAAATAATACCAGAGCATGTGGAAACGTTGTTAGATTGTCATTTGGAAATGTAAAAGCTTTTTTTCGTTTCTGTAGTAAACAAAGTTAAATTCGAACCAATTTAGAGTGAATTAAAAATATGTTTTATGTACATATTTTGGCGATTTGATTGAACATTTTAAATAAATATTTCGGGGTTTTTAAGAACATATTTACCCGGACTCTGATAATTACCCCTTAATAAATACAAACTCAATCTTACCAACTATTCCACCATTCGAAATTCCTTTCCCCACCTCAAAAAAAGCAAGTGACCCTTGTATAATAACTCCATTGGGAAAATTTGATCCAAGAAGTGCCCAAATTTTTCCCAAGTCGCTCCCTTCTTCTAAAATTAGTAAAAATATTTCAATTCTTGTCAGAAAAATTAGCATTTTTCTCCCTCAAAAACAAAAAAAGAAAACCTTCACGAGAAACAGGCGAATTTTCGGCCACTTATACCATCATAACTTTGTTTAAACTGAGCATTATGCAAAATCCCGAAACATGTGTTCAATTATTTATGTAAGGCTACATAATTATCATGGTTTCATCAAAATCGGAGCGAGACCGCTGGCGTCATCGCATTGTAAGTATGCATTTACCCACCCCAAAAAAGTGACCATCTGCGATATCGCAGTCATTTCTCAACCGATTTTGATGAAATTTTGCACCGCTTATTGTTACATAATTTAGAAATGGGATCTGGTGCGACTTAGCGAATGCTTGATTTTTACGCGAGTAATGGGCAAAAATACCCCTGGAAACGTATTTATATTTATAGCTAATTAATGGCGTATCGTAATGAAAAATGAATTTCACAAATTTTAGAGTAAATTTTTGTGCAAATTTTAAGGGTAGTATGATTAAAATCGGTTCATAAATGACAAAGTTTTTCCTATAAGAGGTGCAAAAAATTGGATGAAGCTTAAGGGGTGGTAAAAAAACAAACGCCATTGACAACAACTAATGGAATAAATATATGAGTTCTACATACTCGAGTTATGTGGCAAAATATTTGCAAACTACATGCAAAATTAAATTTCGGGCATGCGTTGTGTTTAGTATCTAAATAACTCAATAACAGGTATTAAATAAACAAGCCTCCAAAAAAGGGAAATCTTAGTGAGGCTGGGTGCAGCTATCAATATTAAATACATTTTTCGGAACAGCATTTGCATCACCACTCTTAAAACTATCTATTCGTACATTAATTTGTATTGATCAGAATATGGATTCCTGTTGTCTTCAGTCGAAGTCTTTAGTTCAATATATTTAATTGCAGTAATTATTATATAATTATTGTTAATAATTATGTAATTAAGTCCGTCCTGATGACGATCGAGACCGAGATCGAAAACTTGACACCATTAAAAAACAATAAAGTTTTTCATTGGGCGTACTCACGACAACTTCTTATTTCGCATCGCAACTCACTTAGCAAACTTGCGAAGATCAAAATATTTGTGTCGTGAGGGGGTTCGCAAAATATGACTTCGCAAAACTCTCCAATTTCACAAATCTACTGAAAAACACCTATTTTGGTATTGTTTCCATGGATTTCTTTAATTTCCCTTGCTGACGATGGTGAGAATGAGTTTGCGAAGTAATTTTGCGAAATAAGATAAAACTACATTTAAAAAACAGCATTCTTCGGTGAGGGTGCGACTAAAAACTTTTAAACAAGAGCATTGAGCAAATTTTGAAATTTAATATTTACCAAGTTCTACCTCACCGTGGGCATTATTTATATACCAAATCAATTTGGGCCCACGGTGAGGCAAACGTTGGTAAATATTAAATTTCAAAATTTGCTCAATGCTCTTGTTTAAAAGTTTTTAGTCGCACCCTCACCGAAGAATGCTGTTTTTTAAATGTAGTTTTATTTACTGGTTTTTGCGTGGAAATTTTTTTGTTAGTCACTAATAGCAATCAGCTAGGTGCAGTTATGAAAAGTCTTTTAAGCAGCGTAAATGGCTGCAGATACCACCATCAAAACTTTCTCATTTTTCGACCGATTTTTCTCGAACGTGTCTCAAATGATGCGTGATCAGTGCCCGGACACTAAAATCAGCTACTGGCATGGTCATTGTATGGCAAAATTGAATTTCCGGTTCGTTTTAAAGTTTCGAAGGTCCTAAAATTCTTGCAATATTAGACTTTCGTAACGAGAAAGATGAAAAGACACTAGATTTCGTAATTGTCTGATTTTTTTGTTTCAACAATTTTTCACTAAATTCAACCGGTCGAGCTGTAGCGTTGACAGAAGTTTTAGGACCCTGTCTTGAAAGCATACCTTGGCTTCGCCGTAACCATGCGCTTTTCTGTCGTGAGGGTAGCCCTTGGTTACTTTCCTCACCTCAGAAAAAAGCCCAATTGCTGGGTAAATTTGCGAAAAAAAATCTCATGGTTTTCCAGCAAAATTTTTACTTGCCAATTTGGCAAGTAATGCCATTTGCAAATTTCATCGTAATTATATACGTGATCGATTGACGCTAGTTTGGTCCAAATCTGTGAGCATACGTTGGGAGACCTCCATTAAGACCTCCATTGTATGTAAGGTAAGTAAAGTGCAAAATTTAGTGCAAAATTTGTCGAACGGGTGAGTAAATTTTGCGCAGCGTTGGACAAAGTTTACCTCTTGGTTGTGTCATCGTCTTTTTTTTACTCAAGCGTGAGTAAATCTTACTCATTTTTGCAAGCTCTAATTACCTTCTTGTACTCTCGCAATCCATTCTTCTCCTTTCCACTCTTTCGCAATTCGAGAAACCATTTGAACTTTTTTAATAATTTCCCAAGCTGCTCCTTCTCTTTTCCCTTCACTTTTTAAGAGTTCCAAATTTCTAAAAATTTCCTCCTCTTTGCAAAACCCACTTGCAAAATATTTTGCATATTCGTTCACCTCCTGCTCGCCCTCGCTACCCTCGGGCATCTCAAAGAAGAGATAATTATGAAAAAATAAGGCAAACATGACCATCATCGGAGACGCATTTTCTCTCAAATTTACGAAACAAGAGGCGTAAAATGCTTTATCACTGAGCACATTGTGCACCCATAGTTTCAAATTTTTGTGCACCATTTCCTCACAGATTTCTTCTTGTAAGAGGGGGTTGAGCCCGCAATTTATTTTACTGATGGGATCCTGGCAAATAGCAAAAATTGTTTCTTCCAAAAACTCTTTCGAAGACGAGTATAAAAGGAGTGGTGAGTAGTGGGCCAGGGATGGTTTGGATTGAAGGAGAAATAATACTGGTAATAATATTGATAACATGACGGTATTAATTTTTTATTTAGGAAATATTTAGTTTTGGGGAATATTTTATGCACGGTGTCAGTTTCTAAGTTAAATAAGTGTAGACTATGGAATTGTGTAAAAAGGGTTGAATGCAATGTTTACATATTTGGGGTAAAGTATGTATTGTTAGACTAAAAAGGGTACATATGTATGTACTTAATTGGGAAAAGGGTTAGAAAAGGGTTAGTGCATAAATACGGCAAGGTTTATATTTATTTATATTTAGATGCTCTTAAAAATAATGGGACCAGGTTGGAATGTAAATGTGTTATGAATTCTATTTTATGTAATACAGAGTTCGGCGGGGAAAATAATGGATATTAGGGGGTGGGTGGGGGGGGGCACATATCTTGGCCGGATTTGCATTTTGCAGAGCGAGAATTTGGATATTTGGATATTGGAGGGCAATAATTTAATATTTAGAACCTTCACGCATGTTGAATATTTGAAGGTTAAAGGGTGAGATTTTGGCCTGGATGTTTTAAGGTTTTCTCCCCATGCGTACCCGCCGACCCCTCAAGTATAGTATGTACATATGTAAATACACTAAATAAAGTGTGACGTTATTTTTAATAATGAATTATTTTTAAGAATGCATTATATCCAGTCATACACACACCTGTTCACTTTCATTCATTTGACTGATTATGATAGAGAATGATTTGAATGTAAATGAGTGAAAGATTCCGTCATTTCAGAGGAGTGACTGTGAATGAAAGGATTTTTCACTCCTTTAATTTTTCACCCTATGCTTACATAAAACATGGGGTGAATTAAGAAATGAAGTCAGATGACATGAAATGAAATGAATTTGAAATAAAATGACTGAATGTGAATGAAAATCTTCAGTCAGAAATCGGGATGAGTGAACTTTGAATGAAAAAGCTTTTTCGAACAGGTATGGCCCTACATTCAACTTTGATCGCACCTCGAAGGGCGGCTTATTTATTATTTCTGGATATGTAAATATGTACAAAATGGATGCCATTGTGCAAAATAAATTGCACATATTTACATACGTACATACGTTTAGAGTTTTCAATTTTATTACACAATATTCATGGATGAATTTAGCAAATATGCAAACTTTACTTATATCGCAACGGCGACGACGACGCGTCGAAATAAGTATGACTTCCAAAATCTATTAATTAAAAAAACTTCTGCATTTTGGCGACGGATTTGTGTAATCTTCATGACAATGAGTTTTGCGAACTAATTTTGCGAATAAATACATGCCGAGTTGTTGAATCAATTTGAACAAAAAATTCCATTCTGTTTTAGCAAACCTTTTACAAAGTAAACAAGCTTCCAAATTCGCAAAACTTTACAAGTTATCTTGCTTTATGCCCTTATTATTTGCATATGTCGCAAATTGCGACATATGCAAATGTACGAAATTACTTCATTATAACAGGAATAGAGCTATTATTGATTTCCCTTTCTCATTTCTCTCCTCGTGCCAATAAATTATTTATTTAAATGCGACGAATTTGCTCGAAATCGATATGTATACTCTTAAAAATAATGTCGCTCTTTGGCAAAGTATGTAAATGCACCTTAAATTCCAAATTACGTAATTTAAGTAAACGATATATTGAGACTAATTTTAACAAAAGCTGAGAGTAACCACTGCAAATGCAGAGTAAACTTTACTCTTGACCAAGTTAACGTTACACTTTAAATAAAAATAATTTACACAAGGTTGAGAGAAAATTTTACTCAGCCTTGTGTAAATTTTATTTATTTTTATTTTACAGTAAAATAGAGGATGACCCAACCAAAAGGTAAAAAGTACCCATGGGGCAAATTTTGCACAACGATTGAATAAATTTCACATTTTGGTTGTGTCATCCCTTTGTTTATTTACTCAACCTTGAGTAAATTTTACTTATTTTTATTTAGAGTGGGCTTAATACGAATAAATTTTTACTTTTCAAAATAGTGACACAATTTTTAAGAGTGTACCTAACTACGTACGAATCATATCGATTAATCCGCAAGGAAAAGCCACGTATCAGTTCCAGTTTGTTTTCTGCCATGGGAGTATACTCGACTGGGCTTGCTGCGGGGGGTGGATTGGGTCAGGGGTCGGGGGGCGGGTCGTGGTATGGCATTCGACTCGGGGGAATCTTGTGGAGCAGGTCGTCAATTCAGGGCGAGGGTCAAGGTCACCTCAAATTTCTGGACGAACCCGTCCTCCCAAATGAAGGACAAACTTACACGGCCGACATTTACAACACGGAGGAAGCAAGAAGCTGTGAGTTATTCAAATTTATGGTCACGCCGAATTTTGTAACTTTGTAAAAATTCATGAAGCTAAATTTTTACAAGGTGTGAGTATCGCACATAATTGATGTTTATGGTCACGCTAAGCTTCGTAACCTTATAAAAATTTATCAAGTTCTGTCTTTGGTTTAGAAGTAGTTATGACTTACGTAATACTTGATCGATGTTTAGTTTAATTGATATTGAGCCATGCCAAAGTTTTGTAACTTTCTAAAAATTCATTAAGCTAAATTTTGCCGCAGAATTACCGAGATGTTATGTAAAAGTTACAAAGTTTGTGCATAAATTAACTTGTGAAAAGCTTGTTTTGTAAAATTTTTACGTAATAACTATATGTAGATGTACCTTCTTTGCAAACTTTGCAAAAAACTACCAAGAATTTTTTAAAAAATCTTGAGAAAATCTGGAATAACAAAGCAAACTCGTAAACCCAATTTTTCTTAAGAATTTTTGCAAATTTCGTCTAAATATTTAATACCTGTCAGACTATGCGAAAAGCCCTCCCTACTTCGCAAATTTTACAAAATCTACTACCCAATCAAATACTACCCAAATTTTTCATAACCCTTCAGTTCATAAACTCTAACATTTTATTAAACTCCATTTTTTTCATCCGGAGACCTTTATATTTCAAAATTTATAGAATTTCATCATAAACTTTTACATCCATTTTTCAGACCAAATCTCTGTCGCCACCGCGACCTTTTCCGCCATCGCATTTCTCGCCCTCATCTGCGGCATGCTCTTCTGGATGGCAAAACTCTGTCGAAAAATCGACACCAAAAAACGTCCAAATTTCGACACGGTCAAAACACCCGGACTCATCATTCCCATCAGAAAGGATCGATACCTGATCGAAGAAGATATCGAAGCCGGTGGGCCCAACTCGGGTTGCTATGACAACGCTGAGCACAACAAAGACAACCGGAAAGGTATTAAATTTATGAACTTACAGTGCTTCTAATCTTGCAAGTTTGCCAAATTTCTTGCACTACAAAAGAAAAAACGTGAGAAATGCGAAATTCAGGAAATTTCCAAAAAATTACAAAAAATGCCAGAAATATGCGCTGTCTAATAGCGACGAGGGTTTTTGCGCCCCTGCATTTCATGCAGGTCAAAATATTTAGCTGCAAGAAATTACTCTCTTGCGGGTATTTCTTGCAAATGGGTAATTACCAGGGTTTCGCTTCTCACATTTTTGCTACATTTCTTGCACCACGAGATGCAAAAAAAGTGTAATGCGAGAAATTGAAGGTGCAAGAAACTGCAAGAAAGTGCAAGAAAATATGCCCAATCCCGCGAATGCCCTATAAATTAATAGCGGCGGGCCGTAGTTTCTTGCGCCTTCCATTTCTTGCAGAATCAAAATACCCGCTAAAAACCACTTTCTCCCCGCTATTCCTTGCAAGTGGTTATTGCACCAGAAACACTGACATTTTGTATGCACATAGGTATGTGCCTATAAATAATTAAGCTTCCGTCTTTCTACTACATATTTTATGACTTTGTTTTTTTACCACGATTTTTTAGAGGAGGAGAAAGAAGGAGCCGAAAAATCAACCAACTACAAGACGAATATCGTCTTATCCTCGCCATACGTGGACAACTGGCATAACATTTAATACTTAAATCTTATTGAGTCACGCGAATGCAATCATTGCAAAGACACGCGATGACATCAGTATTTATTTACGAGGAAGACAATCACATCATTTACATAAATATGACATAAGCTAAACGCATGTAAAATTTGGGGAAAAATGCAAATTTAAAATCAATCAAGTTTCTAAATTTAAGAAAAACATGTGAATGGATAACCTTGACGTCACAAACATATGAACAAACGCACCTTAAAATATATCAATATATTTTTACAAAATTTTGACCAGTAAAAATGTGCCTGTTATTTATTCTCATTTGTTAGTTTATGCACATCTTGAGCGTTACATCTTTCGAGTTATGCATGTAAAAGGTAAGCCAAATTAATCTTTGTTCAGTAAGTAAAACACTTTTAGAAATTTGAAAATTGAATGTACATTTTTCAAACAATATTCTTTATTTGCACTAATCTATGTAGATAATTCTAAGCAATCAAATAACGTAAGAATTTCTCAGTTTACAGAATATCCATTTATTCACATTATGTAAATATGTCATACTGTTTAAATAAATAATCAGAAAATTTAGGCATGCGTATTATAAAATTTGGCTAAACATTAAACAACGTTAAACATAATTTAATATTTGCTGTCTCATAATTAACGGATAACAAAAAGTTGTCATAATCAGAAAAAATCGAAAACCGGCTTTTCAAAATCCAGCCGTTTTGAATACTAAATACATAAATCGGAAAATTTAAGCTATAAAATCCTGCTAAATATCACATCGTTAAGCTCAAATTACGCCTAATTTGATAAATTATGTCTTATTAAACTATGAACAATGTACTTCACTCTTATTTGCATATTTATCTACCAATCTACTACGTATTTAAATCGTCCCGCCAATTTTTAAATCTTCGTCGCGTTAATCACATATCTCGGCAGAATAAAAACCTTCCTTTCCACCCCCTCATCCCCATCCAACACCTCATCCTCCACGTCCTCCTCGATCTCCTCCCGCGGAATGGAATGCGCCGCCTTCACCGCTTCATACATATCCGCCTTCACCTTTTCCCTCTCCTCCTCCTCCTTCTCATCCAAACATCCCGCCGTCAAATACTTCAAGTACCACGAGGTACAAATTGCCACCAAGTTATGCTCAATTTCCGGCTGCGGAATCTCCCACCTGGTCACGAGCGACTCAATATCGACCCTTCCCACCCCATGGGCCTCCAACTCTTCCCGCCATTTCTCCTTTTGCGCCTCCTCCGAACCGAAACGGTACTTAAACGTGAGCGGGATTCCGTTAAAAGTTTCCCCAATTTCGGCGGGAACGGTTGGATCCGAAAAAGCGACGCCGTACGTGGGCAGCATGGTGGCCACGTTGGCGAAAATGTCGCCACCCGGGCTGAGCAGGTGGGCAATATTCCCGCAGGCGTTACCCACTTCGGGAATCCAGTTAAATACGAGGGACGTAAAGATGAGGTCGATTTGCCCCTCGAACGCGTGCAAAGCGGCGGGAAGGTCGTCCCACGGGCGGGAAAAGTCGGCTAGGATGTATTCCATGGCATGCACGGGGGGTGGCGTGACCCGCCCGAAGATGGGGTGGTGATGATGAGAAATGGGATTGTTTAGGTGGGCGTGGCGACTGTGGTGGGTGCAGTATTCGATCATGTTCGGGTCGATGTCAATCGCCACGATTTTGGCGGTGGGGAAAGTGTCTTTTAGAATGTCGGTGACTTTTCCCGTCCCGCAGCCGATGTCCAGGATGATGTTGAAGGTGCTAAGAAGTATGTGAATTAAAATTGCATACTGATATTTAGAATTAATCAGGTGGATTATTTGTTATCTCAATCGGGTCAGACTGAGGAAAATACATATAGCACATAATTCACCTTAAGGTGTTAGCACATAATGGAATTAGTATTAAGGTGCTAGTACATAATATGTACACTTAAGTCAAATTGCATCTTAAGGTTCATTATGAGCTATCGCAACGTATATATATATTTATATGTGTATTAATGTCCTTAACCAATGCACTGTAAGTCAAACATAGTATGGAAAAGTGCGACTTATTTTGTTAAATTGTACCGAGTGTATCAGGCTTTATAAATCTACAAAAAGACTATTTGTGTAATCTCTTTTTCAAGAAAAGTTACATAATTTCGCCCATTAAGTCGGGAACTTTCTACACGTTTTTAAAATAATTCCTAATTTTTTATTACCGGTCGGGATACTTGTCCTTCACGCGATGAATTACATTTAGCGCATCGCGGGTTTGAAAAGTGTTCGATGCAGCGTAAGCTTGAGGAGAGACTTGCATTTTGACTTTTTTGAAATTATTTTCAAAAACTAAAATGAACTTTTTGTCGAATGAAATCTGGTTGGTTTCTTGCCGTTCTGGAAATTCCGACTGAACTGATTTCTCTACCGGGTAGTTGTGCTAAATACTCGTCCCAAATTCTAGGTCAAGTCAAGGGTCGATCGATACTGTCCGGTAGTAAATAATGATTGCAGAATGGCTAGACTTTTTCGACCATTAAGTGAATTAACCTCATTTTAAGTTCCATAGCGTGCAAAGAAAAGAATGACAAATTAAAGTCTTTATGTAAAAATTGCAATGTCGTGACGTCGTTTGGTCATGAATGATGTAAGTACATGGGACATTTTCGCGAAACCTTATTGCCAATTTATTCAATCATGCACTATTAAAGTTTAAAAATACACCCGTAATTACACCGTCACGCATAGCTTCAGCCACTCGATAAGTTTTGAGTACGACTTTCCCAGCAATGCATGACTGAAAAATTTTTAAATTTCCATTTCATTTTAATTTCCGCGGCTGCGGACATTAATATTGTAGGATCGGGGAGAAAGGGTTTACATTACATAGGTAGATGGGCTGATGATGGAAACATCCTCCGTGGGGACATTGTCTCTCTGTCCTCTCACTTCCACGACCACTGTTTATGCATTTTATGAATATCTGTGATGATAACGGAAGGATGAATTGCTCTCGTCAAAACAAAATAACTCGTTACTTGTCCCGACCATGGCATGGATTTGGTTAATGGGTTTATCCTGTTCGTATTTTAGCGAGATAACTAGTAAACTCGCAACTTGTAAATTATAAATTATGTATGTACATATCCCCCTATATACGGAGGTGGATATAATATGGTATCCAATCCACCTACATTTGTATCCAAGTTATGTATTTAAAGTGCATGGGTAGTTCACACGACTCGGTATTTCTATAACTTTTACTTTAATGTTTACACGATTTACAAATTAGAGATGTAAATATGCACAACAAAAATGAAGGGCGGGCAATGCATTGGACTACTTTTTTACATAGAAGATAAGTTAATATATCAATTATTACGTTGAGAATTTGTGGAAGTGACGTAATGCTGACATTTCCGATATGGAAGATTACTACCGAAAGTAAACCAGGTAAATTTGTCAAGGGCATTTTTACCGGTATAAAATGACACTCAGGACAGGCACAGATGAACGAATGCAATACGGCAGTGAAGAAGTAGAGTTACATAATTTGTTTTACGATCCGCTTTTTTAAGAATTTTTAACCAAATAGGTATGAGGTACCTCTTCAAAATTCCGCTTTTAGTAGGAGCCTTGCTCTTCCTTGCAATAGTTGAGTCAAGCCTGGGTAAAACTTTGGAGGTAATTTAATAATCTAAATTTTTTACCAACTGATTTAAATAAATCTACACTCTTAGGAGGAATACCTCACTAGTTGCCACCCACAGATTTTGATGCCCTTTGGATATATTGGAGCCCCCCATGAGTGTAAAACAACCCCCAAGTGGTTTGATGCCATGGCCACATTTGCGTCCGCCACACCCACGTAAAGGCGCCAAAAACAAGAAAATCACTATCTTCAAACGCTCGCCAAAACTTCAAATTTGGCCGCAATTTCAAAATTTTGCGCCATTATACTCCCAGATAGTTGTTTTATAATATCCGACACCAAAATATATTTTTTAAATTTTTTGAATATTTTCGAAAATTTCCTGACCAGGGGTACGTCTTCGAAAAAATTAAAATTTCAAAAAAGTTGAGTTTGATATTGGATATGATAACACAACTATCTGGGAGTATAATGGTGCAATATTTTCAAAATCCAATGGAAATTGGATTTTTGGCGAGGGTTTTATTGACTTAAAACAGGGCTTTTTTCGTGTTTTTGACGCCTTTAAGTGGGTGTGGCGGGCACAAATGTGGCCATGGCATCAAACCACTTGGGGGTTGTTGTTCACTCATGGGATGCTCCAACATATCCAAGGGGCATCGAGATCTGTGGGTGGCAACTAGTGAGGTTCCCCTCCTTAGAAAGTCAGCCCAGTATTGAAATAATACCAAATGATATTGATCGATTAGTAAGACCCTTCAGTATTTAGTACATATTTAGCTCGGTATTAAAATTTTGTTAAATATATCCGAATCCAGATTTTAGGCATGATAATAATTTTAATACCGCATTTGCAATTTTTTTAAAACTCGCTGCATTTTCTTAAAACTGATTTATTGGCGTGTTTATAAGTTTCTTTTTTGCTTTTAGAATACTCCGTTCAATAATTCGGTTGGAAGAGGTGCAGATTTTCGAAGTGGGAGAGCTCTACCTGGAGGATGGTATTTTGAAAATATTCTAACAAATATTTTCAATGCTGCCAACCCACCACCGGTACTGACAACTCCAGCCCCAGAGACAACTACGACCATGACTACAACTACACCGACAACTACTCCAACTACAACTACTCCGGAAACTATATCCACATCCACTCAAACAACCACTTCCGCTGGTATGAATCAACTACTCCAACAACTACTCCAACAGTTACTTCAACTACTTCCGCCACAACTACTGCAACAAACTCTCCCTCAATTAGTGCAACTACTACCACAGCAACTATTGCAACTACCTCTCCCACAACTAATTCAACAACTACTTGAGCGACTTCCAGCACAAATACTGCAACAAAGTCTCCCCCAATTGGTACAACTACTACCACAAGACTTTTTGCAACTACCTCTGCAACAACTACTCCATCACCTACTGCAACCCCAACCACAACAGCCACGTGTACAACAACTACTTAGTCAACAACTACTTCAACAACTACTGAGTCAACAATTAATACAACAATCTCCCCTGCAACCAAACCCACAATTACTCCAACAACAACTTCTCATGTACCAACTACTCACACAACTATTCCAGCAACCATCCCAATAACTACTCCTTCAACTACCAGAACAACTACATGTGTATTATCACAATTACTATATAAAAAAACGACTCAGAAAAAAACTACAACCTTTCCTCCAACTACTAATCAACTACTCAGCCCCAACTTCCCCATGGTTTTACAGTCCTTTAAAGTGGAAAAATATGACTAACTTATTTACACATTTCTAAAGTATGGGATACATAAGAATTTTTATGTATTTTATGTACCTGCATACACAATTTCTTAATATTTAGAATCGTCACAATTTTAATTTAAGATTTCAACCTACATTTCAAGTTTATTTATGTGGAATATGAATTGATTTATCTACATGATAAATTAATTTAAATTTAGATAAATATTTCCCGGATTTTTTATCAAACATTAGTCTTCATTGATTGAAAATAGATCATGTACACGTGCCAATTCGGGTGAAGAATTTGTCTGAACTTCTCTAAAAACATGTTACCTCGTACCTACCTAAATACATACGCATGTACTGCGGAATTATTTGTGCTTGTCACTAGGGTTGCCGTTTTTATCCGAGATTATCCTATCCGATCGGATAGGATCGGATAATGTCGGATAGGATAAGGAAAAATACGATTCGGATATCCGTCGGATAGGATAATTTTTTAAAATTATCCGACTCGGATTATCCGATGTTGTCCGTCGGATATCCGACGGATATCGGATAATTTAAAATGACGAGTTACGTGTAATTTAGACACGTTGTATGTGCGAACGTAAAGTAAATATTCCATCTCCAATTGTATTTCATTTTCATCCATGGATATATTTAAGTAATTCCAGAAAATCTTAGTAAAGTCATTACCATGTCAGACACAAAACGGTTCCCTTTGTGGTAATATATAAGATTATTTTCCCATTGCTTAGAGAATCAATCTAGTTCTGTGGGTGCTTTAAAGTAATTAACTTGAATATTGACATTGTGATACATTGACCTGATTACATAGTGCGTATCATACTTATTCAAACTAATAAAGAAAAGTGGAGACTTACAAAACTACGTTTGTCAAATACATAAATATGTATCACTTCTAATTCCTACAACTCCCTTAGTAGTTCAGTCTGTGCTCAATGCACTTGACATAATTTTAAGAGAGCATATGTAAATCGAATACCCGACAATTGTTGGCATTATTTGAAATTTGTGTATTTATTTTACTAATTAATTGATTATCCTATCCTATCCGTCGGATATCCGACGGATATCGGATAGGATAGTATTTCTGAAATTATCCGACTCGGATTATCCGAACACTGGATTTATCCGATCGGATAAAAATTATTTTTATCCTATCCTATCCTATCCGATCGGATGGCAACCCTACTTGTCACATAGTTTGCCTATTTTAACGCATTCCCCGGCTACATATGTGCATATTTACACATTAAGAAGTTCTGAAGAAGTTATCGCCGAAAATGGGTATAGTGAGATTTATGCAAATTAGGTGACACGCCAAAGTAAGAGCAGAGTATGTGTGCATACATATGTACATAACTCTACCGAATTCTTTACAATGCAGTTTTCCATGAAATAAAATAACATCTAAATACAATTTAAAATCTTAATTAATTAATTCTTTATTGCTTCCAAAAAGTTGTCATCTTAAAAATTAAAACACATTTTTCTATACGGATGGAAACAAACAAACGAACGTACACGTTCCCGCCGCAGCAAGGCATGCACCTCCCCCAAAAGTGAGGAGACATGCGCACAGAGCGGGTGGAAATGCGGCCACCGCTGCGCACGCACCACCCGCCGCGATCAGGTGGGAACAAACCGTTGCAGCCCATGTAACGCAGGGACCACACGCAATAAAGGACCCCTGCCCCTTGGGAAGATTGTACCCAATGATGATTAGAAGGACGACCCATCCCACCAATTTGGCCTTAGCTCTGGAATCACGTGCCGTCCGGTCAGACTGGTCTTTCACGTAGGCGAGCCAACGTCCTTTTAATCCAGACATCTTTAATGTTCTGGTAGCTATCTGCATATTAACGATAATATTAAGAAGTTAGCAAATCAAAAAATAATTTTGTATTTTTTACTCATTAAGGGTATTCATTAAATCATTATTTTAGTTATTAACCATAACAACTTATGGTGTGAGCATTAATAGGAGACAAATTTTTTACATGTCTAGCTTACAATGGGCAGTACTCCCCATTTAAAAACCACACCATAGCAAATAAGGAAAATAATTTTGTATTTTTTAATCACTAAGGGTATTCATTACGAGTTCGCATGGGGTTAGCGAATAAATAAAATATGCGAAAAGTTTTGGTTTGAAGATCTATGTATTTGCAAACTTGTGCATACTATGGTTCGTATTTTAAAAGTAGACCATTTTCTTCATAAGAAATGTGGACAAGAAGGGGCTAAGTAATTTTAAAATTCAAAGCAAGTATTTTATGCGTAATTTTTCCAAAGTTACGAATTTTCCCCGCAAGGCTTACCCTTATTATTTCACCTCTAGATAAAAATAGAAAAACGAGGAGGGGTTTAGCTAGTTCGACCTGAATGGTTACTATTTGAAGGTGCGATTAATTGTTTTATGGCAAATGATCACCAATTTATATACCGTCGGGTTTCCTGTTTATTAATAAATTTGTGTCGAATAACTAAACACAGTAAAAATTTTTATAGGGCAGGGTTTCACCCTGTTCAAACACCTGCAGGAAAGTAGTGTACAAAATGTCTTAAGCACCTGTTCACTTTCATCTATTTTACTACATAATTATAATACATAATGAATGATTGTGAATGGATATCCTGTCATGTGAATCAACAAGACTTACAGATTCCATCATTTGAGATGCCTGTGAATGAAGGGATTTTTCACTCGTTTCATTTTTTAACTTATTATGTTTCATACCTACATGGGGCGACGTAAGAAATGAAATCCGACAAAGTAAAACGACATTAGTTTGAAAGAAAATGACTGAATGTGAATGAAGATCTTCAGTCAGAAATAGGACTGCCTGACTTTTGAAGGAAAACCTAATTTTTGGATAGGCTCATATGGTCATTAAATTGTACTGATCAAGGAATAACATGTGAATAAATGACTATCAATCAATCAATCAATCAATCATAAATGGGTAAGAACAAACGTTAAAAATTATCTTTCAATTGTAACCATTTAAATTTCCCAACATATTGGAGAATTTGTATGTAGTTTATGCTCTTTAATGCACTCCGCGTTTTTTTTACATAAGATTCAGATTACACTTCATTCATTTTTATACATTTGTGTGCACTTTTATGCTTAAAAATAAGATCGTACACACGAGCAGAAACCCTGTTGCAAGATAATCTCCGAGATAACGACATAATTATTGCTGCTTCATATTACAGCTGCTAAAATATAGATGAAACGTACCGTTTTCATTGAATCTAAAATATATATTTATCACGTTCGTACCTTGTGTCTCTTTCTGGAAATCCGCTATCTTGCACAAAATGATTTTTGGAACTATTGCCGTGAAGGTTATGACATAATTCATTCCCAAAAACGAGGATGGAAAGAATGCCGATAAAATTTGAACGTAGACTCGAACGACTCTCACGGCTTCAGATTCGTCCGCTGCAAAGGGCTCCTTTTGTTTCCCCGTGAAGAAGGGTTTACACAACAGGCCGAAACAAAAAATGGTATGACAGAAGAGGCAAACAGTGCAAAATACTTTGAAACAGCGTCGTTTTCTCGACATGTTTCGAATAAGGAAAAGTTGTCTCATAGGAATGGATACCTTGTAAGGGAGGAGGTACAAATTATCGCCAAACAGCCGTTGAAAGAGGTGGATAAGTTTCCACATTCCAGGCGTGGCCATAACTGTCGAAATACGAAATTTGATGTCAATAAATTCAAATATGAAAATATACGATAAGTTCCATCATGGCCTTACGTATTTACGTGACTGATTGATAAGTAACTATGTATCCCAACTCTATTTCTGGACTTATTCTCATTTATGGATCGCTACAACGAAATTCATAATTTGCAACGGACACTCTTAAAAAATATGTTACCCTTTTCAAAAGTACACAAATATGTACAGTGGAGATTCTAAATTAAGTAAGCAATACTTAATTTAGGGTAGGTCTTAGTTTTTACCAAGGTGTGTTACTTTGGATTTAATATACCTAGTTTACTAAATTGAGAATATTTTCGTTTGTTAGAGGTGAAACTATTTTTAAGAGTATATCAATCAATATAATTTCCTTATTGGATTAGGGCATCCTAAAATCCAAAATGTTTAACTCTGTGGATTTGGAACTAGTTTAAACTGGTCAAATATAAACAGCAGGAAACGCATGCATATAAGTATGTATCTGTAGCTTTAGTTAAATTAACTTCCAAAAATCTGATTTCACGCAAGTCATTTACTTCGTTACATCAAATGCCCCCTAACCCCTTCGCAAATATTTATGCGGCAAACGGATCTCGACTATCCTAATGTGTTCTCGCCTTATCCTGCTGATGGACGGACAGACAAGTTCGTCGCAAGTTCGTCATAAAGTAGCCTAAAGCTATTTAATAAAACGGCTGTCTACCGTACATACAGGCATTTCACTAGACTCCAATAGTAATTGTAAGTTCTTCAGGCTTATATACAAGGTAAGAGGTTTGGAATGTATGTATGGAAGGTGCATAATTGATTAGTTTATAATTTTAAACGTACGAGGTATACATAAACGTATGCGCAAATGTACATTCCTAGCCATATATTTAACTTTCTTGGGGCCGTTCATAAAGCAAGGGACCCATTTTCGCAGGAACTTTACCACTGTGTATATTTCTAATGTCATAATTAACACAAGAAGCATAGGGTACATTCTTTGCCGCGTACCCCCTCAATCAATCACATACTTTTTGCACGTTCCCCTTGGGCATTACATGATTATGGCGTATTGAATACGATCAAACTGGATGAAATCACTCTTACAAATCAAGTGTTCCATAAACTAGAAACAGGAGAATTTCATAGATCTATGAAATTCTTTGGTAGTGTCATCTATGACACTACCAAAATAATATGAATTCCTATTTAGGTAAAAGTCTGTTAAAGCTTTAACATACCCGTAGCAGGATTTCTCGGGTCGGTTAGTTTCAACACCAATGGTGTCAAATTTAATGCCGAGAAACTAAATCAATACCTGGCTAACTTCTTACAGTGTGTCTCCGTAAATCATATTTATAAACTCGTTTCACGATGGTTGATTCCAGCGCCACAGGCAAGGAGCACGAGAATAACATGCTCTTTCCACGTGGCTGTAAAATCACCCATCTTGAAACGGAGTTTAAAACCGGCTTAACCTATAGATATTT
The DNA here is from genome assembly GCF_002217175.1 of Folsomia candida. Taxonomy (NCBI): domain Eukaryota; kingdom Metazoa; phylum Arthropoda; class Collembola; order Entomobryomorpha; family Isotomidae; genus Folsomia; species Folsomia candida. The sequence continues at coordinate 108,636 of NW_019091223.1, read as the reverse complement.
ATTGATTCGTGATGTTCAGAATGTGAATGGGTGAAGTGTAACCCTCCGATTTGGTAGAAATTTTAAAATTACGTGGTTCAAGTCAATACAAGCAAAGTTTTTAAGGCAGTTTGATCAAATTGGATCATTCTTAAAAATCTGGATGGAATTTCCATGATGGACCTGTTAATTTATGTTTTCGTATTAGTGTCAACTGTTTGTGTCGTAATCTATTTAGATTATTTATATGTATGCTTAAAGTTATAAAGTGTCGAAATAACGTCAAATTTATGTGAAGAAAATCTACATTGAATAATGATAATTTTATGTCGCGATGTTCCTTTTGATTTTTCCTTGATTGATTGATTGATTGATTGATTGATTATGCTTTATTCAAGTGTCTACCAAGTTCACAGTAACAAACCATGCTCTTCCACGAGTGACACATACAATATACAAATATGTTACTAACTAACTATATCTACTTACTAATATATCTTCATTTCGTTATTTTTAAACAATTATTTCTGCATATCTTCACATAAAAATTCTTTAAATTTCCCATATGACATATTTCTTACGTCTAAATTTCTTGGTAACGCGTTCCATAACTTCGTAGTACGAAATTTGACAGATTTTTTATAAACTTGAGAGGAGAAAGTATCCACATTTATAAATGGAAAAATACGTACCTTATTTCTTAATGTGAAGAATGCGATCAATAAATAATGATGATTTATATTGAAATGCCAATTTCTAAAGAATTATGTGAAACGGTAATCATACATTATGTGTAACTTTGATGCCATAAACCGAATAAATAGATGAATTTTATATACACACATATTTAGTTAAATAGCTCTACCAAAAAGCCTTTTTATTTAACATGAATAAAATGTGTGTAAAGTGAAAATTAACAAACTCGCCGGTACGTTAGAAATCAAACAATTCAATAACGTCACTCACAAAGTGTGACTATTTCGTTTGTTGTTTCACCCACCGGTTCATTTCAGCATTCGTAAATGCCTCGACAAAATTATTTTCATCTTTCGGCTTGGTGAAGCAAGTCTGTACTAAAAACTGGCCCACAGTTTCCCCTTCAACTGACCACCATCGAAATCTGTCCAGGTGACGCATAACGGACACCATCCCGGGTCCTATCATCCCTCCACTGTTAAATTCCGTCAGAATGGCGCCCGGTTTATAAATGGATATCCGAGGGTAATTTAATTTCCCTAGGAGGCTGTCAGTTTCTGCGGCGAAGCGGCCAAACTGAAATTATAATTAATGAATATTATGAAATTATAAAAACACGAAAAGGTCAATTACTTGATTACTTTTATGCATGCCGAGCAATTACTCAGCGGTATTACTTATCAATACCACTTTGGTAGATTCATACAGAGTGTTTTATGTACATATATGCAAATGTCACGATACAAAATCTTTCAATGGGAAAAATTCATTAATTCCCATTACTGACGGAAATTTTTTCCCCGAAAGTCAACAAATTGACAATTTTGTCATCAGTACATATTCCACCAGTTTTGAGAATAAAAGTCTCAATCGAAAATCTTGTAACTATTTAATAGATATTTAGGGACTTTTCCCTTCGAAAAATTTATATGAATACCGTGTAGCATTTTATTTTAATACTGAATTTTTAAGAGTGTAATGATTTCATACCTTCAACCAAGAATTTTCATTCCCCAAGGCGCCACTCATTCTATGAAAATGGCGACAACCGCCCTCCCTCGCCAATTTCGCCACGGTCAGGACCCACCCTCTCGCCGCCCGTTGAAACGTCTCCTCATCCTCTTTCAGCGGACTCACTCCCAACGCATAAATCCCGACATCAAAACCTCTCAATTTCTCCGCCAAATATTCCGAATCTTCCGAAAGTTTGGCAAAATCTACGACATCCTGGGTAAATTTGGTAAAATCAGCGGCGGCAGGAATTTTTTTGTCTTTTTCCTCCAAATCCACGATTCTACGGCCGAATAGCGTTACCTAAAAATAAATTATTAAAAATGCCAAATAATTTAATTCAACGTTACTCCTCGTTTTCAACTTTCCCTGAACCCAAAAGAGCTTTGGGGCGAACACGTCGACGTCAAAAAAAGGCGTCCAGGCACGGCGTCCAAAAAATATGTTAGCAGAGTAAGCCGAATTATCCCATTATTAAACACCAGTTTATTTTCTTGGCGTTTAAATTATTCAATTCGTGCCAAGAATTTGAGTAATTGAATGACTGCTACGCCAAAATAAAATAAATTGGTGTTAAATAATAGGATAATTCGGCTTCTCGGCTAATATAATTCTTCGACGTCGTGCCTGGACGCCTTGTTTCGATGTCGACGTGCTCGCCCCGAAGCTCTTTTGGGTGCATGGAAAGTTGAAAACGAGGAGTACCTACTTTATGGGCCATCCATATATTACGCCATCAAAAATTCTTCATTTTAGCACCGAGCCACTCGACGTATATATAATGTGATAGGGAACTTTAACATGGGAAAGATAGGAAGCCCTAAATAATCCACCCATTAAAATGCTGACGTAATATATGAGCGATTCCATATTTATGCAAATTCGTCAAAATATGTATGTATGTATGTAATACCGTAAATACTCTATTTATAACCGGGTCTTGAGCCCAAGTTTCCAAAATTTAGTAAGCTTGTATGTAATTATGATATTGGTTAAATGTCTGTTCTTAAATTCTTGAATTTATGTATAACCGAAAAAAATCACCCGGGTTTCCAATTACACCCTGTTTATAATTTTGTCCGGATTTAGACCGCGCCATAAATTGTGTATTTACGGTATGTACACTCAAAACAAAAATTTGTCAAATCAACACCGCCGGTGTCAGTATATGACTTAACCGCCTTGGTTGCAATGTTGAATCCGAGTTATGATGATTTTCATACAGGGAGTAATAATGTTATGACCGGACGGAAAAAAATTCATTACTACTTGGAATCACAATTGTAACCAAGGCGGTTAAGTCATATATGGACACCGTTTTGTTTTGAGTGTACATAAAACACTCGAAAATATGATAACATCAGTAAATATAATAAAAACATTATTATTACCTTTTTAAATCGTGGTTCTATTGCGAGAGCATTCACGATGCAACGACCCACTCCGCCCGTGTATCCGAACACGAAGGCGGATAAGTTGTTATCCGAGTTAGCCTCCATTTTCAATACGGATAAAAATTCTACCAAAATTAAATCCTAAATTATTTTTCCAACTTTGTCACTGCCAGAATGCACAAGAGAGGAAAGTAATGAAACGTTGCAGAGGCAAAACAGATGACTTTTTTGCTTATCACGAGACTAACGCGACTCCAAGGACGCAAATATTATGTCATATTTATACAGATGATGTTGTGCTGGACAGTGTTGATGAGTAAGCCAGTGCATACAGATGGACATAATGTTGTCCGAAGAGATCTCATCATACGCAATGATCGTGCATATTTATGTACATATGTATTATAAGTTACACCGTGTGTAGGATAGCACGTGTTTTTGCTCAATTGTGTAATAATGTGCAATAACATTTGGCTACTCTTCTTCATATGTATGTATGTACAGATTTATTTGATGTGGTGAAGTTGTACTGATCGGAATTAGAATTAAGTTCATGCCCCTTTCCATGTTGGGGGACGTTCATAAAGCATGTTGCGCGAGCATGGTGACCATCCGTCCCGGTTTAGTCAGGACGTGTCCCGCTTTTATTACTCAACCTTTTGTAAATTTTCTACAACTTTTATTTTGAATATTTATCAATTTGGGCTCCGATAATAATGCAACTTTCTAAATTGAGCATTGCCTGCCCGAATACATTTGTAAAAGCATTCTTTCCTGACACATGGACGCAAACTTGCTATGCAGACAATTTAGCAGTAAATATCGGCTGGATAAAGACAGTTGAATTTATCTAGGTAATTACTTTTCCAACCTACATACATAGTTTTGAATGTTGAAGATATGTTTTACATACTTAAATATGTTGACAATCCGTCGATGCATTATAATTAGATAAGTCCATTTCTGTGAATTTAAAATGAGCTTAATTTTAATGTCTCGACCATATTTAGTCTGGTTTAAAGGTACAGTAGACATTTATCAAACAATAACTGCATGTGTATATCGCATTTGATACTGAATACATTATGTTTGAACATTATACAATTAAGAGGCTATACATAGCTATGGATGCATATTTTTACCATGTCAACAATATTCAAATATTGATTGGAAAATTATTAAGCGTGACGGGGTTTGATTTAAATTTCAACCTGCTCGCAATGCTAATCAAGTAGGCACGTGTTTTTGGCGCGCAGAAGTTCCATCACGCTGAATAATTTTCCAATCAATAGTATCCCCTCGAAAAAATGTGCCGGGCGGGGGCAAACTGAAATTCGATTTACAAATGTTTTTAATAGTTTATTATTACATAACTTTATGAAGTCAAGGTTTTACAAAATTCTTTGGCAATCATAAAATTTATAAAGAATTTTAAATATTACTCGGCTCAGATTTATATACCACCCTAAGGTGACCCGGATAACGGTAGAGGACCACACAAAGGCCGTAAGTCCGAATGGAGACGTATTTTCTCTCGTCGTCCTCCAAAGTTACGCAGCCGCAGTTGAGACCGACATTGGTGGGTTGACCTAAAAATTTTCAGGAAATATATAGATTGACTTTCAGATAAATATTTTTTATAATTTTTTTTAAATGCACGAATTAAATTTTAATGTGAAAATTGATTCTAGAATTCTGCATAATTGCCTTCATAATCGTGTCTGCACTTGCATGATTCTGTGTTGTCTATTCTTCTAAACCGTTTATGCACAATTATGCATAATTGTGCATAATTATTACTTATCGAAAATACGGAGATTTCGGTTGTCAAACTCTGGAACTTTCGTGCGCATCATGTTGTAAGTAAAAAAAATCAGCCTCATTCCTGCATAAAAGTAGCGGAATTTTGTAAAAAAAAATTCAATTTTTCTGCAGAAAAACTAAATACTTTCAGGATCACATAGGTATAATTATGCACAATCTTTCTGGATAAAAAAGGCTAAATTTCGACCAAAATCAGGCAATTTTATGCAGCAAAGACATTGAATTTATCATAACTCCCTCGAACTCACCATAATATCCGGAATAATCCTTGGTGGCATAAAACGTCACCACATTTTTCCCCGAGCCCATTTCTCCCACTTCTGGGTGGATGTGGGGCACTGATTTATTGCAGAATGCCCCGCATCGAGATATAGCCAAGGTTTTGGTAGAATTGTTTCCCAGATTCCATTTAGAGAGGAGGTCAAGTTCTATATATCCGGGTCGAAATTGGATGTATTCCCCGCCTCAGTTGGGCGCAGAATGTAGCTCGATGCAAGCATATGCATCTCCAATGATTGCCATGCTATATCCACGCCAGGCAGCACGTCGTGTTATTAAGGAGCAGCCATTCCCATCCAGCATGACGGAAATTTTTTGTTTCCCTGTGCAGAACAATGCCATTCACTTACTTCACAATCTAAATAAAAATGAGTAAAATTTACTCAAGGTTGCGTAAAAAAGAGGATGACACAACGAAAAGGTCAAATTTGCCCAACGTTGTGCAAATTTTACACAACTTTGGACAAATTTTGCACAACGTTGGATAAATATTACCTTTTGGTTGTGTCATCCCCTTCTAATTACTCGACCTTGAGTAAATTTTACTCATTTTTATTTAGAGTGCACCATCAACCCACCCCTTCATTGTCCTACACATTCATATCGAGCTTAACTCCAGTAAGATTGATAACATCCAAAACTACTCATCGACCTTTTTGATGACGTAATATATGGACGTTCCTTACACTCTTAGAAAACTGGAATTAAACGACAGGAGTACATATGTGACTGTGCCGGCACTGGTACAATTAAACGGAATTTTCGTTCAGTCATGTTATGGTAATAAAACATTTACCACGCAGGAACAAATTACGTACTACCAATCTGGTAGGAAATTATTACCAAATCAATACCATCCCGGAGTATCTAACTATGTGACTCTACCAGATTTTTAACAGTGTATTTATTTACCAACCTGGAATATCAACGCCGTCGTTGAATTTAACCTCAACCTCTAGTTTTTGGTCTCCTCCCCAATTTCTAGGGTCACACCGGTCAAAACAAGGACCCACTGATCCAATTTGTAAATCCCCCTTTTTTAAAATTTCCCATTCCCATTGATAAGTTTTCGGTTCTTGGTAACTGCCACGACGCAAATTGGTCCGAATAAACGACCCGGTGCAATTTTCTTGCGGATAAATATTAAAACATTCTCCACTCGTTTCCAGCTCGGTGACGAATCCCGCTGGAATGATGGGATTGCAATATGACGTGTTATATTTAGTTTTTTGATAAGACGATCCCGTAATTTTGATAATGTTTAAATCGGTGTCACACTTCGTAACAAGTGTTATGGCGAAGTAGTACAAATATAACCAATTTGTGTACACGAGAAGTGGAAATTTTCGCATTTTTGAAGCAAGTCGTGTTGAAAATGTGTTCCAAATCCAGCTGAGATTTAAGGAGAATACTACACTTGCATAAAGTGAATATGAGATGAGGTAGGGATTATTTAGTATAAATTTGTGTATAGACATGCACAGATTTTTGGTGCAAATCAATAAACAGGGTTACTCCGGGCCGCTCATGCTTCACAATTCTTGCTAAAGCCACATCTGAAATTAACCTAGTCGTATTTTTTTTTCGTAAAAACATCAAAACCGAGACTTTTTTGTGCACTAGTATTTTCTCAAAAAGTGACCGTGTGACCTGCTACGGATGCTTAAAATATTGCTTTCTTGCATACTTACATACCTATCTATTTGTAGATATAGTATGCAAAATAATAATATTATAAACATCTACATATATAAATACACAGTCACGTTTTGGAAAAATAAGAGAACACAAAAAAGTTTCTTTTTTAATGTTTTTTACGTAAAAAACACGAGTAGCTGGGTTAATTTCAGACATGGCTTTGGCATTAATTTTGAAGCAGAGTCGGTTCAGAGGAACCCTAATTATACAAATAATCTGGCACAGACTGCATTACGTAGAATGCTCACCGTTGACCATGTGTATATAAGCAGATGGTGTAATTTATACATGTCGCGTCAATTTACATATGTCTACAGATACATGTAAATCAATGTCACAAATTTGCAGTGGGAATCAAATGGTTGGAGTTTTGATACATTTTTTTTCATGGACTTGAACCTGGCTAAATGTGAAATTTCGAGTAAATGTGTCACATCATGGATTACTTTACGCCAACTATTTTTGCAGGATATTTCAAGCAGTATATGTATATAAATTTATGTTTGACTTGCCATTGTATGTATTTTATGACAAAAATGTAGAAATATTTCGTATTTATCACGCTTTTAAATTATCTAGATTAAGCTTAACAAACTTTGCATGCAATACTAACAATGGAGGTCTCCCAAAGTATGCCCACAGATTTGGACCAAATTAGCGTCAATCGATCACAAATTTAATTAGTATGAAATTTGCAAATGGAACTATCTGCCAATGCGCAGGTTTGGCGGAGATATTATATTTACATAAAAAGAGGAGAAAACGCACCCCAAAGGCTGGCAAAATTTTCATTTCCCAAATTTGCTGCGCATTGTTCCCACTTTGGATGCAAATATCTCCGCCAAACCTGCGCATTGGCAGATACATAGTTCCATTTGCAAATTTCGTACTAATTAAATTCATGATCGATTGATGCTAGTTTGGTTTAAATCTGTAAGCATACGTTGGGAGACCTCCATTGTGAGTCATAAATATTTACAGATTGAAGGAAAAAAGGCAGAATCCTGCCTTCTAATTTCCCTCAACTTTCTTATGCAATCAAACTTTTGTAAGTCGTCAATGTGAACAATGACGACTTACAAATCAAATATTTCTTTAAAATATTTCCTTCAAATTTTATTAACAATTTAAATTCTTTCTAATGTGGAGAACCAACAAGGACAAATTTTCTAGAGGAATCTTCCTGCTCGGTTAGCACTGTCAGTTCGACATTATTCCCAGACTGCAATAAGGCATCTCTTTGTTTAATACGACGCTTCCGTTCACGATCTCCTTTGCAATCTGTGATAACTTTGTCTACAAATTAAGTACATTAAAAGTTAGTATTTAACTCACAATTTTTTCAAGCCACACCAGGATTTTCTAGCGAGGTATACCAAAAACTCAAGCCAAAAATTAGGAATTACGTGGCTTTTATCATTCCGTTGAATGACCCTTTTGAAAAAAAGTCGGGTTGCATATTTGTCGCGTTACATATTTGTCTCTGCATATTTGTCGCCTAACCGATGATGAGGGCCACGTGATTTCTCATTTTTGGCTTGATTTTTTGGTATAACTCGCTCCACAATCTCGGTGTAGCTTGAAAAAAGGTTCCATTGGCACAGACAATAAAATGTAGTAGTAAAACTTACGAATAAGGCAACAAAGTACGATTAGAAAAACTGTGGCAAATACGGCGGCCAACAAGATAAGAAAAATTGTGCCGAATGACGAATCATCATTTTCACTCGAGGATGACGAACTCCACACAAACGTCCGGATTCTTATTCGCCCTGCATTTACAGAAATTTCTGTATTTATCCAAAATTTTAAATTTCTTGAGATATGAATTTAAAACTAAAAACTTACCCATTAGCTAAACTTGCACTCTAATTTTAAATTTGATTGTGTATCCAGTAAGATAAGAGACCCACTCAAAATAACGTGGTAGCAAAAAAAAACGTTTTCGAATGGAATAGGTTTAACGTTTCACGCTCTTATGAATAAAACGGGTACTAAATCATTACCGATCGGAGCACATATGTGACTCTAGATATTAACAGGGATTACCTTTCAGTAATGTTGTGGTAATGAAAAATTTACAACTCAGGAACAATTTACTACCAATCCGGTAGGAAATTATTACCAAATCAATATCAACACGGAGTATGCGACTCTACCAGATTTTTAACAGTGTACCGCGATGGTTAGAATATGGCTCATAAATATTCTTTGGAAACCAGACGGTAATAAATTTAAAGCTTGCGTAAATGATTGTTACCACTCGGAATTATCGGGGTACGACGATCATATGTACTGATTCCACACGGTAATTATTTATTACCACTTTATTTTGGGTGAATTAAACGTTTGACACGATTGAATTTATTAGTGAAATTATGTAGAATGTCGCGTCACTTTGTAGGCTGTTTAGTCGTGTATGTATGTATTTAACATTTATTCAATAAATAAATGCCACTCCGCACAGGATATTGAAGTAAAGATTAGATAATACTGGCGATTGACTGTGGAGTCTGGTTATCATTTATCAAACGATAAACCATCCTTCTGATGCATACGTAAAAAGCGAAACTTCTGTAAGTAGGTAGCTAACAATGGAACGTTAACAATGGAACGTTTTTTCAAGCTACATACACCAGCTCCAGCATTATTGTCTAGCGAGTTATATCAGAAACATTGAGCCTAAAATTAAAAATCACGTGGTCACTTTGAATGGCCCCTTTGACGAAAAATATTGGCGGCAAAGCACCCACGCCTCGTGGTGGTTGAAAGGGAAGAAGAAATATTTTCTAAAAAATTGAACTATCCCGCCAATATTTGGGTCATTCAACGGATTGACAAGCGTCACATGATTCCTAATTTTTGTCTTGATTTTTTGATATAACTAGTTTTCAAGAAAGCCCTGCCTAGCTCCAGAAAAGACTTCATTGTATGTACATAAATATCGAATTCAGATTGCATTCACTTTTCAAAAGGGTAACAATATTTTTAAGAGTGTTAAATAACGAGACAAAAATCGTATCGACTATGTAAATCACCCTCTCATTACGGCAGGAATCATGACTTCACGATGAACTTTGTCACTGAACCGACTTCCTGCTAAATATGAGATGCGAAATCGAGGCAAAAGAGTTAGCATAATTTCCAAAATAAAACCGTTGTTATGTATTTGGCACATTTTTAACATGATGCAATAATTTCTCGCAATTTATTTCCGTTACATAAATACATTATGTAAATAAGTAATGCAAGTTATGTATGTACATATGATACATAATTTGCTTTACTCATATCGACGCATATATTTCTCATAAGAATATGCATACAAATGTATTTACATTACAACAAAGCCTGAAGCGAATGGACGTGATCTGACGAATGAAAAGTATCTCAATTGATTGATATTTCCATGTATTTATGTCTGTCTGCGAATGAGAACTTTGACCTACAAATTTCCAACTAATCTCACTCATTTACCAGGAAGAGCAGATTCAACTTCTCATCTTAATACGTATTGATACAGTTCCATACACAAGTTCTTAAGTATTTATATTCATATATGTACATAGGTAGCTGTTTGAGTTGCAATAAGTGTCCACTGTCCACTCTAAATAATGTTTTAACTTATTCGCTACAAATATGTATTGATAATTAGATGTCTAATGCATACTTATCAGGATTTTTTGCAAATTATTCATACGTAGCCATACCTGTTCACTTTCATTCATGTAACTCATTATGATACTGAATGAAAATTAATTTCCCGTGATTTGAATGAAAATGAGTGAAAGATTGAGTCATTTCAGATGAGTGACTGTGAATGAAAGAATTTCTAACTGCTTTAATTTTTCAAACTGCTTAATACATGGGATGAAGTAAGAAATAAAGTCGGATGAAGGGGAATGAAATAAATTTGAGCGACAATGACTCAATGTGAATGAAAATCTTCACGTAGAAATCGGGATTACTTAACCTTTACAGAAACAAGTTTCTTTTGAACGGGTACATATGCGTACATATTTACATACATATGTACGTACATAAACCTTAAGAGACACGAATACATCGGTATCTGTTTTGATACACGCTTTTACATATGCCACGCAAAATTATTACACAATTTGACATGATTGTTTAGTGTGCCAAGATTGATTTGTAAGCAAAGTGAAGCAACCCACAATTTCCAGATAGAAATTTAACCAGATTAATATACATAAATACGATACAGATTTATCTTGTTGGGCAGTATAAATTTCGCAGCGATGAATTCTACATGCTACTTCTTACTCCTAATATTTTTAGGAAGTTGGTCACAATTTTTTAATTTGGTGAGTTGTATTTATAAACCACACTCTAAGAAACCTGGCGATAACTATCACCGCGCGGTGGTCATATGTGACTCTACCGGAACGGTGACAACTGCACCACCGCACGGTGATTGATCATCACTAAGCTGGTGATGGGCATCCACCCTCCGGTGGTCTTCTGCCACCTGCCGGTAGAGTCACATATGACCACCGCGCTGGTGATAAAATTTCTTAGAGTGCAGTTAAGTACGATGAACGTTTTAAATGTGTAAGTACATAAATATGTAGACAATACAAGACGTAGTTAATGTGTTTAAAACTAAAAATAATTTTTAGCCCAGTTTTTCTTTATGAAACATAACGTATATAATTTTCTCGAGTTTTTTTTGCATTAGCACAAACCGTTCGACTAATCTTTCGTTATTAATTCAGGTTGAAGGAGCGGATCTCAATGACGAACAAACGTTTCGACTTAATGTGAATGATATTTTGGAACGTGTGAGAAATCATTTTGAACATATTTACATAATTTTTGTTTTGAATTTGACGATCTAAAAGTAGCAAATAATTTAATTTCTTCTCAAGCTAACCACGCAGTTGTCGAACATTCCAACGAAGGATGAATTTACCGCAGATATTAGAACGATGGAAGCCAGATTCACGGAAAAATTGGAAAGTTTGCAAACTGATATGAGAAATCTGGAAGGACTCGTAAAGTCTGGCATGGAGGGGGGTAATGGTCACAGAGAGCAAACTATGAGGGGAAGAAGTCGAAGGGAAACTGACGTACGTAGCCTCTGTTTTCGCATTGGTATAATCATAAGGATTTTTTAATTAGGGTTCTAATTTACCCATCTTTTGAGCTTAATCCCTAGCCCAATGCGTAAAATGGGGGAAATTGGGGGGTAGCGAGAAAAATAGGTTTGAAGGGTTAGCGTTAGGGGGACCATTGCGGGTAGTTTAATTGGCCACTTACTGTTTATTAAATAAACTAGTCAATTTTTTTATTTGCCTTCAAAATTGTTTCCCCAATTTTTGCCATTGTTCCCATGCAGGTCTGTGGCTTTTAGTTGGGTGGTAAACATCATTTTATCCACTCATTCTATTTTTCCAGATTTTGACATTGGTCAAGTTGACCAATTTTCGAGTTAATATTTAATATTGGTTAGCTACGGTTCGGTCAAAAAATAACGACAAAAGTCCTTAAATTTGTATAAAAGGTAAAACACAATAACGAATCATTGAACATTGTGTAAAAAAATCCTGCTAGATCCTTTTCCAGATTTTTTGTCTGTATTTTTGTTAAATGAATAGTGCTTTTTTAATGGTCAAACAAGTTTGAACTTATGTTTCAACATTTCAGACTCAAGACGCTGTGAACGCCGACTATCGATTGGGAATATTAGCATCAGAAGTTAGAAAGGTGCTTGGACTTTTCTTTGCAGATGTTTGTCGATATATAGTAAACAAAATATTCCCCGTTTTACAGTCTGCTTTCAATGAAACCTGCAAATATGCTGCGCTACTTCTGAAGGTTCAAAGCGACCAGGCTGCAGCTTTGGAAGATATCAGGAATTCAAGCGCCAATACGTCGCAAGGGGTTAATACCATTTTGACCGTGCTGGAAAGTTTCAAGTACTATATTAACAACGTACGGATGTAAAAAGCTTAACCAGTGTTGGGGGAAGTGTTCTTTTAAATTTAATCAAACCAATTTTAGTACTTTATTATTTAAATTTCCACCAGTCATTCGCGGACTTCTACAAGGTGAAGACTTGCAACGATGACTCCAGTCTTACCGACTCAACGTTTCATGATCAACAGGTATGTAATTAAATTATTCCACATTGTGGTCCAATTAAATTTTAACTTGTAATTACGAGTTACAAACAAGCTTATTTGCATATCTTTAGGTAGTCTGTGACGAAGAATGGGTCATAATTCAACGGAGGGGTTCTCCAACTCCTCCAGGCAGAGAGAGAACCAACTTCGAAAGAATTTGGGAAGTCTATGAAAATGGTTTTGGCAGACTTGACGGAGATTTCTGGCTGGGTTACATGTCACATTAATTTCATAGTTGTTGAAAGATTGCATTAATTAACTCTTAATCTAGGCTTGAAAACCATTCATGCACTTACGGTAGAGGGATTCACACAGCTACGGGTCGATCTCGAGGACTGGAGTAGGAACAAGGCGTATGCGATGTACGACGTCTTCAATGTGGCGGGTTCTCTAGAAAAGTACAGCTTAACAGTTGCCGGATACACAGGAACTGCAGGTGAGAGATTTATACTCCGAGAGTATTTTTTTTAATTTTTCGATTTTCCAACGAGAAAGGAAATGTTAAAATTAGTGGCAAAGCCAGTTTCATCAGAAAGCTCATCGACTATGATTTTCATTAAATGCTCGGTAACTTGGATGGCTTGCTCTTAAGCAGTTATGTAGTTAAAACAAGTTGAAGGCATACTTAAATTCTGCTGTCACGTCCAATTTCTGACTTTCTTCGGGCAAAGAAGTAGCAGGACCGATCTGCCAGTAAAGGCATAAGTAGTTTTGAAAATGTAAACAAAAAACTATTTATTTATGCATGGCTAGTCATTAGTTGAATCTTTCTCATTATGCATACGCCTACATATAAGTAAGAACTTAACAATATTATTTGAAAGAATTTCTACGCATGTGTCTGACTTCAATTGTGTATTTTCCAGGTGACGGGCTACGTTACCATAATGGACAGCAATTCAGCACAATTGACAGTGACAACGATATAGCAAACTTTAGCTGTGCCGCGACATACCACAGTGGCTGGTGGTATAAGGATTGCCACAAGGTGCGATAATTTATTAATCTTCAGTAACGGATGGAAAATTGATTTATACGGATTTATAGGTTGCCCTGAACTCCATATATCATAATTCGAGCACCACCGAGAAAAATTGGGTGGGGGTCATCTGGAGTGATTGGAAGGCTGGTAATTATTCCTTGAAAAAAGTTGAAATGAAGGTTCGCAAGCTACCTCGACTTATCTAAAAGTACTGCCGACCTGGATACCACGTATCCAAATTAATTAAACAATTTAATAACAATTTAAACAATAATTACAAACAAAATCTTATGGATAAGTGTTGGAAATTTTATCCGTTACGAAATTAATTTTTATGCACCCCTGGAAACCAGCCATAGCGTTAATTGTTGATTTATTTCGGGTTTTCAAAAATTACATATTAATTACTTACGATAAGTAAATAGTCGTTGTGTACATAAAAATTAAAAACTTTTGCATTAATGAGATTAATCAATTAAATTTATCCTTTTCATCCCCCAAATTACATCTCCACTTTATTTCCCATCTAGAGTTAACAAAGCTCTAAAAATTCCTTTAATCGTTCCTTGCACGAAATTCACCACGCTTATACTCCTCACCTCAAAGTATCCCGGATACCCGAAAAGTATCGGTTTACACGATTTTTTAAACATTTTAAAATATTTCCCCTCAAATCTCCCCTCCCATCTCGCATTTCTCCACGTAACCATACATTTCCTACTGCATTTATGAATAGTTCCCGCATAAATTAAAAATACCACCCAGGTCACTCCCACCAAAACGATGAATCCCGCCAAAACCACCACACTAACCGTGTCCAGTTCGGACTTTCGCGCGCTGCCGTTCGAAACAATCAAGTAGGTCGCCACAATTATAAATTTTCCCAAGATGGCCTGCGCCGGAAGTAAAAATACCCCGACGACTTCCCCCTGAAGCCGCATTAATAGCTCGATGCTGCGCCAAACGATCGGTAAACTTGTCGAAGTCCGCAACCCCGCTAAAAAATTGTTTTCCCGCGATTTGAACTGAATTCCCCGGAAAATCTGGTGAAGTCGAATTACCCCAAACATTCCCGCAATTAGTAAAACTTGAATTACAAACACGACAAAACATGCTCCGTACGTTACAGAAATTGCATATGGTACAAAGAAAATTACAAATAGGGGAGAATTTTTCGGAAAAATGCTAATTATGTGGACCGGATTTGTCGGGACGAGGACAAAATGAAGCAAAATTATGCACGGAAATGCCATCCTGAGATATTTGGTGAAAGCATAAATCCAAATCCAGTAAGCGTCGAAATCTTTGTTTAATTCCCGCCGTTCTTGGCGCGTTAAATAGCGATGATCCAAACACGCGAAAAATTCGAATAGGAAATTGAACAGATAAGCTAACTCGTGGGGGCGATAAGCTACCGGAAATAGGGATACGAACAGCCAAATAATTCCGTATAGAATGGGAATAATGAAATTTAAATGGGTGTAATCTCCCATCATTTTGAAACGTATGGTTTGGAAAAGGACAAAAATTAGCTCGGCGACTAGAAATAGGTGGAGGAGGATGGTATTTCCTTGGAGAAAGTCGGTGACTGATACGCGTTTAGTTTTAAAGTTGAAGGTAAATGGGAGTCCAAAGTAGCGGGATAATTGAATAGTTTGGCCGTAGCATTTGCAAAATAGATCGGTTGCCATGGTTACGGAATAGTTTTTTGACTGTCTTGACTACAATTCCGCTAGGTAAGGAGCTGGAGGAGGTGTACTGTTTGTGGTCGGTTCTCTCGACGATTTTTTCTACGATTGCCCCCCTTTTGCGATTTTTTTTCGTATTTTAGGGACTCTTTTGTTACACTCCTGCGTAGTCAGTTTTTTACGGTATTATAACTCAGTGATAGATTTGTCTGCATAATTTCAATTCTTACTGAATAAATAAAGAATCAATTCGTTTTTTGAGAAACCAAAGAATTGGTAGTATTTCGAAATTATGCATGTAATAGTTGTGCGATGAAGCTCCCTACTCTCACGAGTTACAACTAGATTCGTATCTTTAAATTGCTCCTAGACTAAAGGAAATAAATCGTGATATGATATGCTAATAAATGAAATTCATATATGTATCATACCATTCGGAGGGGAACTAGCATATCTGCCAATAACAGATTTCCATACCCTTTGCACATGAGATATGTAAACGCTAAGAAATTTTATTACCGGACCATCGAAAACTCGAATAAATTTGGGGTTTTAGTACCCACATCAGATACCACGACAGGTTTGGGGGGGCATCGAAATTTGAAATTGGCAAGTACGGAAGCTTTCCTCCTTAGTATCGCCTTAGCCCTTTATAAGATCGTTGCGTCTGTCCGTACTCGTGAATACAACGACAAAATTGTACATACATTTTTAGGCCAAACTCCTAACGTTAAAGGGAAGAAATTAGATGCGTTTTATCGCCAAAGGTCACCCCCTTGAAGGTAAAGAATGTGAAAAGAGGACACCAAATATTAAATTGCATACATATGTATGTGATACATGCTAACAGGAAATTTAACTCCGAATTTAATGGCTACCTTCAGTTTGATCATATTTCCGTCTTCCAGCAACAAGACGAGCCAGTGCACGTACCACCTTCTCTGCTACTAATAGATACTTTTTTGATGTAGAACCCCATACGCATACCATATAATTTAATATTGACAACACCATTGCAGTACCAATCATGGCCAGGGACGCTTTCGAGAAATATTGCCTTATTGCATACATACGTAGGTGTTTTATTATTAATTTTCAAAAGGTATGTTCCGCACTGTTTCTGACCAAAATTGTGATGAAATAACAAACTTCAAATATATTTAGGAGGCTGTGATTTTTTTCAGTTCTTAAGGTTAACGTCAACGCTAGCAATAAATCGGCAAACTTTACCTCGACGGAAAAAATGCTAGATTTGCAAATTAAATATCGTAGTGTGATTTAATTTTTAATGCTGGATAGGCAATACGTGTCGCAGATTTATGGTTGAATGCTTAAAATGTACAATGAAAACTGCCCAACACGAAACACAAATTAAATTGGGTCAATAATTTTTAATTATGGCGAAACGAGGTCTCGGGCAAAAAGTCGCAAGGACGCTCAAAATCCGCTTCTTCCACAGAAAGGCTCCGGAAACTAGAAGAACCAATAATGAGAGATCCGCGATTGAAACTGTCCTATATAGCAGATGAGATGGGTGTTCCAAAACCAGCAATTTGTTCCATGTTAACTGAAGACTTAGGTATGAAAATGGTTTCCGTCCGTTGGGTACCAAAATTGCTTTCGGCATCTCACAAACAGGATCGAGTCGACTTTTGCAATGCAAATTTTAACCTATTAAATGAAAACTGGAACCTGCTCAATATTTTATTGGCTGCATATGGTACTTGGGTTTACTATTATGACCCGGTGACCAAATAATAATTCCCTCATTGGAAGCACGAGGGGTTGCCACCGCCCGTGAATTGAAAAGTGCAAAAATCTGACAAAAAAATTGATGATGACCATTTTCAAGGATACCGAAGGTCCCCTCCTTATAAAATTTATTGCTGGAAATACTGCAATAAATGGGGCCGTGTATGCAGGAACCCCGAAGGAGCTGCGTCCTCCGGTTGAAAAGAAACGTGGGGTCAAAATAAAGAGTTGGCCTTTTTTTAGACGACAACGCGCCACCTAATACCTGGCTTTTTGCGAGGGTTAGTGCAGACGAAAATCGCTTTACCTGCACAAACCACGCCCCGTGCAGTCCAGACTTGTCCCTTAGTGATTATTATTCGTTTCGAAACTTAAAGAAAAACATCAGGGGAAAACGGGTTTCGGATGATAATGAAATCAATCATTGGCATATTTTCGAGGTAAATTTTAATGAGTTATTGCTAGTGTTAATGTTAACCTACAGAACTGAAAAAAATCACAGCATCCTAAAAGTATTTGAAGTTTGTTATTTCATCAAAAGTTTGGTCAGAAACAGTGCGGAACATACCTTTTGAAAATTAATAATAAAACACCCACGTACTCCTTATCCTGAAATACGAGTTCTTTGCAATATTATTTATATGATATTTCCACGTTAAATTAGCATCTATAGTTATACCAACACACTTGAGCTTGTCGCATGGCCTCACAATTACAGTATTGACCGAGATATTGAAGTTCGACACACGTGACAGATTTTGTCTATCTTTATGCAGAGACATTTTATGATCGCTTACGTAGTTCACAACATTATTCATACCAAAATTAACACGACTTTGCAACTCATTCAATTCATTAATCTTTCCAAAAAACACAAAGGACTCATCATCCACAAATTTCATATCATTACCATATACCAAGACCTTACCCATATCGTCAATGTATAATGAAAACAGCCGCCCTCCAATTATGCTACCAGCCGGGACCGCCGTTAACGTTTTCACTACATCCGATCTTTGACCATTTACCTCAACAAATTGCATCCGATTATTCAAAAAATTTCTCAGCCAATGATATATTGTACGTTTTACATAATTTTTTAAGTAAGGGTCCCCTAGGACACGAATCAAAGGCCTTCTGATAGTCAATAGTTACGAGTGCACATACTAGACCTTTATCCACATTTAAACGTATTAAATCCGTCATCGCTAATATAAGATGCTCAGTATTATGTAATTTTCTATAACAAAAAAATCGGAGATTTACACTTCACACCATCACATTGTGAATGTTTATTAACTACCTAAATAAAATTTTTAGGAGGTTTTTCCTACAATGGTGGAAAATACAAAGCAAACGCTTCCACTGCCAAACTTCAGCTTGAAGTTGGAGACCTTGCCGGAATTCAGACCGGGCTCAGCGTAGACAATAAAGTCAAAGCGGAAGTATGGCCACCCCAGGTTGGCGCATATGTTTGTGGGACTGGGCTGGAGACTGGGTGGAAGAAAACCAAGTTTACTATACTTGGAAATGGGTTAACCCTAAGAAATCCGTGGTATCCTAGAAAACCTTTGACAAAGGATTAAATAAGGACAGGGCGGAGAGCTTTGATGTACAAGGTGGTTTCAGGTTACAGTCAATGGAAAAAGTATTGGCAACACCCACGCAAGCTAAATAAAATTGGTTATAACTTTGGCATGCGTTATCAAATTGGCATGAAACTTTGAACACATTTGATAAATCTAATGTAGTGTTGGATTATAATCGTGATTCCGATTTAAATCTAGTAAACATAACGCAATCCTGATTTTGACCTTAACGAGTCAGGTACGAACCTGCAAAAAGTATTGGCAACATGTGGCTAAATTAGTTACTCGACACAATTTTCTTAACCATCTTCCACATTTCCTTACGTAAGGTAATTAGGTGACAAAATATAACGTTAGCGACATTTTAAGTCTACAGTTGTGTTGTCTGGAGCCAAAATGGCGGCACTAAACCAGCTGTATTTGGTGCGGCGAGAAATATTCATGCCTCTTCCATAAAAATGCTTTGTTATCGAAAAATCAAAGAGAAAACATACTTTTCCATATTCACTATTGAAAACGTAGCAAAGAAATATAAAATGACGATCTCAGTTTCTACTTTTCGACGATGCGGAAGAAAAAGGTCACCTACGCCCAAAATCTACTGATGAATCAAGCAACAAATTACTCGAGATCGGAAGATTTTAGCCCCCAAATCCATGTTGAATTGCAGTACCAACTGTGGGGCAAACATATCATTCAATTTGGTGTTCACTAAAAAATTATGCCTTGGGGTTTCAGGCTCCAGTAGCCCGACCGACGAGAGAGTCCCCAAAGCGAACCACCGGAATAAATTGGAATGGGCTAAATATAAGCCTCAATTGACTTCCAATGAATGAAATAAAGTCTACTGGTCCGACATAGGCATATTTTACTTATTCGGAGCTCATTAATTGGTTCAAGTCTGGCGGATGCCATAAAAGGCTCAGAAATACGAAAACGTTCGTATAGCAGTTTAACACATAGGAGGATGGATTATGGTTTGGGGTTAAATGACCAGGTGGCGGCGTGTTTACCTGGTCATTATCGACAAAATCATGACCAGGGAGGTCTAATTAATCATTCCAAACGATAATTTGAAATTATTTGATAAAAACCTGACTTGGGGAGGAATTTTATATTCCAAAAATGCATTGACTCAAAACAGCTACCCCAATTAACGATGCAAGTTTTTGGAGACCGAAAAGGTTACGCTTCTTTCGTTGGCTGCACAGTCTCCTGATGTCATTCTGATTGTTTGGGCTGCGAGAAGAGAGACCGGTGGGAAACCACTCGACGAAAAACGAGCTTGTCAAAAGTTCGAAACAAGTGTGGCCAACCATATAGAAAAACGTTATAAAGAGCCTTGTCGAATCAATTCCATGGCCTATTTCTGCTCTTATTGCGTCGAGGGGAGGTGCCACGCAATACTAGAAGCAGTGTGTCGCAGTAAAATTGGCCTTTCTTTGCTCTATGATTTTTTAAGTTAGAGGGTGCCAATACTTTTTGCGTGTTAATTTTGCAAATTTTCCAGCAAATTATTTAAAAACTGCGTTAATATAATTTTGAGCAGTAAAACATGATTATAATCGAAAACAACATTAAATTAACTAAATGCGTACAAATTTTCATGCTAATTCGATAATGCATGCCAAAGTTATAGCCAATTTTATTTAGCTTGCGTGGGTGTTGCCAATACTTGTTCCATTGACTGTACAATGGAAAATTTGTTAATATGAAAATTCGTAAATTTTCATTAGTCGCGGATATGGGATTGAGATTTTTATTAATTTTTATCAAAACTTATGGAACACTGATGAAAAAATTCTTAAAATATTGAATTTCAGAGACAAAATTTCGCTAACTAATGGAGATTTGCGAATTTTTCCCATTGAAAAATTTTCCATTGTAACCTGACATTTAAACTACCCAGTATGTAGGATAAATTTTATATTTTTTTGAGCAAGATGACATATGTGTGTATGTAGCTGTTACATATTTGTACATACATGTTTCGAATAAATTTATCGCTAAAAGTCATTTTGTTACTTCAGCTTTTTTTAACTGAACTATATTTAACAAATTCTTATTTTACTAACAATGGAGGCGCAAACCATGTTCAGCCCAGATTATTTTTTGACCATATTACATAGTTTGGTAGAGTATGTAAGTCTTCAGAAACAACATTTGGTTCGGCACTTTGGCAGATGCGCAAAATTCAGCAAGTTTGCAAGAACGCATAATTTTGTCCAGCTCGAGTTCACCTTTTTCTTTATCCGTCTCCCTCGTTCGCCCTCTCACCCCCACCCGAGGTCATTGACCCCTCAACCCTTCTTCATTGTCATTTTTCATCAATAACGCAAAATTGTTACATTTTAACTATAAATTTTGGAATTATTTCAAAAATTGGGGGTGAGAGAGCGAGCGTGAGAAACGGAATTAAGATGAGTTGGCGCTGCACGTTGGCACATTAAAACATTAAAAATCATGGTTTTTGCGAACTTGCGGCGCTTATAATGTGCTGAATTTTGCGCATCTGCGCAAGTGCCAAATCAAAGGTTGTTTCTAAAGAGTTTCTCTTCCAAACTAACATGGTCAAAAAATAATCTGGGCTGAACATGTTTGCTCCTCCATTGTGAGTTCATCCATGCAAATATTGCACACATTCATGCACATAATCCTTCACTCGGTTAGAAAAATGTGCAACTATACAGCCAACAAAACTATAGCGATTTATGTCGGGTTAATTAAAACGTTTAATCAAAACATGCACAAATAATTAAGGACGTACATCCTGCCAATGATTGTATTTAGGTATGCGTCTCATAATTAGTCAAAATCAACCAATCCAAACTCCATTACACAGTCCAGTTTCAATTTAACCTCGACAAAGTTAAACATTGAGCAGAAAATAAATATTTATACAAGAGTATTTCGCAACAATACATTTTTTCCAACTTTTTTTGCAAAATGGAACTTACTTTCATATTTGTTGCCCTTGTACAATTTTCCTCATGTGTTTCCTCCATCTCCACGCCACCATTAATCCCCTCCCCCAATGACCCCGATGTTAACCTTGACCTCCCCGACTTTAACAAACCCTGCAACAAAACTACCTGCAAACCCGGCCAATTTTGCACCAATGGCCTCTGCGCATGCGCCAATCCGTCGTATGAAATCTATAACAAGGTCACAGGTCGCTGTGACCGTGTCGTCGGGGCGGTTTGTACGGACCACAACGTCTGCGCGAAGGGAGCGGTCTGTATTCGCAAACATTTCGAAAGGCAAACCCCCTCGTCCGCCAGTTTATACGGGTACAGAGTGACCGAAATAACGGCAAATATTTGCCGATGTCCGGCCGGATGGGTGGAGAATATAAATCACGGATGCGACCTGGCATATGGTCAAATTTGTGGGGGGGAGGATCTTGTTGGGGTTAAATGTGACCGGAATGGTGGTATGTGTTTCCGTGGTTTAAATGTCAGGTTACAATGAAAAATTTTCCAATGGGAAAAATTTGTAAATTTCCATTAGTTATGGATTTGGGATTGAGATTTGTATTAATTTTTATCAAAACTTATGGAATACTGAGGACAAAATTCTTAAAATATTGAATTTCAGAGACAAAATTTCGCTAACTAATGGAGATTTGCGAATGTTTCCCGTTGAAAAAAATTCCGTTGTAAACTCACATTTTTTAAACCACCTTTAAGTTTTCACGGTTCGCAGAAATAACTGAAAACTTTATCTAAAATTCTATCCGTATATTTACCTAGATTTGGTCTGTCGCCAAGGTAAGTGTGGCTGCCCAAACGTATCGGACAAGTATAACGCTCCCGAGCGGAAATGTTTGAAAGGTATCGGGTTAAAATTGAGGCATACTCAAAACAAAAAATTTGTCAAATCAACACCGCCGGTGTCAGTACATAAGGATGGGTGCAACTAAAAGATTGTAGAACGCTGTAAAAAATTGTATTTAGTAAAACGATAAATTAAAACGTATTATAAATCTAAATCTATAATTTGTAAATGCTAAATACATGTCTTATACATAGACGATCGTGCATGATCATTGTGACTACACAGATATAAAAATTGGTCATTTCATTCGGTTCGTGTCTTTAAGTTTTAAGGTTATGTAAAATAATTTTAACAAATAAATTACCTAGGAGTAGTTGATCGCAGGTTGTCAACTCCAGATCTTGATTCCTTTTGCATATAAGTGTAGGAAAAGTGAAGGAGGTTTAAACTCTATGAGCCCTTTTACATACTTTTAAATTTTTCCAAGATCTGAGAAAAGTTTGATTTTTGGCTGTATTTTAAACACAAGAAAATGGATCTTTCGTATTTTTCCAAAATTTGAGTGGGTGTCGGGGTCGCAAATGGCCACACTTTTTCTACACTCATTGAGCCCATAACATATCCAAAGGACATCAAAATCTGGCGTTGACAACCTCTGACTTGCTACTGGCTAGCAATATCAGCTAATTAATGATTTATGTCATGTTAACTTGACATGGACTCCATGATCATACATATGCAAAGTCGATTTTAGAAGAATTTTGTAGCTGGATACATCAAGTAAATAATTTTACATATTTATTTTATGTACATATTTGATACGAAACGTCAATTAAAACTTAAAAAAATCATGCATACATATGCACTCCGGACGGTACCGATTTAATACCAGTTTGCTAAGGGCGTAAAATATAAACCATGTCAGCCCTGGTTTTTAAATATTTCCATCCATAAAGTAAGACACCTTTATTAAGTATTTATGTACATATTATCGTTGTACGGCGCAATAAATCAATGCTGGAACAATTGCAATTGCCGTACAAGAATGGTCGCGATTAAAGGAATACAATCATTTTCGTCACTTCCAGTAATAAAACCTCTCTTCTTACGTAAATACGTAAGTATTTCCTTTCATAATCGTAGATTGCACCTCAGCCCATTGTGCGTTTCTTTATTTAATTTGAAGGATAAGTAAGTAAGTCTGCGTGGCAAATAAGGAGGACGAAATTCACGACCCAGTAAGTGATCTGTTTTATTTCTAATATTTTAAAGTAATTTTGAAAATTTCCTCTCTAATTCCTTAGCAAAAATTGGTTCCCCCCACCACCATGATGACCACGACAAGAGTAAGAACTGTACTCATCCTCATTTCCGCCATGATTTTGACTCAGGCTAAAAAAGAAGGTGAATTATTTAAATATGTTCCAACTGTATAAGAAGATTACTTTGTGGACACTAGAATATTGTGCTAATTCCGTACATACACTCAAAATAAGGTAGTAATGAATTATTACCATGCGGAATGACTATGTGTCTCTACCACGTCGGTTACGATTTGTCGTAGAAACGGTAATAATAAGTTCAGGGAAATTCAAATTTGATACATAATGGTATTCACTTCCTTAATATTTGGTAATGAATTTGAATTTCCCTGAACTTTTTATTACCATTTCTACGTCAAATCGTAACCGACGTGGTAGAGCCACATAGTCATTCCGCATGGTAATAATTCATTACTACCTTATTTTGAGTGTACCTGTTCAATAGAAACGTTTTCATTCAAAAGTCAATCATTGTCATTTTGTACTACCGTTTCAGTCATTTCATTTCATTCTATCTGGCTTCATTTCTTACTTCGTCCCATGAATTAAGCTTAGGTGAAAATGAAACTATTTTATTTATGCCAAAGTAAACCAATTCTTATTCATTATCATTCATAATCACTCATATGTATAAATTAAAATGAATATGATTGCATAAACTCAAAATAAGGTAGTAATGAATCATTAGATATTATGCGGAATCACTATGTGTCTCTACGACGTCAGTTACGATTTGTTGTAGAAATGGTAATAAAAAGTTCAGGGAAATTCAAATTCATTACCAAATATTAAGGAAGTGAATACCATTATGTATTAAATTTGAATTTCCCTGAACTTATTATTACCATTTCTACGACAAATCGTAACTGACGTCGTAGAGACACATAGTGATTCCGCATGGTAATGATTCATTACTACCTTATTTTGAGTGTACCTCCAAAATTCATAACCAAAATTTGAAACTGTCTCACACAGAATTCTGTTCAAACCTGGTAGCCATCTGTAAACGAGACTTTGGGAACATGACGGCCTGTCACGAGAAAGCGAGGACGATTGAGTGCATCGGCCCGATTGGCAAAGATTTTGATGACGCGTGTCACGCTATCGGTGGCTCCTGTACTATTGGGACAGTTCAAAGGAATCACATTTGCAGCTGCGCTTCATAACTTGTCCTTAATATTTGGATAAGTCGAAATTTTCAGAATTTATGAACCTATACTCGGAATAATTCTAATTAAAATGTATCTAAAAATTTGAGATGGTTGTGTAAAATAAAGCTTAAGAGTAAGAATTAAATGATTCGACAAGCAGATCCGCCGACTATTTCAAAAGTAGAAATAAAGGTTTCGGAAAAAGTTTCTCCCCACTTGCTCCTGTTGAAAACCGAAGGCTTATTTCTTAAAACTGAGACGCAACGAACCAAATTTTTTCTTAAAATATACCTTAGTATTTGGTCTTTCGATCACCCAGGTTAACCATGGTCTAAACTTTTTTCTTAAAGTTCTGTGGTCATTTTTCCAAAGTAGTTTTTGGTAGGGAATTGAACGTTGCTTGAACTTTCATTGATATCTCCTCTTTTGTGTGTGGTTTTGAATCTTTGTGCATATCCTAACTAAGTATGGCCCATTGGTTCTCCAAACCACCCACACTCAGATTTTTATATAACCACACCCCCTTGCTCCAAACCGTTTTACCCTGCCATTCAAATAGCGAAATGGTCGTTTTTGCAGTGTGAGTTGTACCACCATCCTGCATGAAAACGACAAACTAATATTTGGAATAAATTCTTTCTTTCTGTTGCTATAAAAGTATTTAGGTTGCATTTTCGCTATAAAATTCTTTGCATTGATATGTGCCATATTTGTATCATATGGAGGGTTGTGACGCCACGCGCAAAAACCTACCCTCTACCATAAGTTTCTATCCACATTTTGAAAAACGCATTGGTGGTACATGCGACTTTTCTTCGGTTTTGTATATTATATATTGTAGGTTCAATTCTCCATATGGCTCATTTGAGGATTCATTAGTCCTAAGGATATGACGCCATAGTTCTTCACCTTGCCTTTTTTCACAAAAATCGCCGCTTTTTTGGAATATTTCTGCATTTTTTAGACGGGCATTAAAGTTCTTTTGAGATAGCAAGCATTCCTGACTTAGCATATGAGCAGTGTGACTCCAATTCGTCAATTTTACAAACTTCAGTAGATAGCTAGATAGATAGATAGTTTATTTCAGATTGATTTGGCGTCAGCCTTTACAATCACAAGATAATTATTTGAAAAATATAATAATTATAATAATTATGATGATGTGTCTTGGTCTGATTTTTTAGGGTGTAGTTATAATCTAGTACATGGATATACTAAAGTTAAACTAACCTATATTAAATCTAAGGTAGCCTAGTTTAACCCATAAATTTAAATATCAATATTCTAAATAATTTATAACGACAGAAAATGAGGTATGGTGCATTCAATTAACAATTTTGAGCATCAGCAACAGATTTAAGGAATAGATAAATGTTTTTCATAGTTGTTTCACTAGGTTGAGACAGGTATACTATTATATCTTCTATTTTAGTATAATTTACAATATTCATAAATTTATATCTATTTTCATCATATTTGGAACATTTGAAGAGGACATGGATGAGATCTTCAGCGTCTCCAGATAGGCAATTTATGCATACTGGATCGACCGAATTATCATAAAAATGGCATAATGCGGCTAATTTTACTGTTGTTCTAGAGCATGTAAATTGTGCCACATTAGCTCTGCATTGAACTGTTGCTCTTACTAAAGACCATGAAGTATTAATATTTAAGAAAACTTGGGGGTTTATGTTTGTATATATAAGTTTGTAAATTGGCATAGATTTACTGTTTTGCATTTTATGAATATCACTTTCAATCGACAGATTATATATTTTACGGATACATGTATTTATTTGTAACATTTTTTGTGAGCATGCATCTAAATTATACAGTTCAGGTATTTCATCTAAAATATGTTTACATTGTCAAGTGTCTAACTTGTGCACAAGTATTTTATACCAGTTTGACTTGATACCAGAACCTGATTTTTGTGAGTGAAGATTCAAAACACTGGCGTAGTAAGGAATTTTTAGGAAATTGAATGATCTTTTTGAAGAAATTTAAAGTATGTTTAATCACTGCTACTTCAATTGAGGTTGTATTGCTCTCTAACCTGAGGAACCACGATGGAGTTTTCTGTGGCAGATAGAAGATTTTCCGTAGGAATTTATTTTGAAAAATATTAAGTTTATCGGTCAGCTCGAGTCCCCAAATTGGTGAGCAATACAGAAGAACTGATTTTACCAAAGAATCAAAAAGTTTCGTTCTACTTTGAAGTGTCTTCAGCTTACTTTTAAAGAAAATGGAATGAAGTTGGTTTTCTGCACCTTGCGCCTTCTTAATAAAATCCATGCCAGTTTCTTTAAAATTTATATTTTCGTAAAAATATACACCAAGGTATTTATATTTATTTACGGATTCAATTTCAACATTTCCTCAGAAAAATTTTGGTTTTGTGTACTTTTTCCTACTATTTCGGAAATACTATTGCAAAATCGCACTTTTGAAAATTTTTTGCGAGAGCTGCACAAAAACGTGGAATTTTTCTATTCCTATTAACCAGGTTCGGAACAGAGGTCAACGCCACCGATCTCACGCCGCCTCGCCGCCATACGCCGATAGAATTTTACGCGCCGCCGCCGCCGATAAATCTAATTCCCTATTCCTTCAACATTGAGGCGCCGCGCCGCGCCGCCGTGCCGAAAACTCAAAATTGGCGCCGCCGCCAAATTGGTCGGCGTTGACCTCTGGTTCGGAAGCATAAAATGAAGTTTATAGAATATTTTTAACTTATATATCTAAACGTCTGCAATTTCATGCTCTCAAAACAAAAATTTGTCAAACCAACACCGTCGGTGTCAATATATGACTTAACCGCCTTGGTTACAATGCACGGACTCCAAAATGGTCATTTTTTTCTTCAAAATTTGTAAGGAGCATATCCTATCATATATATATATATATATTCCTGACCAGGGTGACCCAAGGAATGCGCCAAATTTTTTTGTGAGGTCACACTCCCTGGGGGGCGAACCACCCCCCGTGGGGGGAACTTGAGACTGACCTCTGAATATTGTTAAGCAACTATCTTAGGTGCTATGTGACAAATTTCAGTTTTCTAACCCTCATAGTTTGGATGGTGTATGCGTTTAAAGGTCAGGAAACAGGTGTTTTGGGGCCGTTTCGACCACGCCCCCTGCCTGAAGTGGCAGACATGGGCAGCTACACTAGGTGCAGTTAGACTCACCTTGAAGAGTACTACAAAATCCTGCAAGGGTTCCTTGGAAGTGAGTAGGATTCTCTAGATATTGCACGCTGAAATAGTCCAATTCGTCCAAACCACGTTATCAAAGTTAGTCAAAAAAATTTATAAGAAACGCCAAATAAACTTAGTAACTAGTTTCTGGCGAGTGAAATGAAGTTTCTGATCAATTGTAACATTTTATACGGTTCTGGCTTTGAAACAAACGTTGGAAATCTCGTTCAGCGAGTCCGCTACGTTGTATGGGCGGTCCAATGTCACCGACTCCAAAATGGATATTTTTTGTTGAAAAATATCAAGGGTTGAATCACCCAGAGCGGGCGGTCGATGGCGGCAGCCCATGGAACGAAAGGGCTTGCCGAGACTGCACTGCACCTGAGGCAGCGGGGCCAACCTGAACTGGTGCTATCCAGCCACCATACACTAGATGATAGGGGGTGAGAGTTCTCGTCGTCCCTTGAGAGTGGGGTTGGCTGACCTGAGGCCTTCGGTCACAAAGCTAACCTGAGGCAGGCTTCCTCGTGGTGGCGGGGAATTAGTTTTTTGGGCTAAGATGGGGTGGTTTATTTAGGGTTTCATATGCGTAATGGCTTCCCAAGATTACGTATAATTTTAGAGGTTTTAAGATTTTATTTACTTGTTATGCTTTACTGCGATATTTTGTACAGTCAGGATAACTGAGCGAGTCCACCCCGCTATAAGGGTATGCCTCTTACTGGCTGCACTTCCGCATCCTGGCGGCAAAACTTCAAATATCTCGCACTGAAAACGTGTTGAAGTTCACACAGACCCCATTTGGAAAGTAAACATTGTCGTGTAATGTCTTGTAAAAAAAATATTTAGAAACTTGAAACTATATGTAAGGGGAGAAGAATTGTCCCACAAAAAATACAAAAAAAATATAAAGGGGATAAGAATTGCCTTATAAATAATGGGACAAAAAATATAACGGGGATAAGGATTGACCCATAAATAATGGAAAGAAAAAATAAAATGGATAAGAATTGCCCCTTAAATAAAGGAGAAAAAAATAAAATGGATAAGAATTTCCCCATAAATAATGGAACCAAAAATAAAACGGATAAGAATTGCCCGATAAATAATGGAACAAAAAATAAAAGGGGAGAAGAATTGCCCCATAAAAAAATAGAAAAAATAAAAGGGGAGAAGAATTGCCCCATAAAGAAATAGAAAAAATAAAAGGGGAGAAGAATTGCCCCATAAAGAAGTAGAAAAAATAAAGGGGGAGAAGAATTGCCCCATAAATAATGGGACAAAAAATATAACGGGGATAAGGATTGACCCATAAATAATGGAAAGAAAAATTAAAATGGATAAGAATTGCCCCTTAAATAAAGGAGAAAAAAATAAAATGGATAAGGATTTCCCCATAAATAATGGAACCAAAAATAAAACGGATAAGAATTGCCCGATAAATAATGGAACAAAAAATAAAAGGGGAAAGAATTGCCCTATAAAGAAATAGAAAAAATAAAAGGGGAGAAGAATTGCCCCATAAAAAAATAGAAAAAATAAAAGGGGAGAAGAATTGCCCCATAAAGAAGTAGAAAAAATAAAAGGGGAGAAGAATTGCCCCATAAAGAAGTAGAAAAAATAAAGGGGGAGAAGAATTGCCCCATAAAGAAGTAGAAAAAATAAAGGGGGAGAAGAATTGCCCCATAAAAAATAGAAAAAATAAGAGGGGAGAAGAATTGCCCCATAAAGAAATAAAAAATAAAAGGGGAGAAGAATTGCCCCATAAAAAAATAGAAAAAATAAAAGGGGAGAAGAATTGCCCCATAAAGAAGTAGAAAAAATAAAAGGGGAGAAGAATTGCCCCATAAAGAAGTAGAAAAAATAAAAGGGGAGAAGAATTGCCCCATAAAGAAGTAGAAAAAATAAAGGGGGAGAAGAATTGCCCCATAAAAAATAGAAAAAATAAGAGGGGAGAAGAATTGCCCCATAAAGAAATAAAAAATAAAAGGGGAGAAGAATTGCCCCATAAAAAAATAGAAAAAATAAAAGGGGAGAAGAATTGCCCCATAAAGAAGTAGAAAAAATAAAGGGGGAGAAGAATTGCCCCATAAAGAAATAAAAAATAAAAGGGGAGAAGAATTGCCCCATAAAAAAATGGAAAAAATAAAAGGGGAGAAGAATTGCCCCATAAAGAAGTAGAAAAAATAAAAGGGGAGAAGAATTGCCCCATAAAGAAGTAGAAAAAATAAAAGGGGAGAAGAATTGCCCCATAAAAAATAGAAAAAATAAGAGGGGAGAAGAATTGCCCCATAAAGAAATAAAAAATAAAAGGGGAGAAGAATTACTCCATAAAGAAGTAGAAAAAATAAAAGGGGAGAAGAATTGCCCCATTAAGAAATAGAAAAAATTAAAGGGGAGAAGTATTGCTTCATAAAAACCAGAAAACAGGAAGGAAAGAAGAATTGCCGCACAAAAAATAAAACAACAATGAAATGAATCGGGAAGCATTCATCCAGACCCAATAGCAGAATACGCACATTTTCAATACTGGCGTCAAAGGGTGAAGAGCCCAACCCCGTGATGATTCCTTGCGGGAGGACCGGGAAGAGCCCCAGACCTGTAAAATAATCCCCGGTTCCATTTGTACCCCAAGGCGGAGCAGGCAGGTCTGAGCCATGGTCCCGGCCACATAATTGATAGGGCCGGAAAGCGTGTAGATTTGTGAGAATAAGAGCAAAATAGGCACATTTTATAGATAATCCACAGAGGTGGCGCCTCTTAAAGGACTCTGCTAGTTACACGTCGTAACTTGATTAGCCTTTATCTCGATTAGAGTTGTGGATTCTGCGATTAAAATGAATAAAACTACGCTTGACATGGAGGAGAATAGTGGATTGACACAACCCTTCGTAGGAATGGAGATAGATCCCGTATTGGATGATACAGATGGCATAAAACTAAGTAACCGTCGTTTCGTGGAAATTTTTATGTTGCCAAAGTTAAAAAAGAATGACTCAGCGGAGAAAGAAAAGCAATGTATTGCGCTACTGAAACCATTATTGATAGAATTATCTAGTGAAGATGCATCTGCACTGTTACAATTTTTTACTGTTACTGTTTTTTAATCTACAAAAAGTTCGTAGATTAAAAAATACATTTAGCACTAAGTGGGAAAGTTCGAGTCGAACAACGTCGAAATTTGAAGCAAAGGAAAAGGATTAGCTTGATTTGGAGTTTGAACTAATTCCAAACTGGTTAATTCCTAAAAGCCGAAGTACGAGGCCAGTCGGGCGGCCAACTTTGACCTGGGATGAATCTTCTGGTTCATCTAAGAGAAGGAAAGTTCAAGAAGTTATTGAAGCTACCAAAGATGAACCCCTTGAAAAAATTGTCAAAGCTGCCCAGTTATCAGCAAAAAGGGAAGGCGAGTCCGACATCTCATTTATTTTAAGCCAAGCTTTGGGTAGCCCTCGATCTCGCTCTCAGATTGTGTCCAAGATTAAAGACAAAACTGCCATCACGTCCTACACACCCGAGGAAGCGCTAGCGCTAATAATCGATAATGACATGTCCGTAGCCACCTACAACAACATACGAGAAGGAGCAAAAACCCGTGGTTGTAATTTATACCCACCTTATTACTTAGTGGCAAAGGCCAAAGATAAGTGTCGCCCAACGGTTAAAGCTAAAGCTACTGATACATCCGTACAAATTTCCTTGCAGAATTTAGTCAATCATACAGCATCTAGGGTTGTTGAGTTGCAAGAGGATGTATTTAGTAGATATTCTGATATAGTTCGGTCAAAGGAATTGGACTTAACAATGATCTATTCTTGGGGATTTGACGGTAGCACTGGCCAATCTCAATATAAACAGGCCTCCAATATTGAAGGATTTGATGACAGCTCTCTATTTGCTACCACAATAATACCTCTGCAATTAAGATCAAATGCATCGAATGGTACAGTACTGTGGAAGAATCGAACGCCGCAATCGGTAAGATACTGTCGACCTCTAAGGTTAACCTTCGCGAAGGAGTCGAAGGAGTCAATTTCGAGAGAGAAGGCTGCAGTTGACCTTGAGATCTCTGAATTAGACCCACTTCAATTAGTATTGAGGTCTGGAATACAAGTCTTTGTAAAATTCGAATTAAATTTTACCGTAATTGATGGCAAAGTACTCAGCATCGTTACTGGTACTTCTTCTCAACAATCTTGTCCAATTTGCTCAGAAACTCCCTCTGAGTTCAATCAGTTAAGTCTGCCCTTCCAGCCAATTGATGGTCGACTAAAATTCGGCATTATCTCCCTTCACGCTTGGATAAGAGCTCTGGAGTTTTGTTTGCACTTGGGATATAGGAACTGCGAAGGCTTGAGGGTCGAAGGGCCAAATAAAAAATCTATACTGGAAGCCCGGAAACGAGATATTCAACAAAAATTAATTGTTGAGCTCGGGCTAAGAGTTGATTTTCCTAGGGCTGGAGGTAGTGGAACAAGTAATGATGGAAATACGGCCAGAAGAGCTTTTTCTAATCAAGAAACTTTTGCCCGTATTCTGGACTTGGAGATTTGGTTGATACATGACTTGCATGTCATTCTGTGTGCCATTTCTACAGAACTTCATATAAATCCTGAGAAGTTTGGCAGCTATTGTAGACAGCTGGCTCAAAAGTATGTAAAAGAATATAAATGGTACTACATGCCTGTATCAATCCACAAACTTTTGATTCACGTGGAGCAAATAATAAAAGAGTCAACCCTTCCGTTAGGTATGCTTAGTGAGCAAGCAGGCGAGTCTAGAAACAGACTATATAAATTCTATCGAGAATATCATTCCCGTAAGATAAATCGAACGGCAAACCTATTAGATGTGTTCAATAGATGTATTGATTCATCTGATCCTCTAATATCCAACTATTCACCCAACAAGCGTCTTAAAGAATCAAAGAGGCTGAGTTTTCCATCTCAAGTTATTGAAATGATTGAAGTAGTTGATTCTGAATCTATTTCTCAGTCTCAGGATTTCGACATCTTGGTTAAAAAACCCATTGAGTTCCCCGGGCTCGAAGAAATCGAGTTGGCGAACGAACTTCAGGAATAAGAAAATGTTGGCTAGCGGTGGCCTGATCAAATGTACCGTCCGTGCCAAAAAAGGCCTGCGGGGCAACAAGTGGAGAGAGGTCCTCGTTCCTTTGCCCTGGGTAAGCCAGTGCGAAGGCTTAGCAGACGTCTCCACATGAAATTTCAATTCGTTTCGAAACAACAGAAACATAAATCTCGAGAATTTTCTTCAATTCCAAGTGAAAAATTCACCAGATTTGTAACGTCTGTTTCAAAGCCAGAACCGTATAAAATGTTACAATTGATCAGAAACTTCATTTCACTCGCCAGAAACTAGTTACTAAGTTTTTTTTGGCGTTTCTTATAAATTTTTTTGACTAACTTTGAGAACGTGGTTTGGACGGTTTGGACTATTTCAGCGTGCAATATCTAGAGAATCCTACTCACTTCCAAGGAACCCTTGCAGGATTTTGTAGTACTCTTGAAGGTGAGTCTAACTGCACCTAGTGTAGCTGCCCATGTCTGCCACTTCAGGCAGGGGGCGTGGTCGAAACGGCCCCAAAACACCTGTTTTCTGACCTTTAAACGCATGCACCATCCAAACTATGAGGGTTAGAAAACTGAAATTTGGCACATAGCACCTAAGATAGTTGCTTAACAATATTCAGAGGTCAGTCTCAAGTTCCCCCCACGGGGGGGTGGTTCGCCCCCGGGGGGTGTGACCTCACAAAAAAAATTTGGCGCATTCCTTGGGTCACCCTGGTCAAGAATATATATATATGATAGGATACCCCTTACAAATTTTGAACAAAAAAATGACCATTTTGGAGTCCGTGCAATGTTGAATCCGAGTTATGATGATTTTGATACCGGTAGTTGTAATATTATGACCGCACGGAAAAAATTCATTACAACTCGGAATCACAATTATAACCAAGGCGGTTAAGTCATATATTGACACCGGCGGTGTTGGTTTGACAAATTTTTGCTTTGAGTGTGCTGCTCACCAATATGTAAAAAGTGTTGCAAATATTTGAAAATTTTTGGCCAAAATTGGCGAAATTTTGCAAAAATTTAAATATTTACACAATTTTTAATGAATTAAGATAACATAACCAACCCTGGATTATATTGAGTTTTTTAAATAATTTGTCATACTTATTTTTGCATCGCATGTTATTTGACAAAATTTTATTTCACTTTATCTGTCAATTAAGATAACTTGGAAGTAAATGGAGATGATACAGTAGTTGAGGTTCCCTTATTAGACCGGACTAATTTTTAATTGCTTGTGCACATAAATACACTAATTTTCTTCAATGCGCGCATTTTTGCCAGTGACGGCGTGTATAAAGAAATGTCTAGCTAAAATCTGAATTTTTCAGACAACTGTAAAGTCTTCAATTTTAACCCGATTTCAATTTTACGAAATACATTTGCCCAGGTTAAACTGACAATGTACATTTCCGACATGTTTCTAACAGATCTTCCAAAAAACAGCACTAAAAAATCAGGGGACTAAATACAAACAACAGTTGAGCACTTTTGCAGAATTCACAGAATGGCGAAGGTTTTAAGTTGGTAAAAACTCGAATTTTCACTATGGAGTAGCAATAATGAAAACCAGAAGGGCCACAAAAAATTGATTTTGTTAAGATTTGCACAGTTCGTAGAGGTGATTTTTGTGGGTGCCACAGTGCCAATAGTGCCCCAGTGGGAGGGGTCGAAAGTCGCAAAAACTGCAAACGGGGACGCAGATTTCGCGATGATGGGAAAAGATATCGAGATGCTACTTTCAACAAAAGATTCGAAATTTTTTTCTCTACAACCAAAGTCGAGCGTTTTTTGAAATTCCAAAAATGAAATGTCGAAAAGTAACTTAGAAAAATAAAGGTTAGATAAGAATTATTCGTCCTTGATTGTTTCTTATGATATCCAACACCAAACTTAAGTTTTTTAAATGTCACATTTTTTATTCCATTAACTGAAAATTTCGCCAAAAAATTATTGACATGGGCAGAAAATTTTCTAAAATATTTAAATCCCCTAAAAAGGATGAGATTGCAATTGAATATTATAATGCAACCAATAGTTACAAACTATCTGAAATTTATCTGATTCGTTCAAACATCAAGGAAATCGAAAATAAAGATAAATAATTCAAATCCGGCTTTTAAAATTCGAATTTGGCAGCCATAGTGCTGGCATTATTTGATTAAGGTTTAGTTAATGTTCTGCCAGATTAAAAAAAATAGAAAAAGTCATTCATATTTTTGTGTAAAACTTATGTTCGGGGCAGTGGAGGGGCTCGATATCTTAAGAAAACATCTGAGATATTTTAAAGGCGTTTTCGACAAACCCATATTTCTAAAAGAAGTATGAAATTTTGTAAAAAATTTAAAAAGTGTTTGAGATGTTTGAGAAATTTCACATGCGAAAGTTGAACTCCTTACCATGATTTAGGTTTAAAAATCCAGAATTTCAAATGTTATTTCTGTTTGAATAATAAACATTCAAATTTGTCTAATTTCACCTCGAATGAACCTCAAAGGAATCCTATAATTGCTGCAGATTAATCGAGATTAGAAACTACATTTCAAAAAACTTAAATTCTCATTATTTTGGGGTTAATTTTGAAAATAATAATTTCAGAATTTTTGATTTTTTTTATCTCTTTTCTAATTCTCTTTTTTAAACAATTTATATCTTCTAAAACGATGCAAAGTTAGGGACATTATTTCAAACACGACGTCCTGCAAAAGTTTTTGGAATGAAATTGTGAAAGACATTGAGACGAAAAATATTTTCATAAAATTTTATCAAATACCGTAAATACTATATTTATAGCCGGGGCTAAAATCCAAAACTGAGTGTAACAGACCCGGATACAATTAGAGACCGGTTATAATTAGAGACCCGGCCAAATTTTGTTCTGCGCTAATTTTTAATCTTATAAAATCACTTTTTGTCATGATTAGATGCATTCTTGGTCAAATGAAATTAAAAGCCTTGTAAATTTTGACCATTCGTGGATTCGCCGAATTTACTTCATTTTTTGGATGGGTTATGAACGGGGACAGAGCTGACAAGACAGGCCATAATTAGAGACCCGGCTATAATTAGAGACCCGGCTAAAATTTTGAAATCTTGGTCTTTATACCCGGCTATATTTAGAGACCGGCTGTAGTTAGAATAGGGCTATAAATAGAGGTTTTACGGTAGTTCTAATTTTCCAGTTCAGCCTTCCCAGATAAGTATATGCATGCAAAGTGTAAGGGTCGACCAACCAGCTTTACTGTTTTCTTGTCCACCACGATTATCTCATAATCTCATTATGGTTTGAAAAAAGTTCAATAATATCTACTGTAAAGGGGCACAAAATTTCACGTGGGCACGGGCCCACTTGTGCCCACTACTGGCCCCGCCACTGTGAGCTTGGCACGAGTAAGATAGGTAAAAAGTGGTGGAACGTCCACACCGATATTACGTCATAAAGAACGAAACTTTTACGCTACCCACCCGCCCTCTCCTTACCCTACTCATGTTAAGCTTGACACGGATAAGATAATGGAAACTAAACCACCCATACGCCTTTTTGTTTCCGTAACATATGACTGTTCGCTGGGTGATTAGGTTAAAAATCGGCATTTTTAGATGTCCGTAATACCCGGATATACCCCTTAACTGCATAAGAAAACGTACCACAACGGACAGGACGAGACCCATTGTTTCAAAATGTTGTGGAGAATCTTGCTACAAGTGCGATACTGAGGTCCACTTCACAGGCATTTATGTATATACTTTGGCTCAAGTATTTGCATAAACATATATTTACATTCGATGAATGAATGTAGCTTAAACCAAGGCTGATTTGCTGTTCACCATGTAATGTTTGTATTCCAACGAGATACGATAAAAGGCGAACGAAGTACGAAACATGCCTGAATACATAAATACTATCATTCACAGTCAGTGAGTTTGCTCAAAATATAATAGGGCTGAGGCATGACAATGTCGATGAAAAATTTAAAGTATTTTATAAAATCACTTTGGAGGAGAGGAACAACTCCCAGTTGAAAAAAGTTTAAAAAATCTCTTAACGTAATCAATGAATGATCCCAGGTTTTGAGTTTTAATTAATCTAATGGAGAAAACTAATTTTTCAATAGTCTGGCCAACACGATTCAACTGGAGGAAAAAGTTTTGTACACTCTTAGAAATCCAGTGTTAAAATAATACTACGAGGTATTCCTATATGACCCTACCAACGTGGAATTGATAAATATGTAATACCGTGTAGTAGTAACCCGGTATTAAAGTCTTTATTATTATTAGCAAATTTTTAAACATCATTTTAAGACCCAGCGGTAACAACTTTAATATCGAGGAATCAATACTGGTGACTATCTGTATATCGGATTTCTAAGTGTAAGAAAGCATTTAATATGTAATAGCCGGACTAAATTTGTTTATATCTATGTGATTCAACTGCTTGACAAAGGAACCTGGAGTACTGTACTCACGGATTTCCTTCTGCTTCAAGGAAATCAAATACAAAACCAACATTTAAATATATGCTAATGATACACAGAAATTCGAGTCGAACATGAAAATGCTCAAAATTTCATGCCAAATCCGAAAATTTAATTAAGTAAATTTAATCCAAGTTGTTTAAAGAATCTATGTATCTTATGTCGATCTGCTTCCAAGTTTTTACAAACATCCAGGAAAGCCCCGCACCTACGTCAGAAAACTAAAAAAACACTCACATAAACCATTAAAAATTCATAAAAACACACAATAACCTACCAAAAACCGTCAAAAATCCACAAAATCCGAGGAAAATTTTCGTAAAACTTAGCACGTGATCCCATGAAGTAACCACTCTGCTTGACTTTATGATAAAAATGGTGCTTCTTATTCTCTTAATAAGACCTCTAATCAAGAGAAGATCCATAGTGGTACATACAAAGTCTGAAAATTTGACCTTATCGTCTAGACTGTATTTTATCAATCGGGTACATAGGTATATATGCATAAATACGTCGTTATGACCACAGTTCTACATATATAAGATGTGGGCCAGCAAACGGATTTGTACAATGTATATCGAGTTAAACAATGCGTGCATGTACATATGTAAATATGCAAATTTTATGTATCAAGATAATGTATGTATTAAAATTTGAATTAATATTACCCGTCAGTATTTTATTGCCGTCTCGAAGTGGGTGTGAAATGAACGAAATGTATGGCGACATACAAACCTTAGCAGTTTAAGAATCCATTAATTGAAGTGAAACGAGTTTTGCAATGTTTATGGTGCATCTTGTCTTTGAACAAACTAGTTGTTGACGCATTTGCAGACTTAGTACCAGCGAAATGCTGCATCATTACGTGCAAGGTACTCAATAAGCTTATTTAAATTAGTCCCCGTGCATCCCTCAGGTACCCCAAATCCAGAGCAGGCACTACTTTGTAACTTTTTTTGCAGGATGTCGTAGTGTTTATGTATCGGGTAATATGAAATCACGACCTCAAGCAAAGCGTACATTTGTGTACTCTAAATAATTTGGAGACCAACCATCGAAATTTTTAGTATTTTTAAAATTTAAAATTCTGAATGAGCATTGTTGTAGTAATCAACAACTCAAATTATGCCTGCGAAATAATCATCATCAAAATTGAGTTTGACATTGGATTGAAGAAAGCAACTATCTGGGAGTATAATGGTGAAGGAAATTTCAAAATCCGAGTAAAATTGGATTTTTGGCGTGGATTTGAGTGAGTGAAAACTGGGGTGAAAGCGTTTTTTGGACATTTTTGAGTGGGTGTGGCGGGCGCAAATGTGGCCATGGAGTCAAACTACTTCAGGGTTTTAGTACACTCATGGGTCCCTACCACATATCCAAAGGGCACCAATATCTGTTATTATCAACCTCGCAAGCTCCCCTCCTAAGGGGCGGTGGTCAAGCTGCTTAGTCGTCGCAGTCGTAGCAAATTTGGTAGGTGATATGTCTTGCGAAGAATTTTGAAAATTTTAAAATCCATTGTGAGTGGGAGGAGCGAAAGAAAGTACTCGACGGTCCACCAATGTTATGTATATATGATTATACATACATAAGTGGTACACAGTGAGAGGAGACAGAGGAGAGTATTTATTAGTTGAGAGTTAAAGATGGAGTGATGTACAGATTCATAACTAATTACATATACATATCTACGTAAAGATTTAATACCCGTTTTCTAAGAGTGTATTATTTACCTGATACATGTACCAACATATGTACATATGTACATACTCCACCACTCATGGCCATTAACGTTTATCATGTCGCTGAATCTAAAACAGGTAATTTTTAATCTTATGAAGCGTGGAGTAATTTAGTTTTGATCGACATTTTCAGTCTCATTGTTCCACCCAAGCTGTCAAGTATATTGAAGTTGAGTCGCTAAAAAATGGGAAATTATTTAAGAAGTCCGTCCACAAAAATTTTGCTGGTAAACTTGTGTCTTTGTTCTTTTCTATTGTGCAATTATTTAATTTTTTTCTAACCCAGTAGTTCCATGTTTTCATATTTTTTTTAACT
Source organism: Folsomia candida (assembly GCF_002217175.1). Classification (NCBI taxonomy): domain Eukaryota; kingdom Metazoa; phylum Arthropoda; class Collembola; order Entomobryomorpha; family Isotomidae; genus Folsomia; species Folsomia candida. The sequence continues at coordinate 68,511 of NW_019091223.1, read as the reverse complement.
TTCAAGTTTTTATTTTCCTTTGTACGAGACACCTACAGGGTTAATTATGGGCAGTATCCGCGTACATATGTATACAGGGTGGTTGAAATGTCACGTTACAATGGAAAATTTTCAATGGGAAACATTTCCATTACATAGTCACCGAAATTTAGTCTCTGAACGTTAACATTTGACGAATTTTGTCATCATTTTTTAAAATAATTAATACAAATTCTAATCCCAAATCGTGTAGCTAATTGAGTTTTAGGGACTTTTCCCTTTTGCAAAATTTTCCTCTGTAGCCTGACATTTTAACCACTCTGTACTTGCAATCATTTTTTTCATTCCAAACTTAGGATTATCCTAATGTCTGAATGAAGATTTTCATTCACATGGAGGCATTTTCTTTTAAGCTTACTTACTTGATTCCGGCAAATTAAAAAACGCACATTAAAAAATAAACAAAAATTAAGGTAGGATTTCTGTGCGTGAACAATTTAAAATTAGTCGATTCAAAGTGGGGAAAACCACTTTTTGCTCACGCATACCTAATTTGCTCATCTTTAATCTTTATAAATTTCTCATAACTTTGTGTCTTATCAAACAGGTTACTACAATACTTATCCTCTTATCAACTCCAATAGTTTTCTGCGTCCCGATAACACCCGATGCGAACGTAGACATTGTTCGTACAGAATCATCCATTCCAAAGCCACCCACAAATTTGGAGATTTTTCGACCCGAAAGTGAATTAAAGTTACGGACAATGCCACGAACACGAAGCGCTCGTCAGAGCAACTACCCATTCATGATTTACGGGGGATGGTAAGACATGATTTACGGCTCCGTACATATCTTCGTTATGGAGTTTTTAGTATCACCTAACCCTTGTTCAACGTCTTCAAATGTAATTTCTAAGATTTAGTCAATTCCATGAGCTTTGAGATGAATGCAAGTTTTGATAGTTTAATCTAATTTCTGGTACTATAAACAAGTCATTAAAAAAAATATCGAATTTCTTTTTCAGGAAATTTATCGTTAAAAAACGACTTGTATGCTCAAAATGTTGAAAATGTTCAGTATGTTCAAAACTCATTGAATTGATTCAATTTTAGAAATTGCATTTAAAGACATTTGATTGGGGTAGAGCGAGACTACCGCACCATCCACAGTAGCCTTAAGTACTTGATATTTACAAAACTTATGAATTGACATGTTGATATAGGTATGTATTGATTCTGTGCAAGTCTGTGCCCAACAAAAATATAGAAGGAGCAAAGCAAGTGAGGGGCGGTTCATAAACTACGCGATTTTTTAGACGCCCCCTTTTTGCTAACTTTTAGATGGCCTAATTTATGTGTGTCCCCGTAAGAAATGATAAAAAAATTCTATCCGTGTTTTCTAGATTTAGTTTGCCAAACTTTCAAATTTTTCACTTAGTGTCCCACAGACGCTCTTTTGCCTTGCTGCTTCTGTTGTGCCGGACACAGACTTTCTCAGATTCAGTACCCCGTGTTAGTATTTTATCCTGATTTTTGCTCAGCTCCCCTCCAGGACAGACGGGATGGGGGTGGAACCCGAGACCTCCGCGTTACCTCCGCCGTACAACACAATGGGAAGCCAAGAGAGACTTACGTTTGCGTGGCATTCATTGTTTGCGACCACAACTAAAAGACCTTAAGCATCTCAAGTTTGTGTACATATATACCGTAAATATTCTATTTATTGCGGGGGCTATAATTCAAAACGGACAATGGAACATTTATCCAAGCTGCACCGAGATTTTCTAGCGAATTATTTATATAAAAAAATTAAGCTAAAAGTAAGAATCACAGGGCGCTTATCGTTCCTTTGAATGTCCCCATTGAAGACAAATGTTGGCTTAGAAGTACAGTTTTTCAGCAAATTTTCTCTCCTTTTCCCTCCCAGTGCCGAAAACCAAGGCGCTCGTGAGTATTTACCTTGACCCACAATATGTTTCTTCAAAGGGGCCATTCAACGTAATAGTGCCATGTGATTCCTAATTTGTGGCTTGATTTTTTGACATAACTCGTTACATTATCCCGGCATAGCTCAAAAAAAGGTTCGATTGTGAGTGTCACTAACTGCTAACTCAATTTGAGTTTTGCTATTTAGCAAGATACGTCGTGAGTAACACATTCCCCTTAAATTTGCATGTGTCCCTCGTTAAACGAGGGATAGTAGATTTTTTATCATTATTACATAAATGCTATCTTATTAAATTGAAATGAATCGTTTTGACTTGTTCGTTGCTTAACCGAATGTGCACCATTTTTCTATAGTGGGCCAGGGCAGGGGCCTGAAAATGTGGCCATTAAGGCGGTATCTTGAATTGAATATTCATATATTTCAATGTGTAGTACAGACCCAACCTGTCTTCCATGCAAATTATAAAAGCAAACATTACACCCACTCCGGCGTACCAGTGGGGTAAACTTTTCCTAATACATTACGAAGATAGGGCGAATACATTTTCTAAAAACTTCGCGTATGGTGGACTCAAAACGATGCCATTAAAGAGCCCATGGTGTGCTGAGTATACCCTGCTGCGACCCTCTGCGACCATCAAGCTTTACTCCAACCACACCCACATTTAGTAATTGAAGTTAAAAAAATCAAATTTAAGTTGAATTACTTTCACTCAAGTATGCTTAAAGTATATTCACTCATTAGACTTTCTCAGCAAACTGAGATGGTAACAGGAACGTATTTTGGGTGTTAAAACCACACCCTCTGGTACAGGAATCAAAATTAAAGACATTTCTTGCTGAAAGGCTTAATGGCCGATTTTGTCATGCTTAATAACATTGACAATTGAAATTCGGATTACTTTTCTAATTGTTGACCGATTTTCAAGTGGCGACTGTTTTGGAAATCTTGGGTCAATTGACGAAATATATATTTCCAGATTTTTTTAATTCGACCACACCCCGTCGAAATTAAGGTCACAAGGTCAAAGAAATTATAAAATGTCATTAATTAATACCGCTAAATTTCAGAGACTAAAAATCGAACTTCATGTCGAAAAAATACCTCTAAACCGTGGGCACTACCAGCAATGTTCAAATGGTCATATGCCACGCCCCCAGTGGGTGTGGCCCTCGGCGACTTTTCGATTTGAACGGAACCCTGTCATGTGATATATCCTTTTTCTCAGCTCGACAAAGGGGTTTCGGCGAAACCCCATACCTGCATTTTCTTACCCATCCTCCAACTAGGTTGGGAGAACACTTGGCGGCGCTTTGCGCCGCCAAATTTTTTGGTCACATTTTTTTCTTTAAAAAAATTTGAAGAATTTAAAAAATAGAAAAAAGCAAGATCTAATTCAAACAAAGTGACCAAAACACTCAGGTCTTAGACACAAGCAGAACGGAACACTCGAGTCTAAAAAATACTCAAGCAGAACGGATAACTCGGATCTAAAAAATACTCAAGCACAACAGAACACTCTGGTCTTCGAAAGACTAGCAGAACAGAACACTCTGGTCTTCGAAAGACCAGCAGAATAGAACACTTGTCTAAGAAAGACTTAAGCAGAACAGAACACTCGGTCTTAGAAAAACTCAAGCAGAACAGAACACTTGGGTCTTAGAAAGCCCCAACTAGAACAGAACACTCAGTCTTAGAAAGAATCAAGCAGAACAAACACTCAGGTTTTAAGAAGACTGGCAGAACAGAACACTCGGGTCTAAAAAATACTCAAGCAGAACAGAACACTCGGGTCTTAGAAAGACTAAAGCAGAACAGAACACTTATGTCTTAAAATTACTCAAGTAGAACAAAACACTCAGTTCTTGGGAAGACAAAAAATATAAAAACACTCATTTCTTAAAAATGTTAAGGACCAACAAGAAGGAGTAGGGTGTTTTTTTGGGGGCTGGTGGGCCACGGATCTTTTTGCACTGGACTCGGGCTTAACTATTGACTTCCTGGCGCATCTATTTACTACCCGTGTACGTCGAATAAAATAATAACCCCAGGGGTTCCAGTTTTTGAACCAAAAATCTCGAAAGTAAATCAATAAACAAAGTAAAATAAATGAATAAATTTGGCAAATGTTAAAATATGTTGCTTCCACTATTTAAGATAGTGGATTAGGATTGGGTTTCTTATCAACCTTATCTAAGTACCTTCATTACTCAAATTGGTTGTATTTAGCGATTTGTAACCGTTGTGGAAATATTGACCCCGGAAGCTTTAAAAAATCCAGGTACGAGATCTTTGGCTTTCGGTTAAAACCAGTAGTTGTTCGAAGTAACTTTTTTCATCTTTACGAAATTTATTTATTATTACTCTATCCTAACCTTCAAAATAAAAAAAAATTAAAACCAGTTGCCCCCCAGCACCCAAAAAGGACTATTTGGGTCTTACAAACACAAAGGAGGAAGAGGAAACTTAAGTTTGAAAATGGCACTGGAAGAACAAAATTCTTCAGATTTTTGGGAACTTCATTAAATTGGCTTAGAAGGGGAGACGGATATCGTATGGCGTCAGAAATCATGACGAGGACCTATCGTGTATTTACAACCAACATAGCCATCGAATCCTTTGAAACCCCTACAACGACCATTGTTTTTATGGATTGGTACCCAAATCGGATTTAGGGAACGCAGAGATATGGTAATTTCATTGATGAAGTTATCTCCACCCTGAAGATTTCCTAGTTAACATAAAGATTAAAGTACCTTCGAAATCATTATAACCCAGCCGGGATTCTTCAAGTTTTAGCTGCATATATCAGCAAATATTTAAGTAATATCAACATACTTAAACCACAAAAAGGCGAATTGAACAGATGTCGTTTAATAGTGTAAATATGGCACCCGAATATGTAGGGTTTTAATGTTTATTAGATATCGAATATTCGAGAAAAAATTTCTGGCTAACCAGCATTGCCTTGGCGTAAATGTCACTAAATTACTTATGGGTGACCAGAGAACCCAATAATCATTCAAGGAAGTTACCAATGTTGGAAAATAATTAAGGCTTTAACCGATATTTTGTCAATAGCAGCTTTCACATATTCGATGTGACTGTGAATGTCCAAAGTCGATTCCGAGATATGCATAATCGTAAGTTTCGACTACGAATCACAATTTTTGAGTAAAATCCTGTCAAATAAAGAAGGGAACCTGATTTGAATCACCATTCATGCTAGGTAGACAACATCGGTACTGAATTTTCAAACTTTAAAATCTGCCAAAACAATGTCCGATTTTAAAATGTAATTAGCTTAGAGGTATGCATGTACAGTTAGCAAAATTATTGAAGGCACCATTCACGGTGATGGTACAAATCTCAATGTTTTCGCCTTCTAGAAATGTGTAATTGTTGTTAAATATGTCCACTCTACAGGAAATTTAAGAGGGATTCCAAAAATCACAGCATTTTACTGCTAACTTTAACAATTTTCACAATATTATAGATGGAGCCACAAAATTTCGAAAATGCATGCAAAATAATTGAAGGCACCTTTATCAATTTATGATATCCTTGTTTGCTTAAAAGCTCCCAGCTAAAAATTATCATATAACTTTGAGTGTCATTGGTTTTAGATGTACCAAATGCAATTATCCAATTTTTAAAATTGACAAGGTCGAGTAAAATGTGACGGAAAGACTCGGGGGTTTATCAAAGGAAAAATGTCGTCGCTCTCCACCACAAAGGGTTGGGATACTGGAAGAAGTGCTCCAAACCTAAGTTTTCGAAGTGTATTTTGCGAAACATTGTTAGAAATTGGAAAGAAACTCGAACAGAGGGGAAATGTACGAGGCCTGGAACCGAAGAGGACAACCACCGAGCGGAATGATCCAAATATTGTCCGTAAAATTTTGACCCACCGAGAACTTTAAGTCCGAAAATCACTTCAGAAGTTCACAAACAATTTAAAGTATATTTTACACCTCAAATGAATAGGAACAAAATTCGAGAAATTTTATTTAAGGGCCAAGTAGCGCGGAAGAAACCATTCATCCATTTTTAGAATATGAAGGGTCACCTCGGATGGGCAAAATCACACAATTATTGAACAAGCAACGACTGTAAACGAATTATTTTGAGTAATGATATAATATTGAACCTACTTGGGTCCAATGGGAGTGTTCAAATCTAGAGGAAATCTTGGGAAGTCTAGAAACCTCAGCTTATGAGGAAGCCCGTGAAACATGGTGGCGGAAATGTCATAATTTTGGGCCCTTAACCATTGGGTTAAGTTGAAACATTGCACTTTTTTGTTGTAATTACAACTAATGAAGTCCAAAAGATCATTTTGTGCGACAATTTGGTCACTTTATTTTGATACCTGGGTCTTCGGAAGAACTTTGCTTCCCAGCAGTATGGGGACCACCAGAATTCGGCGAGTATCTTGAAGCGGTACTTGGAAGAAACTAGGATTAACGGTCTTTATTGGGTTGCCTAATGTCAGGGCCTTAATTACATCGACTATTCATGGGCCAAATTGGGGCAGAGAATTTTTGACATTAATACAACACACAAAAATTAGTTACGAAGGATGTTCAGCAAGAAATGGTGGAACTTAGGACCGGAAGTGGTCAAAAACTTGGTGGATTCTATTCCACGTCAAATCCAAGCAGTAATTTATGCAAATGGGAGCTTGGCAACGTAATGGTCAAACTTTAAAATCATTTTTTGATGAAAAATTGATATGGTGCCCTTAATTATTTTGCATGCATTTTGAAAATTTGCTGGCTACATCTACGATATTGTGAAAACTGCTACAGTTAGCAATGAGCTGTTGTGATTTTTGAAATATCCATTAAATTTCGTGCAGACTCGATGTATTTCACACTAATGACACATTTTCTCAACGCCAAAATGTTAAGATTTGTACCATGACTGTCAATGGTGCCTTCAATAATTTTGCTAACTGTAGGTCAAGCGGGTTCCTAAATTCGGTGGTGTAAACAGGTGTCCCAAGCTCATTATCTTATTTGCGCTTGAAATGTGAAATGAAAAGTAAACATTGTAGGAAACGATTGGTGGAATTAATTTTAAAATTTAAGAAATCAGATTCGTGGCAATCAAAACTCATGGAACGCTGGAAAATCGGTTTCTATCATATAAACGTTTGAAAATATGAAATATCTAAATCTGCTTATTTCTAGAAAATATACCCCATCAATTCTTACGTTGGACTGTAATCCATGACCTGCATAATTCGACCTGGCAGTTATTTATGAACCCTTTGGGGTAGTGTCGGTGGGAAGCATACCAACAAGTTTTTGCAGCGGAGGATTTATCTTTCTCCATTATTTCCCATCAATCCAACTTTACGCAACAACTATCCAATTTCCCTTTTTTATACCCGCTTGCCAAATTTTCGTGCTGATTTTTTGTAATTAACCTTCGAATTTTTCCAGCTTTTTCGCCTAGGAGCGAACATTCTTTGGCATAAAGCTGAAATCTTACCGATTTCTCGCAAATAGGGACATTTGGAGGGTTTTCTGTTTTAAGAACGCCTTTCCCAATGTTGTTCGTGGCATGACTAATTAATAATTTAACAGTGAGTTTAGTTTTCATAAACAACTTCCGTCGATAATCTACATTCTCAGGGTTGATTGAGTGAAAAAATGTGTTTTTCGAAGTCTTTGAGGGATCAACTTTGTCATAGTTTTGCTTGCAATTGACGATAATTTTTATAACATTTATTGTTTGTGCAACATTTTTGGAACGCAATTTTTTGGTCTTTAACGTGCTTTGGGCGACCTTGATTTTTTTATTTTTTCTGTAGTCCCCCGATTATGTACTTTAATGATACACAACAAACTTTTTGAAATTTCCAGTACTCGAGAAACGCTACGGAAAGACGTATAGGAGTTAGGGATAGAGTTTTGTGATGGTTTTCAAGATTTGGCGGTTGGCTATGACAAGAGTTGGTCTGGAGTGTTTTTTGAATTTGACTTTTTTTAATCGTAATATGTAGTTCGAAATGTTAAGGTAAATTTCTGTTTTGGAAAATTCTTCCGATTACGACATCTGCCACGTCTTGTTCGAGTGACGTCAAGCGGCGATTTTGTAGTTGTGAAAAACTCGATTCATGAGGATTTCACTTTCAAGGCGATTGCTACTGAATTTCGCCACTTTAACAAAAGCTGCTTTAAACCTGCTGGTCCCCATGTAAATACGTTTTGAAAAATGAATTAGATAAATTACAACCTCCACTAGCTTTGCAGTATACTCTAAACTCCCATTGTCTAACTTAAGAGTAGATTCACCTTATCACGGGAAACTACGCAGTATATGCCGAAGGATTGAGATAACCGCAGGGTTGTGGTGAACCATGGCGTCAAAGAAATTATTTGGCAAAAGAAGTCCAAGATATCTTGATTTCTAGGCTGATCGGAAGAGGTTTAACATATATGTCCGATAGAGTGGAAAGATGTTGGTTAAATAGGACACATTATTTCGGTAGACTACCTAGCAAAAGGACGTAAGCTAATTGAAAGTATTTAGATTTGCCAAGCTAGTTGAGAGAGACTAATCATAATGTGGGCTGAGAAAGCACACAAATTTAGGCATTACGAAACTGCTACATACCCAGTCTATTCAGATAAAGTGTTACTGCTATAAACGCGTAGAACGCTTTGATTTTTGGAAATATAAATTTCATTTTTATTTCATTGGAAAGCCAGTTAAATTTCGAATAGAAAACATGTGTCACACTTCAAAATTTGACCCCCACGTGTCGGTAAACTTTTGAAGACGCGAACGCCAAGTACTCACCGCGGCACGAACGACATTTATTGACACATTGTCACATTCGCGGGTCAGAAATTTTTTTGTGACCCTGACGCATATATGGGGCTAAGAACAAACCTTTTCCTCGACTTTGATCAATAATTGGTGTTGACATCGATTTCGGTTAGAAAATGCCAGGTCAAACCTAAAATGGAAATGAAGTCAGAAATATAGATTTTAATCCAGTTTTTCACGAATTTCGAGGTATTTATTTCTGTAGACCCATGCACTAAGGTCGGTGGCTTTACACCCAATATGGACTGGTTGAGGGGGTGTTCCACCTTCACCAACACGTTAGCCAAATATTTTTTCAAACTATCTCCTCTCCATAGTAGAGGAAATTTGGCGATATTTCCCCAATCCCGCCGAAGCCCGCCAAACCCATGAATGGACCCCGAAAAGAGGATATTTGGACCTCTAATTTGTAACTAGCTAACCCCTAGACTAGCTAATGTAAAATTAGCTAGTTTTTTGGTTCAGAAATTTTTCCGTCATAAAAGAATTCTCATCCATAAACAGACAAATTTTGTGTGTTTTTTTCCGTGCCTCTTGAGGAAGGAGTTAATTTGTTTGAGCCTAGCGTCTTTCCGCGGATGGGTGACCATGTGATACTTACTAAGCTTGAAGGCCCTTATGTGTGGGTCGTTTTTCAGCACTCTTCTGATTGCTGAAGTTAGAAGGTCATTTGTATGGTCAAAGTCTTTGTCGTCCGCAGGAGATTTTGTGCCATTCTGACGTTCAAAGCTTCGGACATCACTGGAGTCCTCCATGACCTTTGACCACCGAAACTCTTATACCATATATAGACACTATCTCTAGGGATACTTTAATGGTTTAGGTACCCAGATCTTAGCTGTCCCTCAATTTCTACACTACTCAAATTTTGTGATTTTTTGTTCTCACGAAAAAAGTGAAAAATTATTGTCGCCCGCGCATGGTAAAGCTCCTGCATCTTTTGACATAGTGAGGCCAGCTAAAAGCGGTTGACACGATGGTAGCCACTGAATGGATGTACAAAATGCAACTTATCTTTTAATTTTATCTTATCGGGTTGAAAAGTACGGGACGAGTAACACTTTATATGAATAGACTAGGTACATACGGGGTCACAGATCGTATTTGCTTTGAGAAAAACTGACCATCATTACGTATTTTTCCGAAGGAAATTTGTCACATACGAAAATCATCGACAATTTGAAATTATCCGGATGCATTTTGGCTCGTTCTCCAACATATCGTTCACTTAATTCTGCTGTAATTAAATGAAAATATAAATTAGGGGGACTGTCATAAGGTTTCAGCTCCCAAAAGAATTTGATTTGAAAAATCGACGCCCTGACAAGGCGAGAAAATCCCCCGACCCAAACTCAAGTTGGAAACGTTGTTAAAATATGTCAGCTGCATGTGGGATTTGTGCTTGAGAGCAAACTTAAAAAAAAGGTCTCGAAAATGACTAAAGTTCACAGGGTAAATTACTTTAGTCGAAAATCTAAAGGTAAATGACCCAGTACGTAGGCGAGTTAAATATAACAAAATCTATGAATTTCAATCACTCGTCATTCTCAGCAGCCTGTGCAAAGTCCTGCGGTTTTGTGGATTTTTAATGGATTTGGACTACTAAAGCAACAGCTTTATCTGAGACGAGCTGCAGATTTTTTTTAGTGTTTTGGAAAATTCATCAGGAGTAGTTGAAGAAGATTATCCTCGAAAAGGTAGGAAAAGCAATGAATTCCCGGAAACATGGGCAGTTTAGTAAAAGGTCTCAGGAATTCCTTAAACAAGTTTTGAGGTCAGTTTTAAAGACGGTCGAAATACCAGGTATAGTGTTTTACTGCTTTGTTTCATTATGCGTAAGCAATTTTTTCGTTTCCTGCTTAAGCAAATCATACTCACTTATAATATGTATTAAATGAAGAGAAATTTCAATTTTAATGTAGCATACTTTAAATAAAAATAGGTAAAATTTACTTAAGATTGAGGAAAAAAAAGAACCAACGGGTAAAATTGTTCAACCTTATAAGCATGCAATCAATTTAAGCAAACTTTTCCTCGTCAGCAGTTTCTACTTCAATATGATTTTCCGTGCCTATAACTTGTATACTTCTACACACGCTTAAGAATAATGCTAACCTGTTAAACATTCAATGTGCTCTGAAGTCTGGATTAAATAGACTGTACTACATAAATCCACATTAACATTAGTTTAAGTAAGAGTAATGTTTATACTCAAAATAATAAAAACTAAAATTTCCACTATGCTGAGCACAATAGAATTACACATCAAAAGGGTAAATTCGTAAAATATATCCAACCGTTGATCAATTCATGCACAACTTTTGACAAATTTTGCACAATGGTTGGGCAAATTTAGGCTTTTGGTTGTTTAATCGTCCTCTCTCTTGCTTAACCTGTAGAAAATTTTACTTACTTTTATTTAGAGCTCATATATTGAGAATGGGAAACTAATTGGCGGAACATAAGGGAAATCTTCGAACATTTTAAAGCGTTGCAGTCTGCACCTAATCTAATCTACAAGTTGCAGATTAGATTAGTTTGGAGATTGCAACGCAAATTAAGTATAAAAAAAGTTCTTAGAAGTATTCGAAAAATCTCCGGAAACTTTCGAAATTTCTCCGAAATTTCCAGAGAACGCAAAAAATACCGCAAAAATTTGAACTTGAGACCCTTTTCGGAGAACACTTGCGGAATTTGTTGGGAGAACACTTGTAAGAAAATTCAGGTATGCCAAGTACAACTACGATCTGGTTGCCCAAACTATTAAAGTAATCCTAGAGACAGTGTCTATCTTTGGTATAAAGGTTTCAGTGGTCCAAGGTCAAGAAAGACTACAGTGATCTCCGAAGCTTTAAATACCAGAATAGCACAAAATCTCTATCTGGGGCCGGAGACTTTTGCCACACAAATGACCTTTCAACTTTAGAGATCAGATTAGCACTGAAAAGTGACCCTAAGATGAAGGTCTTTTAGATTAGAAAGCGTCACATGCTACAGATTTCCCAAGCCTAAGCAATGGTCAACAAATCGACCTCTCTCCCCAAACGGTACGGTGAAAAAACCAAAAAAACTAACCCATTTACCGATGATAATTTCTTTAGGACAGAAACATATTTCAACAAAAAAACTAACACGTTTTATGTCAAATATTCTAAGGGTTGCCTGATTACCAAATAAAGGTCAAAATGTTATCTTATCAGGCTTCATTCATGGTTTTGTCGGGAATCGGCAGAATTGAGCAAAAACAGCCTAATGTCCTTGATTAAGGACAGAAGATAGTTTTAAAAAATAGTTGATAAACGTCCTTATGAAACTGGAGCACCCCCTCAACTAGTCCATATCGGGTGAAAAGCCACCGAGCTTTTGTGAAGGCGTCCACAGCAGCATTTACAGCGACGCTGGTGGAAAAAACTTTTTCTTCCCGGTATCCAACATTGCCAACAAATTTCCCGGTCACAAAAATTTCCCGATTTAGTGACCTTTATAGTAATTCTTCTCACAAACGTTTTGGACAATACAATAGTACTTAGCTAATTACTTGGTGGTTGGTTTACTAATTATAATTACCATGCGCTTCTATTATGCTACGTATATTCATTTGTGGGAATAAGAAGCAGAAAGTTTTGTTTTATTTTTCAGCATCTTCAGTCCCGCGAAAGAGCGTATCAACACTGCATGTACATAGATAGGAGATTTTAGAATTTAATTGAGTGTAGTAAAGAGTATAAACTACTACCAAACTAATGCTTTCAGTATTTTTGATAAGAAGTATTTTATAAACAGTATGGCAGAGCTAACTGTATATACGAGGAATGAACCGCGTAACTGCAAGAGTGCTCATGTTACAAATTTCTGGTTGATCTTGAGGACCAGTTAGCTTCCGACTTTCGAAAGTGTTTTCCCCCATTTATGTATCGTTGAAGGCGAGACCCACAGAGCCAGTTCTCGGTGGAAGCACCCACTGAATTCAAGAATCTTATAGCATACGTAATGTAATGCATAAGTTATTTGACGCATATATGTATCTTCTTTTCGATAAAGTAGATTTATGGGAACTATAGCCAACCAGCTCACGCTAGCCAAAACAATCACAGTAATACGTCATTTGCTTTCTAGCGACCCGTAGCATCGGGAAGACCTACATTTGTTAAAGATGGCTATCTTTCACGGAATAATTAGTATTACAGTGTCATGTTGCAAAAGTCTTCAACAAAATGTTCAATTTGAGCGATTCGATTTAAGCGTCTGCCTTGACACATTAACCTATATGTATGTAGCTAGGTTTCCAGGGTTCTTCGTGGATTGCTTCGAATTGAAGCCTTCAGGGCATTCTTCTTGACTGGGTTTTGTGGGTTTCGAAAATGTCTTTTTCGACCGTTCCTTGCCAATCTAAATAGTCTGCAGGAATCCTTTTCTAAAGTCATGCAAATTAATCTCTTGGCTCTAGCCAAGGACCAAATAACCTACAGAAGTGTGCGTTTACAGGTCACCTCGAAAAATATGTCATAAGAAAAACTTTGTTAATTTCCAACTGATTTTGCTCAAATTTTGCACACTATTGGGGATAGGGAGAACGCCATTTTTGACGACTCCATTTTTAAGTAGATGATTTTTTTCGACTTATGGGCCAAAAAAACCCTCCAGGAGGATGTTTCTTAGAGGATTCCTCCCAAAACAATTTCGATAGAGTAATTTTGTGAACCAGAACTCTAAAAATATTCAGACAAAAAAAAATATTAACAATATATAACAACAATATATAACAACAATATATAACAATAAATATTAAAAATATTAAAAAATATAAAAAATATTATTTCGTATATTTATTGCTATATTTTTGCTTCCGCGAGTAACACAATCGGTAATCAAATGGCTGAGATAAGTCGGTTGGAAGTTTCCCAGCATTGGGCGCTGTTGTGGTAATCATGCCAGCAAATCATTATGCCATGCACCCCTGTTAATTGATGAATTAAGGAAAAATTAAAAAAGTTGCAAAATAAAATAAATCAAACAAACGAGAGCAACAACTATTCAATAATTAAATTTATTCAATTAAAACTTAGTTAATATACAATGCACAACACTTTACAGGTTTTGGCTCTCTAAGTTCAAGACGGGCCGCAAATTCCCTCATCGGGTGAGGCACATTTAGACGAATAATTTCAAATTGTTACGAATTCGAAAAATGTGACGAAAAACTTTTTAGTGGTATCAAATTTAGAGCGGGTGGTGATGCAAATAATTGATTATCATTTTAATAGTTTTGTTTTAAACTTTCCGTTACACTTACTCTTCGCATAAGACTCTCGTTTTTTCGACTTTATTTTATTGGAGACTAGACTGAATCTTACTTTCAACTCCCTTAACAATTTTATATTTCACCATTCAAATTTCCATTTCGGATGTTAGAAACCCCCGCTTCTTTTCAAGACTTTACACACTAATTTGCCTTATAATATTTAAAAATTGACTTGCGGTACTTATTCAAATTTGAAATGCATTTATCAGATTTTTATTATCTCCAACGATCTGAAAGCCTCTAGCTAGTTTTAGCACACTGTGCATACAACTCCTCAAGACGGAGTTCTCAATTAAACTAAAATATTGATATCCGGTAGGAATTCATATTTAATAAAATATAGCTTGAAAAAGTAAATGGTTCTAATCCTAAGGTGAGGAAGTGCACTTAAAAGTACTAAACAAGCTCCCCACATCTCCGACACCCGGATAATTTTACTGCTACGCTATGTTGTATTTAGATCGCTAAATAATTCTTCATGACAAGCATACATACCAAACTCAAAAACCTATTTCCAAATACTATAAAACTTGGCATACGGACGATGGTGAAAGTGGCTGCATAAGATTAGTCAAAACAGCTTATAGCAAAACAACTAATAGCCTCCAAAAGCAGGAACCCCATAAATAATTCTGGGGTATTTGTACTGGATGCGACTAACGCATTTTATAGGTCGGATTATGCTAACCTAACGCAAATTTGACAATTCCCGCTTTATAGTCTTGACGTCGGTTCGTATTATCCGTGTTTTAAATCCTTTTCGTCCGGTTTTCTTCCCACTTTCTGTTTTCCTTCCGCTTTTTCCGTTGTGTAACTTCTCCGCCTCACTCACTTTTTTTCTTTCCCGTCAACTGAAAAATTGCGAATTCATATTTTATCCTCCTGCCTCGTATTTTTCATCGGTTGTTCAACTCCTTGCGCTTCTCCATTCAGCTTTCCACTTATTCCAACGTTTGTTAAAAACTTACCTAAAAGAAACGGGAGAGAAAAACAGGTTTCCCTTTACGCTTCAAATTTTTCAATTGATTTCTTCTACCCGCTTCAAATTTTTCGGTAGGTTTTCGATTCCCGCTTTGTATTTCTGTCTTCCATTTTGTCTCATCTTCCTTCCGGCTTCCTCTTTTTCGTCCGTTTTTCCTCCCTCGCAATTTTTTTCTGCCCGCGTCGTCTTTTTTTAGGTTGTATTTTTTTTTTAATTTTATTCCCTCTTTCCCGCTTTTTTCCTTCCCGCTTTGTATTTTTTCGCTCTTTTTTCTCCCTACTTCCCGTTTTTTCCTTCCCGCTTCGTATTCTTTCTTTAATTTTTCCACCGCTTTCCCGTTTTTTTTCCTTCCCGATTCGTATTTTTTTTCCTTAATTTTTCTCCCTCCTTCCCGCTTCATATTTTTTCGCTCGTTTTTCTCCCTCCCCGTTTATTTCCTTCCCGTTTCGTATTTTTTCGCCCTTTTTTCTTCCTCCTTCCCGTTTTTTTCCTTCCCGCTTTGTAATTTTTTTTCCTTAATTTTTTCCCTCCTTCCCGCTTCGTATTTTTTCGCCGTTTTTCTCCCTACTTCCCGTATTTTCCTTCCCGCTTCGTATTTTTTATTCTTTAATTTTTCTCTCTCCTTCCCGCTTCGTATTTTTTCGCTCTTTTTTCTCCCTCCTTCCCGTTTATTTCCTTCCCGCTTCGTATTTTTTCGCCCTTTTTTCTCCCTCCTTTCCATTTTTTCTTTCCGCTTCGTATTTTTTTCGTCAATTTTTTTTCTTCTCGTCTTTTTCCCGTTTGTTTTGGCGACAAAAAAAAATTTTGCGGCCGCCTTCGGCGCCCGCAAAATTTCCCGGTATCCTGAATACCTGGATACCAAGTTTTTTCCACCAGCGTACAGCGAAATTCGTGAAAAACTGGATTAAAATCCATATTTCTTACTTCATTTGCACTTTAGGTTTAACGTTGGAATTTTCGAACCGCAGACAACTTCACCACCAAATATTGATTAAAATTGAGGAAAAGGTCTGTTCTGAGCCCTCTATAAGTGGCAGGGTCACTAAAAAATTTATGACCCGGGAATGATACAGTTTGTCAATTAATTTGGTGCGTATTTTTGATGGAGCTTTCTCTTTCGTGACCAATTTTTCATGGTCACAGGAGAAATATATTTTCAAGTTTAATACATGTTTTCTACTTGAAATTTAACTGGCTTTTCAATGGAATAAGAATAAATTTGAAATTCCTTAAAACTAACCTAATATAGTCGTCTACTCTACTATCACTTTTTAAGTTGAGACTATGTATGTAAAACATTGACAGACTTGTGCAATTTTTTCACTTTATTTGATTTCCTATGAGTAAGTTCGTATGAGGACCTACATAAAGTTAGTTATTTAGCACGTTCTACACTGCAAAATAAGAAAATATTTCAATACATGACAACCAGCTTTTCAAAAGAGTTCCGTCATCGTTTGTCGGTGCTAATAAACTGACGCATATTATTATCTAATTTAAAAAAATTGAACATAATCCGATAAAAAGTTTGAAATTTGATAAAGGAAAATTCCAGATAGCGGAGCCATAAACATTACCAAAGCGAGTGGACATTTGCAATCTAAATACGGGCTCACTCTTAGAAATAATGTTACCATTTCGAAAAGTAAGTACAGACACGCTCGGTTCTAACAAGTTGAATTAAAAAGTCGAGAGAAAATTACAAAATTGGTTTGGAATCACATGACACGTATCTTTCCCTTGTCTGCTGAATGGCCCCCCTTAAGAATATTATTTTGGGAAATGTTCAATTTTTTTGCCAGATTTACTCTCGTTTTTCCCTCCACCGGGTGGGGGGGATGAAATCAAGTAGGGCGGGTGACTTTGCCTCCAGTATTTCTCTTCTTGGGGGACATTCAACAAAAGAGAGGTGCATGTGATTTTTAATTTTTTAATGTAACGTTAGCCAAATTTGAATGTTGTATTTTTAAAGCACCCATTAGTTATGAAATCCTAAATACACGGATTTTGAAAATTTTTTCATCAAAATCATCGTAAAGGGTTCAAAGGTTCAAATTTCGATTTCCATGACGTTTTTTAAAAAAACTGGGGTTTTAAAATTTGTTAGTATACTTATTGGTGAAGTCCTTAGTTGTGGTCTGGCATAATTTTATTTTAGTAGTTAGCAGTGACAAGTTTACTTAATATGAAGAAGTCGATACCTGCGTGACTATAAAAGTACATATGTATGTAAACTAATGAGTCTCGATTTAGCATAGTTTACTTAGCATATAATTTCATTTCGAAAGGTAACACAATATTTAAGAGTGCCCAAATTCTTGGATAAATTGCTTAATTCGCCCATTATTAAGATATCAAACCCATATCATTGCTTCAAACAAAATTCCAACCAGAGTAAATAAGTCGGAGCTCTGTCCAAGTCTCCACTTTATTCGGTACATATATCGACAACTGAAACTTGTTCAATCTATCCTCTTTATAGAAAAGACGAATAATTTTACCCCCATAATAACCATGAAGTTTGTCCTCATGATTGGAGCCGGTCTACTATTTTTGTCTCTGACAAATTGTAAGAATCGCAAAAAAATTAATATGTAATTTTGGTAATACAAACTTGATATTTTTACAATTTAATAGGTTACGTAATTCAACAGTACGACAAGCCGTTAAATAACGAGACAAACTGGGAAGCCACAGATTACGCAGGACACAATCAAACTGAACTTCTTCAAACTTTACCAATACATCAGCGTTTTCTGCATAAGCTAAATCATGCCCGGTCTAAAACCAGGGCTGGGCAAGAGCCAGAACAAGGGAAGCGTTACAACTGTAAAGGACGTATTCCAAGGTTATCAACTCGACTAATAAAAAATGCTGACGTAATTAATTGCCAACGACTTAAAATACTTTTCAGAAAGCTAAAAAGACGCTGTAAAGGGTACGATACTGAGGTACGCTTTTTTATTCAGCAGTTCGGAATTCTCTCGAATTTTAAACGAGATGTCCAAAAAATTAGTGCAAATCCGTCACGATTTCGGATTGATTACAAACTCGCGTATATTTCGGTCAGAAATCGCTGAGTTTTTATTATTAAAATTTCAAACTCCTGAAATTTTAATAAGAATGTGAAATGAAAAAAGGTGGAATTTTGCTCAGCTCGGGCTTCATTTGTAAAGGGTGTTAATAAAGTCCGATCCCATGCATTTTTTGGAGCGTGGTTGTTACAAATTCAGCTGGAACTTTTGAACCAGTGAAGTTATTTATTTCAAATTTTTACTATGGGAGGAACAACTAAACGTGTAAGTCATGAGCATCTTAGAGTTGAGATACAAACATTGCATCAGCAGGGGCTTAAACCTACAGAAATTGTGCAAAAATTGGGCTGCAGCCGCAGAACTGTTTGGAAATGGAAGAATAAAAATTTTGTCCACGACAAAAAGCGACCAGGGCGACCCAGAAAGGTGTCACCTACCACAAAAAGAATGATTAAAAACAGACTTTGCAAGAAAACCGGTAGTTCATTACGTAATTGAGCAAGGGAGTTAAATGACTCAAAACGCTATAAAGAGAAGAAGAAGCAAATTAACTGTGTGACCGTGCAAAAATTTGTGAAAACTACGAAGTGGGGTCACACAGCTTACAAACTAACCAAAAAAACCTCTCATGTCACAAAAATATATCGATGACCGTCTGAAATTTGAAGAACTCCTTCAGAAAAGTGCCCATTTGAGTGAAAAAAGACTTGGTGAAGAATTGCGCAGTCACATCCTTTGGACTGACGAATCTATTATTGAACTATATCCAAAATTGAACCAACAAAATGTTCATTACAGGACAGAAAACAAATCGGATGTACCATCAAGAGCGATCCCAAAATTCGGGCTTAAAGTTATGGTAGCGGGTGGATTTTGTGCACGTTGCGTGACCCCTCTACATATCATACCAAAAGGCAAATCAGTCAATGCAAAGCATTATATGGAAAAAATATTACCTATCTATTTCGATAGCATGGGGAACAAGGAAATATTTCCGAATGAAAGAAAAATAGTTTTCATGCAGGATGGTGCTATAGCCCATACAGCAAAAGCGAGTTTGAGTCTCATCAAGACGCAAGTTTCAACGGTCTGGAGCAAGGGGGTGTGGGCCGCTAACGGCCCAGATTTGAATCCCCTGAAGAACCAGTGGTCCATACTTAAGGAAAATGTATACAAAGAGCCACAACCCCGGACGAGGGAAGAGCTAGTAAAAAAAAGTTCAAGATGTATGGAATTCGATTTCCAGAGGCACATTGGAAAAATTAGCACAGAGCCTTAAACAAAGAGTTGAGGGCATGGTTAAAGTAAATGGTAACAAGACCAAATACTAAGGTAAATATGTCGAACATTTTTTGTAAGTATCACGGGTAGTTTTTTTATACTAGCCTTCACTTTTTTACAGGAAAAATGGGATCGGACTTTATTAACACCCTGTATATGTATCTATTTAATTAATTCGTCTCACGACTTATCTCCTAAAGGAACAACTTCTCACCAAATCTGTCGATCTTGCCGAAACCATATTAGAAAAGTTGTACAGAGTCAGAATTAACAAACAAGTAAATATTTCTAACATATCTACTCGTAAAATTTGAACCAACCCAAATTTGAACATACTTATCTAATTGTATTCAATGATAAGGTACTTACCGATAAAGACAAGAAAACCATGCGTCTTGAAACCGTTGCCGTTGCGGTCGATGACGACTTCAATGTCTACGTTGCAGCCAACTTAAAATCCAAGATGGATAACCATGAAAAATCTACACGTTTGAAAACGTTGAAACAACAAGAAAGAAAAAGATTGGAAAAGCGGGGTTTTACTGACCCTGACGAAATAGATCGGCGTATTCAACAATACGGGAGAGAAATCGAATCTGATCAGCTTTATTACACGAAAGACCATGGAATACAGGAAAGCGAGTATGGTACGATCTACAAAACGATTGAAGAGGTATTAGAAAAGTTGGGCTAGGGTAAATTTGTGTGATTGTAAGCGTAACTTGAATTGTAGATGGATCATGCGTTATATTTTAAGGTTCCCATGGATGACGCATTGGCGCGTAATCTCACTCGGCCCCTATTCAAATTCATTTTCTAAAATTTCATCAACTCCGTGAGTTTTGAGAGAAATGAAATCTACGATATTTCAATGTAAAACTAATTTTTGGTAGTACAAACAAGTCGATTTGGAAAAAATTTCCGACATCATTTGTGACGAAGTTTAGTATGAAAAAAATGCAAGCCAATTAGCTATTTTTTCCAAATTTTCAATTTTTGAAATTGCGTTTGAATACATTGGATAGGGGCAGAGTGAGATTACGCGCCAACGCGTCATCCATGGGAACCTTAACAATATTTATGAACACATATATATACAATGAGATCGGGTTGTTTCATGCTAGAACGATTTTCAAGCTTGATAGCTTCATTCACGATTTTTATTTAGGCCGGATTTCCATACAAGTCTGTAGTTATTGTTGAGACTGAGAAAGCATTCGACAACAAGATGGATAATGCTAAGCCACACGCTGAAATGAAACTGCTTAAATGTTTGGAAACTAGCCACAAAGGGAAGTCCTTCCTTACTGTAGCACCATCTAAAGGGGCGTGTCATCTTTGCGGCGGCGAACTGGGCAAGAGACAAGTTCCAACCAATGAAGAAGGATCAAACACAGGCGTCCCACCTGACAGGTGGCATGCTCCGTCGGTAATACCGACCTTGAAGGCGGTCGGGTATAGCAATACGGTTAGTCAGTAATACATAATTATTATGTCGTAAAGTTGAAAGTTCTCAGATTAACTAATATGCACATATTCATTTTTTAACATATACGGGGTCGCAAACAAGCCCCCCGGAGGTGTTAGTAAGGATAAAACAAGTCAATAATTGGTGAAAAGATATTAATAAAATAAGTTATGGGGGGGATTCAGTTTTTATGAGTTATGTATTTACTATGCTTAAGAAGTTTTAACACAATCCAATATTAAGCTAGAAATTGAATCCGATATAATTTAATAATTTTGTAGAAAAAATGATGCATTTTTAATGGATTAACCATAGAGTGAATTTCAATTCCTCCATAATTGACTTTGTTAATCCAATTGGCAAAGTTGTGGGGAGATGCTTAAGACGATCCCAAATAATTTTTGGTTGGAGATCCCTTCGTCGTTTCATAAACTCCGACAATTTTGTTGGGTAATGCGGAAGCTCATCAACCACGTTGTTCTAGGATTGGGAATAGAAGATGTCCTTTATCTACATATGTACCTTAGGTAAGGCAGGTCTTCCCAATCCAAAGGTGAAAGGTAAAGCGGACTGAAATGCAACTTCCCCGTCTCCAGTTGCAGTTTTGCAAAAAACTTTTACGGCTACACGACATGAGGTTTCTAAATCGTGCACAATTTGTATAACGGGGCAAAAACAAAGTATCACTATGCAACAATTGCCAGGGATACAAGGCATTATTTAACAGCTCATAATTGGCATGCGCGGCACCTTGCTCCCCTTACACACCTCAGTTGTAACTGCTTTCATTAATGGGTCGTACACATCTGCGCAGAACTCTGTAGGACGAAATTATGCATATGTATTGTATTATACGGTACTTAAAGAGCCAACTTATCTGGATTAAAATTACTCATATTACAGACCTGTGAGTTTGCAATCTAACGATACCGAATTTACTGATGATTTCCTTGTGTCCACTAGAACTTGATTCATAGACAGTGCTCCACATTTCCATTCAACTTCCAACAGGGAATGTACATTTATGAATGCGTGATTTCTTGCCTTTTCGTTAGAATTATCAAAGGGTGGTAGTTGGGGGACATTTAAGGGGAAACTAATGCTTCGTCCTGGGTCCGAAAAGTGAGCTGAGTCAAATTGTTGTTCACATCGAGGCACCATGCGTGTGAAAAATGAATGCATTTTCCCCTGCTGGTCCTTCCAACGCGCCCTCATCTCTGGATGTTTTGGTCGTTCAGTGACCATTCCACTCGGAGACTGCTGCAATTATTATCAATGTCGTGATTCTTGATCTTTTGAAGTCCAAAGTTGATAACACTTTTGGCTTTGGGAAAACTTAGTGAAGTTTCAGCTACATACATATATTTGTAGCAACTATATTTTTTCTGTTTATTCGTTTCATAATCTTCTCGTGTTCCATTGGTGGATGTAATGGTATGAGTTCCAACTCCCATCGATTATCCAGTCGTTTCTTACCTTTCATTTCGCAGATCCATTTGTTGTATTATGATTTTTATTTCTCCTTTCACAATTATAAATACTCTTTAGAACACTTCCTTGCCCCATTCGTCATCCCTGTATTGACTAGAATCCAGCGCCCGATCTTGGAAATTGGTAACCGGGGCAAGATCGCGACGGCGCCCCTGTGATGCATTTATATAAGTAGGATATATGTATGAATTTTGATTGCTTATTTTGCAAATACTTTTCCGACATAATTTAGCTTATCTAGGTTTTCTTCTCTAATTCGTATTTAATAATAATAAATAATGCATCTATATTTGTATATATTATACCAACAACTAACAATGCAAGTCTTTTACGTGTACAACTCAGATCTTCATGAGAACAATTTGAATTTGTTCACAAAATTCGAATTTGAATTTCGAATTCAAATTCGAATTTGTTGACAGTTTTCCAGCCAAAACCTAGGTTTATAAAATTCTGGACTTTTCGATTTTTATCGCAAATTACAATATTTTCAAACATGTTTCACCAGAATGACTTACCTGTCTTACAAAAAACCCACCTGTCTGGAAATTCGAACTTCAGAATTTTTACCAAGTTGAAATTGGTTAACCTTATAAATTCTATCAATTGTTTTAAACATATTGCATGCGGATTTTTTATACATTACACATAACTCATTCTGAAGGGACATGTTTCCGAATTTTTAGATTGGGAAACTAAAATTTGAAAATTTACAGGACTTTTTAAAACTGGAGTTTTGACTGGGAAACGGTTCAAAAGTTGCTCTTCGTGATCAAATTAGCGCATGAGGAAAAATGTACAAATACGGGTTTACGGGCAGACTTGAGTTTTACACGTAAAAGATCAGCTTTGTAAGTCGGTTTGGAAACCGCCAAATAATTTGCTTGGTTTAATGGTCAAGCTTAGGAACACAGCAGATTATCTGCCCACTTTGGTTAAAAAAATAATAAATAGCTTGTGGAATTTTCAGCACCCTCCCATTTTTAAATTATTTCCCAGGAACACAAATTATTGTATTATGCTCAGAAAAATTTTTGAGATAAAAAATACATTTTTAAAACTTTTTCACTTTCTAAACCTGGACAATGAAATGAAAATGGATTATTTTGGAACTTCGCATCTGATATGCCTTTCAATGGCATGAATGCCAAATGATG
This sequence comes from Folsomia candida, assembly GCF_002217175.1. Classification (NCBI taxonomy): domain Eukaryota; kingdom Metazoa; phylum Arthropoda; class Collembola; order Entomobryomorpha; family Isotomidae; genus Folsomia; species Folsomia candida. The sequence goes on along the minus strand of NW_019091223.1, from coordinate 45,023 downwards.
TATTATGGATTATAGTCTAGTAATTGAGCTAGTCATAAATTCAGTCTCAAATTTTTGAAGACTAATCTATTTCAATATCTTTATGAACAAAAACTCTTTGGGCGCCTGACGGCGCCCTGGGCAATTGCCCCGGTTGCCCTCCCCAATTTCGGGGCATGCTAGAATGCAAATTAAAGAATAAATTAATAGTCCTGTGTAACACAGGCCGTGTTACACTCTATTAGGTTTGCACTTTCAATGTTGCGAAATCTCTTTCAAAACAGTGACATCCCCATCCGAAGTGATTACAAATGCTGCAAGACGTACTCAATCCTATCATAACGACCGAGAATACAGTACCGGATGTTGTAATTAACACGCCACATATGACCAGCAGTTTCCCAGCAATTCAGTTTCAGGAATCAGAAGACGGGGATTAATCTTTGCATGCAGATGTAAACACAAAATGCATGAATAATAAAAGTAATGGATTGTTTTTCTACTGGGAAGGAGATGAACGGGTGGGAAGTGTGTAGTGCAATCAATGTGAAAGCCAAAATGGACACTTATTTGTCGATTTGTTGCTTTCAGATAAGACCATCTATGTCCAACCACGTCGTGGAAGAGATAAAAAATGAACTAACCACATATTAGTAGGCTATTCCACAACAAATGCATCACAATACCTTAAAGGAGTGTGAAGCATAGCTGTATTGCTCATTGGGACGGTACGCACGACGATAGGGGTTGTGGAATTAGGTAATAATGAGTCAGTCAAGCCTACAATAAACCGTAGTAACGTTAGAAGCAGCTCGTCCTGTAATACTTCAGTGACAACGTAAGTTGGCACATACATATGTACAATTCTGCACCGATGGTGCAAAATAAATATCCAAAAAAATGCATGATTTTAATAGATGCTTACACCCGTTGTAGAAAATAATCTGACAAAATAGACGCATAATTATCGTGGGGTTTTGCACCAATGGTGGAGAATAAGCGGGGAAAATACACCCAGAAATTTGACATGATTTCGACTATTTAAGACCCCCCTCGTGGGGTTGTATTTCTGTCGGTTATTCTGCACTTTTGCTGCGTATTGAATCAATTCTCCCAATTGTTTGGCAACATTTTGTGTTATCGCTTGCTCGATACGAATGGTGCTCGATATGAATTTCCTAAAAATTGGACATGGGCCTATTTAATTAGCATCAATTGATGCAAAAAACTCATTAACAGACAGACGGACAGACGGACATTAGGAATTCAATAGCTCTCATGCTACGCAGGACGAGCTAATAATTCACATCAGCTAATACTATACTCGCGATAAATGGGGTGCATTTTGTTTGACTAGGTTTTTTTAAAAACCGGAGATATGGATTACAATCCGGACGAAGCATACATCGTTAACGTGTACATGAGGAGTAGAAGTAGAGTTATGATCTTCAAAATGGGTTTAAGAGGTATTTTTATACCATCACTCATAATATGAATAAAATGGGGGCCGATTTCCAAATTCAAAAATGGAACTCGAATATCCGTGGCGAAATCCACTGACCTGAGCGAAAAGCACCGACCTGGGCGAAGCGCACTGACCGCTCGTGTCCTGCTGAGGTCAAGGGCACGAGGTGAAGCACGAAGACACACGGTGCGTGTCATACGAGACTGCGAAAATCGTTTGAAAATGCGAACATCCATGCGATTATGCAGAAGTCATGCAGTAATGCGCTTGACAAGTGATAATGCACTATATGTAAGCGATGTATGTATGTGTCGCGACATGCGACATGTTCAAGACATACAAATTCATGCTGGTGTCATACGATATGTTTGCTTAGGAAGTACATGTCCAATATGTGTGTCTAACATATTGACAATGTGCTCGCGGTGCGAGTATTATTACATTTAGATGAGCCGAGCAAAGTAATGCTCAAACTCTGCAATGAGCAAACCCAGGATTTGCTAACTTGCAAACTTTCGCAGACTTGCTGTTTAAAAAAGGTACTTAGATTCTTCGTAGAATGAATACTAATGAGTCTAATCTGGTGTTAGAATACTTGTCTGGAAAAAGAAGGGGCTGCTCCATTTTTTTCTCCTGCAGCTCCACTGTCTCGTCTCAACAGCAGCAGCAGCAGCAGCAAGGCTTAAATGGGATAGAAATTATGATGAAAGGTATGAGCGTCTCAGTTTTTGTCTCATTTTTCTTCTCTTTTTTCATATCCTACTTTTCATTGAGATTTTACACTACTCACATTGTTTTTTGCTCGGTTACATTGCAGAACACCAGCAGCAGCGCTTGGATTTGCGTCTCCCAATGAAGGAAACATGCCAGATTTTCAAATCGGATGGACAGGTTCCGGTTTATTTTTTTCGTGGGTTCTTCTTGAGTGGACCACCACCACGGTTTGTCAAGGAAGTCGCAACGAACAAGAAGGGGCTTAAAAGAGGGAATAACTCTTGTGATAAGGAAGAAGTTCACTTACTACCAAAGAAAGTGAGAAAGAAGTACAAAGATTGGATGTAAAACCCATTGGATTTGAACTGGATTTGGTTGATGATGTAGTAATTTCCATTTAATTGATATTATTTATGTATCCTGAATTATGCTTAATTTATTCATAATTCGTATAAAATCATATAGTGGAAGGTCTGATTTTGTTAATCTACTTTTATGGATTTTACGTGTTTTTTGTTGTTCAAAATTTCTAATATGTAGCGCAATATAAAATATTTTATAAACAAAAAATAAATTTTTTGTGGAAGCAAAAGAGAAAGAGTTCTTATGATTATTTTTCATTATATTGAAAGTTCATAATTTCACTAAAATATATAATATTAACTTTATGGGGAATCAGAAATTATGGGAAATCTAATGGAAAGAAGAACCCACGTAAAAAAATAGTCCGGAACTTGTCCATCCGATTTGAAAATCCGGCGTGTCTCCTCCATTGGGGGAGGCAAATCCAATCACTGCTGGTGTCCTGTAATGCAGCCGATGAAAAAACAATGTAGTGTAAAATCTTAATGAAAAGTAGGATATCAAACAAGAGAAGAAAAATTGAGACAAAAACCGATACGCTCATACCTCTCATCGTCATTTCTATCCAATTTTTGTCTTGCTGCTGCCGCTGCTTCAGTTGGGGCGAGACGTAGGAGCTGTAGGATAAAAAATTGGAGCCCAGTACTTCCCTTTTCCCAGACTGGTGGTGAATACCGTGTAGAATTGGACACTTTTGTTGTATCCTCGTTGCTACATAGATGTTGAAGGATGTGGCTATGTAATCTTCTTCTGTTTTTATGTAGATCCGATCCAACCGGTATCAATTCGTTCGTCATCAATCGTTTGCATGACTAGGGGTCACAATAACTTGGAAATGCAAACCACGGTTTAGTGCAAACCATGCAAAGATAATGGAATTATGCTATATAAAGATGGCGATTCATTTGACAACAGTAAATGTGATCTCAGCGTCGCTTGTGTTGCAAATTTTGATTTGCACAGCAGTGGACCTCACACGATTCGAAGTATACCGTGGAATTGTAGTAAAGACAAACTAAAACACTCTTTGCTTACCGCATGGATCCTTAACAATGAAGCAATGCATAAGAATAAAGATGAAACAATGAAAATAAAGAAAGAATATGATGAGATATAAACAAGTAGAATAGGGAATGAAGAGCTTAAAGAGAATAGAAGTGCAATAAAATGGTCGAAGAAAAATTATGAGGATTCACGAGCTTCGTTAGTCAACAATAATGATGTGTACACTCTTGTAATGAGATCAGAAATCCAGTGCCCTATGAAGGGGTTCAGGGCCCATGATGGGGATAACAGTCCTTCTATGGCATCAGGCGTCAGTTCCGCAACCCGGTGAAAATCAAGCAAGCGGCTTGCTTGATTTTCCTCCTTGGGCTTGTAGCAAGCCCAACGAGCTGTCTCAGTCCCCCCAAAATTCGTGAGATCAATTAAAAAGAAATTTACCACAAACACTTATGAGTCTGAATCAGACTACGAAGTAGAGGAACCTTGTCCCTCTACTTCACCAAAATGGGAATAATCTCTGCTTCGAGGACCATTCCATACAGAATTCAAGTGAAAGTGATGACATGCAATCGGTGTCACCTACCGCAGGTGCAGGTCATTAGACACCGAGGGATAAAGAAGCAGGATACAAGAAAAGGAGACAGGTAATATTTTTTACTCATTCTGTTATTAAATTAATAGTTTATTATAATTATTAATATATGAAAATTGATATAACAAAAATGTAATTCCATTATTTTAAAATAATCTTAGGCGTACTGAAGGCTACAAGCCACTGCCTTATGAAAATAATCCTGAGCAACGCACGCAGAAATTAGCAGACGGGGTAAGGAACTTGCGGTGAATTAAACTAAGTTATTGGTTGTTATAATTCCATTTCACATGAGATTTCTATTTGTCCATTTTCAATGTCCCTAATCTCTTCCTCTACTAATCCATTAATCTCTAGATTTCCTCAGTTTTTGTTACCTCGGATAGAGCTCTGCTATAATAAGGTTGAATTGGAATATGAAGAGATTTGATTTTTACCCTCAATGCTTACTTAAAAAACTTTGGTTTCATAGATGTTTGTTCCGTTGTGGAAACGGCGAAATTGGGATAATGTAGCATCTCCTTCCTTCGGCGTAAAACTTCTAGAAAGTACTTTTGTTTGCTGCGCAAATGTGTACGAACACTAAAAATCTGACATTGACGGGTTCCATTGAGATTGAGATTGAGTCACAATTTTGTTCCAATAAGCACCATTTTCAAATAATTTTCCTCGCCTCAAGAATTCCCTGGATAGATCCTGAATTTGCTGCTGTGAATCGTCTCCCTTTATACGTAGTCTTTGCTTCGTTTGCTATCGTTTTCAAATTCTGAAATAAACATTTTTAGACAATTTAAGACACATCAGAGGCTCAAGCCTACTTAAAAATCCAGTACACAAATACAAGGAACCGCTTATTTGCGTACAATACTGGAGATGATTTTGGAATGGCCGGAGATAACCCACCAGTTCTAGCGGAAGAAATGAAAGACCAACCAGCACAACCCTTGCGAACCCTGCATTGTCTCGTTTCTCTTCTGGTGTCAAATGGGAATGTGTAGGGAAGGCCGTTTGTCACGAACACCATCCTAAAATATGTACTGACCATACTTATTGTTTAGCGCGTATTATCTAGTAGAAATTTCTTAACAATTTAACGTACCACTTCCGGTCGAGATTATTTTGTTAGACCGTGAGCAAATCTGACCCAACATCTTTTCACGTTCACTTCAAAATTAGGATTGATAGGGCGACAGCCTTGATCAAAATACCTCACATTCACTGCTGTTGTAATGCATTTGGTCGTAATCAAATGCATAGGCGTTAGTGGAGAAGTGTCGGAACTTTCTCATAATGTTGGTAAATTCCTCGTTATCAGCTGCATACTGACTTATAATTAGTGGAAGTTCTTTTGCGGCAAACTAATTCTTCTCCCCTAGCGTAGACTTTAGAATTCGTTACCTGTAACCACACTTTGAGGAATTTCCCATCCCCACGAAATATGTTCTGCCGGCCAATTACTTGGTTGTCGTCATACACGACAATAATGACCTCGAAGGGAAATGTGAGGACCTTTGACCCAAGCAGTTTTCTTCTCGATTTTATAGATTAATACCCTAATTAATTGTACAGCACAAGATTTTCGGCTTGACAAATCGGGGAGAAATGCTTCATGCCTTGGCAGAGCCGTACCGTGAAATCTTCAGGCCTGGTATGAGCTTTAGTGCCGGGCCCTTTCATAAGTTCAATATATCCAATACTACGTAATAGTTCTCGCTCAAGAATACTAATAGTATTTTAAAACGAAATAATATTCTACGCATTAAGAGCATATTTACGATTTCCCCAGTTCCACCTTAGTGACAATTTACTAGCACTTTTAACTCAGAAATATTTTTGACGACATCGGCGGGACGGAGAAAATTCAATTACCTATAAACACCTAAGTCAAAGTTTACATAAATATTCGAATACGGCGAACTTTTCGCTTACTTCCCAAAGCCTCCCAAAACCTTTTCGATTAATTATTTTTCTGTCCGTCTTAAAAGCTTGAAAAATTTGGAATTTGTGAAAATGCAGGTCCGAAAATTCAATTCCATTTAAATCTTAAAACACGCATTTTATATTGAATTTTGGTACAAATTCAAAAACATACAATATTTTGAAAACCCAATGCCGTGGCTGAAAACCGCTTTTAAGATTGAACCAAGCGGTAAGAATAGAAATATACAATTGTACACATTTGTGCCTGAAGCCGTCAAACTACAGTCTGACTAACAATCCCATGACGCCAGCGGTTTCGCTCCGATTTTGACGAAATAACCATAATTATGCAACCGTAGACAAATAATTGAACACGTGTTTCAAGATTTTTCATAATGCATAGCTTAAATGAAATTATGACGGAATCCGTGAGCGCGAATTTCCATTCTTACCGTGAAATGTTTCTCGCGAGGGAGAAAAATACAGATTCTCGCCTACGAATTCCATCAGAATTTAGTTTAAAGTTAAAAGGCGTGGGCATGAATAGTTTTCCTCAAATTTTGACCGACAAATTTTAAATTGCTCACACCAGGAAATAAGCGGACTTTTATTTTTGCACATATTTTGCTGCATAGCCCGTTTCCGTCTGCGAGGAAATTTTAGAATACATTTTCAGCCATATTTTGATTTTTCAAAGTGATAAATTTTAATCTTATTTAAAAAATGAAAGAACATTTTTGCACGGAATTACATTGAGTTTAAGAGACTTCCACATTTCAAAAACCTAATTTTTCGAATTTTCTGACCTGTACATTTTTTCAAAATTCTGAAATAGTATAAAATTTCGAACGTTAAAGTTTTTGGAAAACCAGTTTTTATAATTTATGGAAGTAATTTTTGAGATGTTCTTTCATTTTTGAAATAGCGTTAAAATTAGAAAATCAACAGCTTTTTGAAAAATCTTGATTTGGAAAGTTCAGGAAAACAAAAATTACGGGTCGGGTTATTTCGGTGTGTGAAAAATTGGTCGGGTCAAAATTTGAGGAAGCCACTTCATGCCCACGTATTTTAAGCTTAAAGGAAGTTATGATGGAATTCCTATGCGAGAATCTGCATTTTTCTCCCTCGTTATAAAAACTTCACCGTAAAAATGGCAATTCTCGCTCACGGATTCTGTCATAATTTCATTTTTATGAAAAATCCTGAAACACGTCCCGAATTATTTCTCTAAGGTCACATAATTATCGTGGTTTCGTTAAAATCCGAGCGGGACATTTGGCGTCAGTTAAGGGTCCTCAGTGTGTATCTAAATAAGTTTGTCCCTGGGTTAAGGTAAATTTGCCCCGTAGCAAGGCATATTTGAAGTTGTCAAAAAGCACCTTTGCTTCTTTCACGTTGAATTTTTGTATATTTTCGGTCCAAAGAAATTAAGAATGTACCAACTCTTTACATACACAAAATTCCT